>NC_138380.1:44516160-44555061 GCF_054177405.1 Leptonychotes weddellii
CCCCCCCCCCACGTTTCTTATCCAAATGTATTTGTATTTTATTATAACCTGATTTGAATCTCTTTTTACAAAGTAAACTATTTCATCTCAACTTAGATTTTGGCTTAAATTTTATTCTGTGAAAAAAATACTATCTAATGATAAATAGGGTGGTGTTAAGATCATTTCCTTGTAACTTGGCTGTTTTGTAATGATCTATAACTGTCTTATTGCTTATTTTGGTTGCCTTTGATATCATAGTAACCTTCTGGGTTGCCAAATTCATAAGTGGATGCAAAACACCTAGCTCCTAAGGTAATGACCTTGCTACTGCATGCTAATTGTGCATTTTTTTCCCCCTGAGAAATCTGATTATGTCATTGTCCTGCCCAAATCCCGTTCAGAGTGCTATGGGGTAGACATTATTCTTTGTACTTTACAGAGATGAGAATTACAGTCTCAAGGTAGGAGAACTTTAACAGTAGGCCCCAGTTTGCCTGAATTTCCAGGATAGTAAACATGACTCTAAATATACCATTTCAGTTGTCTTTATCTTTCTGTTCCTCTTGAAGTTTTATATAATACTAAAAGGCACATGCTTCTGTCTTTAAAATGATACATCCTTTATTGCTGTAAAATATACGTCAGTCTATTAAATAGAAAAGTCCTTTAGAAGGTCATATTTTAACTTACCAGTGGTCTAGGATTTATAGGCCCTAAGGAACTCACTTTTCCACATTGTCTTTGTTTGAATTCCCTTGCCCACACCCCTTCGACTCTTCCACTTGTCTCACCCCTACTGCCGGCTTTGGGGCTTGCCCCAGGTCCTGAGCGAGAAGAGGGGCTGAGGTGCCCTTTGTGTGAATCCTCCCTGCATTTCTGCCTCCTTTACACCGCACTGCTGGGACTGGCCACAGGGGTCTTCCTTTCCCCATCAGGTCTGTCCCATCTTCTCCCAGCCGGGGATATCTTGCTTGCAACACTGTGGTGCCCAAACCCTTGGAGAAATGTGCAGGATTGTCTGTTGTTCTGGAATGCAGGCAAACTTCTTTCGGGGGAACTTCTTTGTTTGTAAAAAGACTCACCGTAACTGTTGACATTGAAATCCTTATTGAAATGCAACGAGAAAGAGAAGCCGGCTGGCCTAGAAAGAATGATGAAATATTATTTCATAATAAAATAATTGAAATATTATTTGAAATAAATATTTCAATTATGAGTTGCATTAGAGACCTTTACAGAGTATCGAGTACTGTGCGCTGGCTTCCAGGCACTGGAGGGTGTGGACAAGAGAGGTGGGGAAGGAGAGCTGGGAGACAGAAAGGAGATGTGTGTTGGGGGCTTCCCAACTTGAAATTCTGTTTCTAAATCATCACTGCAAGGATTGCTTACCTTAAGGTGTCCTTCGCATACAATGCAATGGTAGAATAGAATTTGCCCACTTTTGTGAAAATGTTTTACAAGTCCACAAACAGCCAATATTCAAATGAAATTTTAGAAAACAATCCATCTGTAAACTGAAGAGACGGTGGAGAGAAGCCACGCATGCTGGAGTTTCAGTCCCTGTTCTAATTGCTTGTGTGGACCTGGGCAAGTTCTTCAAGCTCTGTAAGCTTCATTTCTGCGTCCATAAAATGATGGTCAAAGTACCTGTTCTTACCTCATAGAATTGTTATGAGGATTTAGTTACCTAATGGATATAAATGCATACAGCGTGAACATTTAAGCAATAAATACTAACTTTTTCGTGAGACAAACGTATAGTCTTGTAATCCAGTGAAGTCAGGGCAGGTAGAGATCTGCACTCAATCTTTATTTCAGAGCATAGCTTTTGATTCTGTGTTTTATGTCTCTTAAAATACATTGTTAATTCAGCAGAGCTGTTTTCTGAAGGTACTTAGAAAGGTAATCATTGTGTGTGAGTGAAAGATTTTCTCATGTTGTCCTCTTCTCCCTGGAAGATGTGATAAGATCAGTTTCCAGCCCCTCCGCAATTGTCACACACCCTGTTTTGATGCTAACAAATTGTCTTTAGCCTTTTCAAGCAATGTCAGCTGTACGTGTCATTTGCTTATCGCTTTTCTCTTTGGGTTATTTTGTCCTTAAACAAAGAACATTAGTAAGCAAGAAATAGCTATTTTGTAAAAACTGCATAGCTAGACAGATTTGTGATCCTTATTAGGGTAATAATCCATCTGTTATGGAACTGGATCAATTTGTAAATTAAATTGATTAATCTAGCAGGGAGAAAAAAAAAAACGTCTTGACTTTTCCCACATAAGCATTTCCTCAAATGTAGTCATCCTAAAAAGATTTGGGAAGACTCAGTTCTCTGCTAGTCTTTCTTTCTCTGCTCGACTCAGAAGGAAGACCAAACATCTGAAAGTGGGAGAGTGGAGTTCAGCTTTTGGATTCCATGGGATCTGATTGTTCCTGGAACTTCCGTATTTTTGAGCTGGTATAATGTTAAAACCTTCTGACGACTGCCAGAATATTTCTAATACTGATTAGTTTGGTAAATGTATGACTGTGTTTGAATTATCTTCTGCAGTTAGTTTACTGTTATTTTCATCTTGTCTGATCAACAAAATCTTCTGATGATTCTTCTAACAATGTGTGATTGGAATAATAACTTCACATGTTGAAGAGTTTTGTGCTGCAGCTGAGAGGCATGTAAATACAAGCTGCTTATTTGCAAGAAGCTTCCAGATTTGCAATATGATTGCTATGGAAACCACATAATGAAAACCTTATAACCATCTGTGTGGTTTGATGGATTTTACCGCATAGCTGAGCTGTTTTTGTTTACTGTTATTAAAATGTTGAATGGAATATATTAGCCCACAAACACTGACTATTTGAGGTATTAATTAGTATTGTATAATGACACCGTGACTCAACACCAAAATAAAATATGTTTAATAATAAACCTAAATAAAACAACATGTGTGTATATTTCTAATATATTGTGGAGATGATTATTGCCTAGAATTTTCATTTGTCCTCATATATTTTTTGAGTGGTGTGGAGAGTTTTTCTCTGTTAATAAATGAACATAGTAGGATTTATTTTCATGATTTTGAATCCATTTGTTCACTCCATATTTATTGAACATCTTTGTACCAGACTGTATTCAAGGTTCAGTCTGAGTTTCTCCCCCTAAGATTAAAACACACACACACACACACACACACACCCCAAATTTGATTTTGTTTTCTTTTATATGGAAGCTGTTTGTATTGTTAGCCCAAGATAAAATGAGTTGTTCGAATATTATTAAGAAAAACTGATGAATGAAATGCAGAGGGTTTTGACCTAAAAATAGGTTTGAAATGGAGAAAGGAAGTTTCTTTAATGAGCGATTCCTCCTCTAAAATACTACTTGTTCAGCATCTCACATGGATTTCAATTTGGATACTTCTCAGTAAATATTGATACTTAAGTAATTATTCTGGTAATTTAAGAATACATTGTGTACATTATAGGCACTTAAATTTTAATAAAATAAGAATAACGCCACAGTAATAAATTCTTCTAAGTTCATTGTTTACTTTGCCAAAAGTGGAGTTTTCCATTCAATTACTGTAATTAGTTTTTGTGCTATCTTGACACTAACTTTGGGTGGTGAGTCTACATCCCATTGTGTCTTCTTGAGAGCCAAAATTAGTGCTCCCTAAATTGTTGTGGTCATGGCTTTTGACGTGAGGGCAAGCACCCTTCACTGTTTTTGAATTTACTCCTTACTGTCAGATTTGTGACCCAGTCGGAGGAGAGGGAGTGCTGGGGAAAGAGAAAGTGTGAAAAGTAAGGAGAGTTTTCTCCTCCTTTAAGAAAAATTAACCATCTGTAAAATAAGTAGGTTGGACCAAATGACTATAAATGTCCCTAAGAGCTTTAAAATTTGTATGAAAACATCCTATTAACTCATACATGATAACTGGTCCTTGCGGTTTGGCATAAGTGAGATAACTTGTTGAAGAGGAAAAAGACAGGATTTAGTATTAGGTTTTTATTAGGTCTTCCTGTATTAATTACTATTTGACCGAACCATATTAAATTGCCAACATTAGGGTCAACTTAATATGTATAAAGTCCCAAATATTTCCAGCTGTTCCCTTTTTTGGAGCTTTCATGATTTTGTTTGGATTGAGTTACAGAAATTCAAAGCAGTTCTATGTTTGTTTTAGAAGTACAGTAACTCTCAAGCTTGATGTAAATGTTGAATTTTATTAATCACCACTTAAAATTTTGCACGAGACTTCTAATTTTGCACCTGTACTCCTGATCTCTCTACCAAACTTTCCAGTTGCCTCCAGACATTTCCTCTGCGTTGCCCCACCAGTACATTAAGTCTCCCACATCAGAGGGGCGCTGGGTGGCACAGTTGGTTAAGCTTCTGACTCTTGTTTTTGGCTCAGGTCATGATCTCAGGGTTGTGGGGCGGAGTCCTGCTTTGGGCTCTGTGCTCAGCAGGGAGTCTGCTCGAGATTCTCTTTCCTTCTCCCTCAGCCCCTCCCCCCATGTGTGCACGCTCTCTCTTTCTCTCTCTCTCAAATAAATAAATTTAAATCTCTCACATCAGGGGCGCCTGGGTGGCTCAGTCGTTAAGCGTCTGCCTTCGGCTCAGGTCATGATCCCGGGGTCCTGGGATCGAGCCCCGCATCGGGCTCCCTGATCAGCAGGGAGCCTGCTTCTCCCTCTCCCACTCCCCCTGCTTGTGTTCCTGCTCTCGCTGTCTCTCTCTCTAATAAATAAATAAAATCTTTAATAAATAAATAAATAAATAAATAAATCTCTCACATCAGAAACACAGCTCCTGTGTTCCCTCAGCAATATAGCTTATCTTGGCTATTCTTTTCTCAGGAATGATGTTCTCATTTCGCTGTTAACTAAGCTCAGAACTTGAGTCATTCTCGATTGCTCTTCTTCCCTTAGCCCTCCACATCCAGGCAGGCACAAAGTTTATCAATTCTAGTTCCTTTCCCTCTTATAACTGGCTCCTTTCCATTTCCTCTGCCCCTTCAGTTCAGGACTTCCTTCCCCTCTAGCCAGACTCTGAGTGGTCTCTCTCCCCACACCCTCCTTCAGGCTATCTGGGACAATGGGATCAGATGACCATTTCTCAAGCATAGTTTTTGGTCCTGCCCTTTCTCTGCTCGAACATCTTCTGGGGCTCTCATTGCCCACCAAATAAAAGGCAAAAGTCCATAGCCGGATGTTTATGGCCCTTCAACAGCTGGCCCAAGCCACTAGCATTATCTGCCATCCTGTTCTTCCCCTTTGAGTACTGCATTCTTTAGCCAAATGGATATTATTGCGCTTTTTCTTTTGCTTATGACTCTCCCTCTGTCTAGAAATTTCCTCCTTCCCATCTCTCTCTATTCAGATTTTCTCCACCCCTCAGAGCCTTCTCGGTGTTCCCCCTTGTATGGTTTCCTCTCTGCCATCCTTCTGAACCTTGTGCCTCCCATGTCAGGTTCTGTGCTCCTTTCTGTGCCTTTTGACATAGAACTATGTCAGGTTCTATGCTCCTTATCCTATTTTTCTTTAGATACTGTCTTCTGTCCCCTGCAGGCTGTCAGCTTCCTGAGGGCAGAAGCTCCCTACTGTCTTTGCCTCCCTGGTAGAACCTCTCTCTTACAGATAGCTAATATCCAATGAAGATTTATTGGTTGAATTATTTAATAGTCATAATGGCTATATTTATATATTTTGCATATTTTAACATTTTTGATTTTTCTTGAAAGTATTCTTTTTGAACTCTGTTTTTTTGGGCATGCCATTTTGTTCCTATGTCCTGCCTTAAATATTTCCACAGTGTGTATAAATCCTTAGGTGAGGAAAATGGACATGTAATAAATGGTTCTTCAATGTAAAATAATTAAATCTAGTCTATTGACTCTGTTTAAAACTCTTCTCATTTAATCTTCTCCTATTTCTTCCTATAACAGGGGGTGGGGGGGGAGGAAATGAACGTGATAGGAGAGCGTGGGAATAACAAACATAGGGCCCTGAATACATTGCAGGATAAAGAACACGGACTTCATGATCACAAGCCTGAGTATGAATCACAAACAGTGGACGTTTCTCTACCTTTTTGAGCCTCAATTTACTCATCTGTAAAAGGAGGGTTTAAAATGGTCTGTGAAATCTTAGCATCTGCAATAACTTATGGCACAGGGTAGATCCTCAGTAGAATTTGAGGGGAATTGCCTTGAAAGGCGAGGATCCTTCTAGTCTTCTCCTGTGAAGATCAAGTGGGAACACATGAAGTATCTGATACACAAGAAATGATTTACAGGTTAACTATATTTTATTTTATATCACACATTTTCTTTGGCCACACCGATGTTTTAGGGATGATGGTTTTATCCGTGGTCCTCCTGCCACAGTGTAATGTGGGTCTGTCCATATAGTGCTGGGTGTTCCTTTCCCGGATTTCAGGGCCGGTCTGGACTTAGCAGTGTTCCAGATGAGTTTCTGTAAGTACTTAAAGTATGTGCGGCATTAGTATGTATCTTAAATTTTATCAAGCCAACTGGTAGGGTTGCTATTTGGAAATAGCTAGAGGTTTGTTTGTTCAGCTTTAGATTACTGAAAAAGGAATGTGAATGTTGAGTGGTTTCATCCTTTGAGAAAGAATATTTATACGTCTAAACTTTCAGTTTTGCTCCTAAGATGGGGTGAGTTCTGTTCTTTCTGAGGAAACCCTTCAGTGTGCCGTTTCTGCTTGTTTACAGAAGAGGAAGAGGACAGTGTTCCTGCGAAAGTGGAGGAACAAAGGAAGATGAGTCAGGACAGTGTTCATCCCACCACAGGTAATGGCTGGGGTGGCTTCCTGGGGAAGCTTCTTTTGGTTTTGTTCACTTTCCCTTCAGTCACTTTCCTACGGCTCTAAAGATGTTTACACAACTCCCCGAAGTTGGCTGGTTCGATCTGGATATCTTACGGCTGATAAGCTGCTTAGTCCCATTTAGGATGCATGGAAACCACTTGAGAAGGATTTATAAAGTAAGCCAATTTATACAAGGTATTCCTTCCTGAATTACTTTGTAATGACTCAATTAGCTTTCATTTCTGCACAAAGGAGATTTAGTTGCATAAATTAGCTTATCATCATTGAGGAAGTGTCACTGCTAAAGGACAGTTTATAGATACAACATGCAGTTGCTGTCAAACCTATAAGAATGTAATATAGACATCTGTGTATACTTTGTGCTTGAGCAGAACAGACTTCTGCCATTCAGAGACTAACAGGGGACAACAAGTGGCCCAGGGGACTGGCAATGTAGACATCTCTGAAAAGGTCAACTTGACACAGGCTCTGACAATCGACCCACAGCTCTGTCTTCTTTGATAAAAATCAGATAAACTTAAGACCGCTAATTGATCTGCAGCCTGTTTAAATGTTGGCCATGCATATCTTCATTGCATATGATTAACACAGAAAGCAAATGAATTGGGTGTAAGAAATGCCAGAGTCCGGTGACAGCAGTTTAAAAATTGGAAAAGGACACTGATGGCCTAGAAGGCTAGGAAGGATATTCCCCTTATCCATTTCCACTTGGCACATGGCCCCGCGTACTAATTATGAGTGAGACTAGAAAAATAACTATACATGCTATGTACAGAATCACATGATACGCGCAACTTTTTTTTTGCGGGTTGTTATTTCCAAATAGCAGGAGATAAACCATATCTGTAGTGCAAGCATGAGGTTAGCTTTGATAAACCAGCAATTATTTTACACGGAAAGAAGAGAGGGGGAATGCCTTCTTATCGGGCCTTTTACACCTCTTCACAGCCGCATGTCAGCTGGGGCAAGGTCTGCCATATCATCCCATGTCCTGCAAAGAGCTGGCGTTGAGGGTCACCTTCCCTTCTCTGATACGTTCATACATCACTCTTGCTAGCTGTCAGAGGCTGGGCGGACAGGAAGTGTGTGTTCAGGAAGTGGCTTTCCCCAGGCCTTCCTACCGGGACACGTGGAAAGGAAACAGGCCCGATTTCCGGACCTGGACAGGAAAGCAGGGGCAGGTTGCTGCACGAGGTTTTGGTTTGCTTTTTTCCAGAAAGGAAGTGAGGACGAAGGCATTCGATGTGAGTGCCGTGGTCCTGTAAGATGCAGCTATAAAACGCGAAGGCTGAGCGTAACCCCGAGGATGCCACCCAATAGTAATTCAAGTAATTTGCGTGTTTTATTATGTATCGTAAAGCTTCTGCCAAAAGCGTGGAGGTTTTTGGTTTTTTTTTTTAAATTCCAGTGCAGGTGTAGAAGGTACACACATACAGATATTCCTTCCAGAAACAGAAGTATTTTGGCTTAAAGCAATTCTATTTTTCAAAAATCCTTTTAAAGTGACTCTCTCCCCAATTTTTGCCTTTGAGGGAAGGAAGAAAAAAGTCCGTTTTTCTTCAAAGGAATGCAGTGAGTAGATCTAGCTTTCCATGCAGTAGCCATAAAGCACTGCAATAATTCTTATCTTCAGTGACATGAAATTCTTTTCAAGCAACAGTTTTAATGCTTTTGCATCGCCGTGACCTTTGCTCTCTCTAGGCTGTCAAAGATGTAACACTAGAAGTTTGTTTGCTGTGCAGGGCAGTGAGTTGACAAGGGTGCTGCTATCTTGCTGAGCATCACATGACGTGAACTTCTAACCTTACTCAAGAATGTTATACATTTTTCACATTGACCGATTTTACTTAAAAAGAGAGAAGAAAATTCAGACGAATGTAAAATACATAAGCGAAAACATAATCTTGTATTTCTTATAAGTTCTTTCATGTTCAAGCTTACGTACCTTACATGTATTTAGTATATATACACAAAGTAAAGATTCCATTTGGTTTATTTGTACACTGTAGAATATGCTTACCTTTCTGAAATACTTCTTAAACCTCTAAGACCACTCAGGAAGAGATTTTCCATTATCTTATTATTGAATGTTTCAGTCCTTGCCATCATATTTTTAAAATCTTTTGGTTTTTGCAAAAGTATCTCCAGTGTTTAGCTTATATTTTCCTAACAGTTCTGTTACTGTCCAATGATCTGTTTTTGTATGTTTTCAAAAGCAGGAGCAAATACATCATTTAAATCCTTCACAGCCTGGCTAATTTAGGATGGCTATTCTTTCTTTCTTTCCCTTCTTTTTTAACCATTCACGCCTCCCAGGACAAGAAATGTAATGAGGTGGGTTTTGTTTTTTGCTTTTTTTTTTTGTAATTTTGAAACCATAGATCATGATGTGGTAAGATTAGTCCATGCAGTGATGACAGACGTATTTGTATTCAGAATGTATGATTCTCTGTGGTTTATGCATTATGCCCCATACCATTTTTGTGTTGTTTTTTAAAAACATTTTACACGGATTATTTTTCAATGTATAGGCGAACAGTGCTAACTTTTGTGAGTTCATTCTGCTTCTGAGGCTGTATCCATGGGTAATTTTTTGAGCATGGTTAGCTACATTTAAAATTTTAAAATCTAAAAAATTGTAAAAAGTAAACCAGAGAAGCTTGCTGCTCTCAAAGGAATAAAATAATTCCCACTTTTTGTAGCTAGAATTCATACCCAGAATTTTAACATTATTTTCCCGAGGAGAGTAAGGCTAATAAATCTATACTGGCAGGTTTTCTCTCTAATCGTGGTTCTTCTGCTTTATGTAACTAGTATTGCATTCTGAAATAGACGGGATGGTAAATTGTGTGTACATATAGTCGTGTGACATAAACAACTTATTATTCTTTAACAGAGCTCACATATGGGACACAGAAATGAGGTTGGTCTTTGGGTAACATCATCATCGAGATTATAGAAAGCACAGTAGAAAATGCATCTTTTCCCCAGTATTGCCAAATCGCTAGCGCTGTTGCCTCTTTACAGCAGTGAGATTTAATGAAATGCTCATGATGCACATCTAGGGAGAGATGCATCTTGCACACGGCGGGGGTCTCCCTTCCCCTCATGTGCTCCTGTGACTCCCATTAGTGTTAATGGGAGTTTCACCAAGCGCATCGAGGGGAAGAGAGACCCCAAAGTGATAAGGATTATGTGGTAGAAATCACCATATACTTTTTCTTTCCTTCTTTCTTTCCCCACCTCTTGAAAATCTTTTGAATGAAAAACTGTTGCGAGAGAATCTGAAAAAAGAGGAGCAGGCTGGACAGCTGGGGATGCACTGGGAGGCTCTCGCTCAGCCAAAACTTCTCTAGTTTTAGCCCAAGTTTTGTTTCTTTAACCTTTTTGGACCAAGCCTCAGGCTAAGCAGCATGGGGAACACACAGGAGCCTTGACTGGGGAAACCAGCTATTTAGATCCTTTTACCTCCTGGCCAGTGACTGTGGGGGAGGGCCTTGCATGTGAAATGATGTCATCCTCTCTGTGCTCTAATTCCTTGACTTTTAAACTGACACTGACGGACTGCATGGGGTGCAACATTTGACCCATTTAGCAGTTGATTTAATCTGACTAGAATGTCTCAACTTCTAAATCTCTATTTGTCTAAATAAGTGGTTTTTAAAGGAAATCAGTCACTTTATTATTAAGTAATTCTTTCCAAAAGAAAAAATTGACAACGTTTGGCGTGATCTGTCCAGCCGGAGTGCCCTCTAGTGTCCATTTATAGAATTTACTTAATAGGTGCTTTGCGGGGAAAATGTAATGAAGGGTGGCCGCAAGCATTGTTAGTTCTTGGTCGGATTCCTAGGCTCATAGACATCCCCGCTGGTGGCAGTGATGAGTGCTCAGATGCTGGAGTGGAGAGGTCAGGAAGGTGTCCGTCTCTCTCTCTTCCCCTCCCTCCCCCCCTCCTTCCTTTCATTTCTCCATTTTTCTCTCCCTCCCTACCCCCACTTTGAATTTTTAGAAAACAGGAGAGGAAAATTTAATAGGAGGATTTTGCTAGGTTGCGCATTCTAGTTATTGTTTATTTTCTTAAAGTACAATTGAAAAGTGTCATCTTTCTACATTTTCACACTCCACATTATTCAGATTTCCTTTTTGGCTTTAAAAACATGTTTCAGATATTAGAATTTTCAGAACTTCCGATAAACTTTTACCACTTGGTGTAAATCGCAGACTGCATGGTGTCAGGTGCGTACTCAGATGCCCCGCTAACATGCCTGCCTGTGTTGGCATTGCCAAGGAGCCTGCTGCTTGAGAGCCATATAACAAAACTAAGATGACAACCCTGATCCAGCACGCGTCTGCGCAGTTATCCCCTCAGAATTCAAAGATGACATTCCAATGATGGAAGTTGTCAGCACGTCTATGTTCTGCCTGGTTAGTGAATCCACGGACATCTTATTGATATTACTTGCATTCTTCTTGCGTTAACTCATCAAAACTCAATTATCATGAAATTAAAAACAGGAAACAGTTCTCAGTGTAACAAAAGCATCCAGTGTATTTAACTCTGTGCTGCGTTTCAAGAGAGCCACATTGTATAAGTGACAAAGCATTTATTACCCAGTTTATTGTGGTATCACAGAGCGGAGAGCGCTAAATAATCAATCAGTTAATGGTCTGTATGGCAGTTTGAGCACATCACATCCATTGTGCTTATGCTGTTAGAAGGATGAGCTGATAACTCAAGTGTATGTTGCATGTTTATTCAGAGCGTAATGTCCTAAACTGGGGCTGACAGAAATCTTGAAAAATGCAGCTTCAGCATTGGCAATTGCAAAGTTGCTCAGATATTTTAGAAATAACTTTGAGAGGCTTTCGGTACAAAAGTCCCCAAAGATAAGAGTTGGAATTACCCTTTATGTCATTCCCACTTTATCTTCTTCCTCTAACCAGCTTGAGGTTTTAGAATTAAACAAACAAAAATTGTTGCCTAGTTTGCGTTATATCTGTGCCCTATTGGCTCCTTCATGATTATTTATTATTGTTTATGAAACATCCCAAATGCTAACTTATTTTCTTCTTCCCTTCATCTGTCTTTTTTGGTAATTTTTAGAAATTCTGTAAGGTGGTTATTTCATAATGCATGTATCACGTGTCACGGATATTGCTCATCGTGCAGTGTGACCAACTCACCTTCAACTCATGTTGCGAGTGGGTTTAGGTCCATTATCAAAAATAAGTGGGAAGGAACTTTTAGGTGCTGGTTTGATGAGAACACATTGCAAGTACAGGTTTTAGATAAAACAAGAGAGGGAGAGAAAGAAAACAAGGGACATTCCAAAAGAGGTCTTTTTGAAAACAGTCCTTCATTAAATTACTGTAAGAAGTAGGATTTGTCTATAAATGTAATCAAATGTTCTTTGAATCAGGACAGAATTTGTTTCGCCTGTTTTGGTGGTTTGAGGCGGCCCTTTAATTTCTGTTGGTTCATCTTAAATAAGGGCCCATTACGCGAAAGCTCTAACTCATGTTTTCTCTCTCTTCTTCCTAGGAGATAAAAGCACCGATTATGCGAATTTTTACCAGGGTTTGTGGGACTGCACAGGAGCTCTTTCTGATGAGTTGTCATTTAAACGTGGTGATGTGATTTACATTCTTAGCAAGGTAAGAAGACACCCCAGATGACAACTGTAAAGGGTGAACACAAAGCTAGATATTTATGCATCTGGGTTTACAACACTGGGGAAAAATGCCAATTGGAATTCCTTTAGGTCCTTGTTAACAATTGGGAGTTCACAATAATTAATTATTTTGTCAAGTGAAATATAATCAAATTTTAAACACAATCAGATAACAGGATTCAACTTAACAGTGTGTTTACCTATCACTTCAGCCTTTGGCTCACATCCACACACTGCCTTCTCCAGAAACAATATACTTATGTGAAAGTTAACATTGTAAGGTATTAGGTTATTTATTATGTTTTTCTTTCCTCTTCCTTTTTATTCTTCTGTGTGCTTATTCTGGTTTTGTCTGCCATTCACTACTGGAAACACTGTTTATAGTAGAAGTTTTTCATCTTTATGTAAATACATTGGTGTTCCGACAATTTAAAAGCAATGCTTTTTCTATTCAGACAGTTTTAGGTGATTTTTTTTAAGTTTAACATAGTTGTATTTGTAAACATAATGGCAGAGACTGTTGCTACGAACTCATCCTTATATATATATAAATCAGTGTCTCTGCCTCTTAATATACTGGATGATTGAAAATCTTTCTGTCCTTAGATCTAAAAGTCATGTTTCTTATTGTGATGACATGTGTGAGCTCCCTTAATTTTCATATTTAACTTTCCCTACTATGATATGGGGATTAAAAAAAACTCCCTCAGTCTACATTATGAAGCTATTTTAGAAACAAATGATGTATGAAAACTATTTAAATGTAAGTAGGGAGATGTTCTATAAGTCCAGGAGTTTAATGTGGTTTCTTGATTAGAGAAAAATTTGTACTTTTCAGAAAGATAGTATGACTTGCTAGATGCAGAAGAGAATTTGGAAATAAGGTCACTTATTGACTCTTAACACAAGATGGCTGGTGGATAAAATCCTAACGTAGAAGATCATAGAGCACTTGAATGAGGAATCTGAGTGATGATCGTCTACCCATTCTTGGTTTTACAGATAAGGGAACTTGGGTCAAGAAAGGGCCAGAGCCAGTCCTTAACCAGGCATCTTGACTCCCAGACCAAGGTTTTCTCCTTTTCTCTTTTGCTTCTCATTTGAAACTGTTATAAAGTACCACAAGGGGCAGAAAGGGCCCATGCCAAGCACCAGGAATCCAAGAGGAATACTATGGAAGCACTTGTAGATTATTGGGAGGAAATATTTAGTAAGTAAATATTGCCAGCTGTGATGATTGCTAAGTTGGGGTGCCCAGAGCTAAGACTCCCCACTTATTTTTCTCTGTCCTCTGCTCCTTAGTATGTTTGTTTGTTTTTTAAGGAAAGATGCTTTTAGTTCCTGGGAACCAACTCCTGGATTAAGCCTATTATGGAGCATTTAATTGTCCTGAGTTAAGGCAACACTTTTTTAACAAAAAGATTTTATTTATTTATTTTTGAGAGAGGGAGAGAGAGCACATGAGTGAGCACAAGCAGTGAGGAGTGGCAGAGGGAGAGGAAGAAGCAGATTCCCCGCTGAGCAGGGAGCCCGATGCAGGGCTCCATCCCAGGACCCCGGGATTATGACCTGAGCCAAAGGCAGACGTTTAACTGACTAAGCCACCCAGGCGCCCCCAGGACAACACTTTTTTTTGAGTGAATTACTTAATATAGAAACCAAACTGATTTATTTCCATTCAAGATAGTTTCTTGGAATTATTCCTCAAATCTACTCAGCTCACAGTTACTTTCACCAACTTAGCTGCAATTGTGTATAAAATTAAAAGGTTGATTAGCTTCCACTTGGAATCCCAAACTACAGGGATAAATGGCTTATAGTCTTAATATTATTATGGTAAAATGTGAAACTTATTTTCAGCGTGGGTCTGTTCTTAAAGCCTTCTTTATGAATCAAGGTGTCTGTGTTGCTGAAAAGCTCAGAGTACCAACCTCTAGGACACGCTGTCAGACAAGTAGAGTTCCCATTGCCTCAGAAAATTGTTTTCTATTATTATAAAGTTAAAAGAACAATCCTAGGTGTATATCACACTTCTAGGATCCCAGTGTAGGCAGTTTCTGTTCCCAAATCCGTTTTGTGGAGATTGTAATTTTATGTGTGAAGCTTTATCATAGAGCTGAGGGTAGTGGTGATCCAGCTCAAAGGAAGAGTATAGTGCTATCTAAAATGTCTAAATGCTATTATTTGGGTACTGCGTACCAAAAATAATTCCTCAGTGAGCCCTTCACAAGGCTTGAAGTTCCACAGGTAGCATCATTTCATGAGGGGCCGCCTGGAAATGATGACTGTATCTGGAGCTCATGTTGGTTTTTGAAAGAGGAGACAAGACATTGTTTGCCAGGACCTTATCACTGTTGGCTGAGTGATTTAATACCAGTATTCATCCAGCGGTGGGCCTGGTAGAATCAACCAGGTACATCTTGGTGAGGGTAAAAAGAAAGGACACTTAGCTCTCCCTTGATGGGATGTGGACAAATTCTGGGCCATTATTCGATATCTTGGCTATTGGTTTTCAGGTTGATTTGGGAGTCAGTATATGTTTGTGAAGATTCTTGCTTCCGCAATTTTGGGGGGATAGTTTCAGATAAGAATCTCTGGAGACTGTAATAATTTTTTTATAGGCTTAGTCTCCCAGTTTTTATCAAAACTTTGGCCAAAATAGACCATAAATTAATATCATAAATTCATTTAATATGTGAATGACAGCAATTTGAATGTTTAATACTACTGTAAATTCAGGACTCAAGGTCCTTAGAAGAGAGTGAAAAATTGCTCAAAAGGACTTGTTTCTAGATCAAGGGAGAGAGACAGATTTTTTTTTTAAAGTACAATTAGTATAGAAACCACTAGCATTGTTATAAGTCTAGAAATCTGTTTCATCTTTCTCAGAGTTACATTAGGTTTTATGGTGATAGAATGAAATTTTACCATTTTAATTTATTTTTTACACCATCTAGTGGCTCAGAATGAGTGGTGCAGGTAATTACAGCTAATGTGCACAATCAAAATGATGTCATAAATTCAACTTTAAATCTAGCTATGGATTATTACTTTCCTAGCTCGTGTCAATAAAGTATTAGCATTAATCATAAATTTTTTCATCATTCTGAATTAAATGTAAACATTGTATACATAAAGAAGAATACATTTTAAAGGAGTCTTAATACAATATTTGTAGAGGTGTAAAAAATGTGTACTTTGTAGAGAAATTAATGTCACAACTTTTCTAATAAATAATGCCATTTAGAAGATTTTAAAGAAATATGACTGGGGCACCTGGGTGGCACAGTCGGTTGAGTGTCTGACTCTTGTTTTTGGCTCAAGTCATGATCTTGGGGTCGTGGGATCAGGCCCGAGACTGGCTCTGCGCTCAGCTCGGAGTCTGCTAAAGTTTCTCTCTCCCTCTTCTTCTGCCCCTCCGCATGTATTCACTCTCTTTCTCAAATAAATAAATCTTAAAAAAAAAAAAAAAAAGAAATACAACTTGCTTTTCAAAATTAACTGCGCTATATTTTGCAATATTTAATTACCACTGATCTAACTTACCTTCTAGAAGGTTGTCATTGCTGAAGATACTCTTAAAAAAGGCAACAGAAGATAGTTTAAGAAAAATGCACTTAAATATAAACAAAATTTAGATAAATCAAGGACTAAAAATGGTGTGCATTATAATAAAGAGGGTCTTAATTTTGTAAGTGAAATGACAGAAAAAGATTGAACTAGTTTGACGATTGGGCTGTCTTCGTTAAAATTCACTATAGAAATATAGTTTGGGTTTTTTTAATTTTATTTATTTATTTATTTATTTATTTTTTAGATTTTATTTATTTATTTGACAGAGAGAGACACAGCGAGAGAGGGAACACAAGCAGGGGGAGGGGGAGAGGGAGAAGCAGGCTCCCCGCAGAGCAGGGAGCCCGATGTGGGACTCGATCCCGGGACTCCAGGATCACGACCTGAGCCGAAGGCAGGCGCTTAACCAACTGAGCCACCCAGGCGCCCTGTTTTTTTTTTAAAGATTTTGTTTATTTATTTGACAGATAGAGAGCACAAGTAGGCAGAGAGGCAGGCAGAAGGAGAGGGAGAAGCAGGCTCTCCACTGAACAGGGAGCCTGATGCAGAGCTTGATCCCAGGACCCCGGGATCATGACCTGAGCTGAAGGCAGACACTTAACCAACTGAGCCACCCAGGTGCCCCGAAATATAGTTTGGTTTTAAAATTCAGTCCTCTTTCTCTGTTTTTGCAAGGAAGTCCTGATGGGGTGTCAGCTGTGCTCAGTCAGCCTGGGGATGATTTATTTATTTCCCGCCTCTTTTGAGAGTTATACAAATCTTAGCCTTTAAAAAAAATTTTTTTTAGTGAAAATCCAATGTTGCAATAAAGAAGAGTAAGCAGATAACCTGCCCTGCCTCCTTCCCTTTGTAACATTTTGCAATTAGCAGCTGTCATGTGACCCCTGGCTGAGCTAGCCTCTCTTTCAAAGTGTCTGGCATTTTCTAAGTTTTAACCTTCGAAGCTCACTAATAATAAATTGAAGTACTGCTTACCTAAAAAGGAGAGCCAGTAACTTTTTGCATATAGTTCCTTTCACATAGGCTCACTGCTGTTTTTTATGTATTAAAACGCGTTATGTACTTCGGTAGTTTAGCGGAGATTTAGGAAATTTTTTTTTTCCCCTAAAACAATGGGGCACATTTACAGGAACGGATGAAAGTGGAATTTGTAATTTTAATGAGAGCTGTGTTGTTAGTGAATTAATTCTAAAACACACGGCCTGATTTCTGATTCATCTGATGGGGGAAAATCATATTTGAAGTAAAAATGTCTTTTCTTTTATTTTTTTAAAGGAATCAGGTTGTTTAAAAGTGTGTCAAATTCCATTACTAGGTTACAGTTCACTTTTATTACCACCTTAAACATGGACATAATATCCTAGTTAATAGTATTTTCATAGAAGTATGTTTATGAAATTTTAGAATTTTAATAGCAGGATCCAGGTTAAATAGCTATAGGCATATTCCATCACCCTGCATACCTCTTTGGTTATGTCATTTTACTTGCTGTTCTGGATTTACATCCTTTGTTAGTTTATCTTTCAACCTGTACTCGTCGGTAAATTGCGAACCGCATTCCTATTCTTACTTTTAAAGCAATGAATTATTTTTAGAGACTTAATGACAGGGGAGCTGTGCTTCAGCAAGAAAGAAGCACGCTACTTTGTCTGGTAGTAGCAGAAAAACAAGAGAGTTAAGAATCCTGGAGTATTTTATCTAGTCTAGGACACGTGTGAATCAAGCACTGCAGCTTTTTGAGAAATTTCTTATTAAGTCAAAAACAGGAAATGTAGGTTGACGGTATTCACTAATGTGCAGTAAAGGGGCATTTTTTTTTTTTTTTTTAGTGTGTGTTGGCTGGAGTTCAAGCATCGCCTCTCTTTATATCTGTTTGTGACTTTTTTCAGCGATTGGTGAATTGTGACTGCCACTGACCATTTGTTTCTCATTGTGAAAAGGACAGATTCCGTTCCTCGGGCTTTTCTGGCTTCACACCTACCAGAGAAGGAAAGTAAAATGAAAATCCTGCCGAGCTCTGCTGGCCGAGTGACTGTTCAGGTCTCCTGGTTTTTCCTTTGCGACCATCTGACCCAGTATGCCACAAATAGCATGACCAACTGCTGAGTAGCAACTAGGACATCTCAGTATAGGACGTACGTGGATGCTAAGCTAGGTCCCGCAATGTTACTCTATCTTCCAGCCTTCGGGGAAGGCGGAAGGAGTTTTCCGTGCTTGTGACTGCATTTGTGTGGCTCTGATGGCATTTCGTTTCCATGCTGTCAGTGTGGGAACGTCGTGGGTACAGGGAGGCATGAGCCAGGCAGACCTACTGCTCGGCACCCCCCCTCCCTCTCCCGAGAAGATGTTCTGGTCCAGCCATGGGGCTCCTCCTGTTATCTATGCACGAACGCATCCCAGTACTTCCCTCTTTTCTCTTACATGAAATGGAACGAGCATTTCAGGAAAATGTTGACAGCTGAAAGGGGAAGGTGATTCTGGGAAGCAGGCTGGAAGGCTCAGCCCCTGCAGTGGCTCGAGAGGTCAAGGATAAGCCAGAAGGTGGTGTCAGAGATGCAGGCGGAATGGAAGTGGCAGTGAGGGGCGGCTACAGGCTGCAAGCCTGTGTGGTTTCATTCTGCATGGAATAAGCCAGAAGCAGAACAAAACAACTCAAAAGACAGCACGATGTTCATAATTTTTTTTTAATCTGAAATTGAAAAGTTCATGATCTCTTATGCCCTTCTGTCCCCCACCCCAAAAACACAGGAACCCCCTTAATGTATGTATAGCAGCGTTTACTCCTTTGAGATGTCTCCCTCCTCGTCCCTTTAAAGGCCAGATTCCCTTTGGAAGAGCAGGGTGGAGAACTGCTCGTAATAATACGATTGCCTTACAGTGCAGACCAACATACACTTTTTGTTGCCCTGGTATTTTGCTATACAATTAGTGGGAAGAGAGAGGGAGGAAATGAAAAAGGGTTTGTTGCATACCTGCGGTGTCCTTTTCTAGGCACTTGATAGGCTTTCACTCATCTGATCGTAAGATAACCCTATGAACTCTCTGGTGTGATAATTTTCCAGATGAGAAAACTGATGCTCAGCAAGGTTATTATGTAAATCACCTGAGGATACCAACTAGAAAGAACCTTCTTCTGGAATCAGAGCAGATCTGACCCTAGAGCTTTCACTCTTTCTGCTTTGCTATGCCTACATGGGGACTAGGAGTATCGATTTCTCTCTCTTGACCTGAACTCTTTGAGGTAGACCCTGTGTCGTTAGTATTGTTGGACCCCCAATACCTAATATCATAGCAGATATATGTTAATATGTGTTTGTGAAAATACAGGTAAAAATGGGAAATAATCCTTAACGCTTAAAAGAACTTAGAATGATGGAGTCATAGAGTTAGGGGAACCTTAGTGCTCACCCTTTGCTTTATAGGTGAGGAAATCTCAAGGCTCAATGTAATTGGGGAAAATAAATAAAAAATGCAAGGAGAAAAAGACTATCCCTGTGGAGACCTTAAAAGACTAGAGTTCGGGCACTTGAACTTCCAGCTCAGCCCTGAGCTTCTCAGCAGCCAACTACAAAAGGGGTAAGAGTCCAAATGCATAATAATGAGACTTACTGATTTATGTTAAATATGTAAGTGGATTAATTGTGGAGTCCCAAAGAGTGCTGGAAGTATAAACCCCAAAAAATCATCCCTAAAGAACTTGGGATTGCCCAAGGTTGCATATCTAGTTAGTGACAGAACTGATATAAGACTCTGGAACTTCCAGGGGCGCTTGGGTGGCTCGGTCCATTAAGCGTCTGCCTTCGGCTCAGGTCATGATCCCAGGGTCCTGGGATCGATCCCCGCATCAGGCTCCCTGCTCGGCGGGAAGCCTGTTTCTCCCTCTCCCTCTCCCCCTGCTTGTGTTCCCACTCTCGCCATCTCTCTTCCTGTCAAATAAATAAATAAAATCTTAAAAAAAAAAAAAAAAGACTCTGGAACTTCTGGGAAAATAATCACAAGAACAATGAGGAGCTGAAAACCCAGTAGATTTTCCTTTACACCTGCCACCGTTTCCACGTTTACAAGGTTCGGTCTTCACCTCTTCAGTACATACAGTAAATTCACCTGAATTCAGTTCTTCAAAGAACTGGGATTATCTGGTCCCAGTTGTGCCGGGGACTGATACCTTTCTTTCTGCAGGTGGGGATTTGAACTCTTCAGACAAGGTGTCCTATGTAGTGCATTAGGAGACATGGTGGGCAGCAGCCTGCCCCCAGTAGGAGCAACATACTTCAGACTGTGAAGCTAAACACACTTCAGAACAAACTTTGTTTGGTCATTGCTAAAATTCTTCACATATGTCTAATAGACACAAAAGAAAAGATACACCTTTTGGAAATTACACTTCTTAAGAAAATATTTAGGATTGTCAACTGGTGCATCATCCAAAATAAAGACAGAGTATGCTTCCTCACCCAGTCCATTTACTGAACACCTTTTACCCATCTGCTGTGTGGGGCATACAGATCAAGTGTAATCTCAGTGCGTTTGTACTGTATTTTCATTGAAGGGACAAAACTAACGTACATAAAATCCACTGAGGAATAAATACTCAGCTTGAAATGAGAGATGTAAGTGCAGATTAAATAATTTGGAGGCCAGTGCGTGACAGCTGGGGAACTTGAGTCAGGTCATAGTTGCTGGTTAGGATTTGGGTGAGGGAGGGGAGCCATTCCCTGGGGAGGAAGGCACCACGTGCAGAGGTGGGAACGAGTGTAGCTTGGAAGATTGGACCAGAGCAGTGAGAGAACGTTGCTAGCAAGCGGGGGAGAGATCCGAGCAGAGGAGTTTGCAGTTACTGTACTGGGGAGCTGGGGTAAGTGCCTGAGTCATGCTTGCGATGGACACGGTTTGTTTCTGGGAAGAACAGTGAGGCCAAGTTGATGATGCAGTAACCCAGGGTGAGGCGATGAAGGGCTGGAGCAGAGTGGCGACAGTTGGAATAGACAGGTGGGTGAGCCTGAGAACAGTTAACGGAGTCTCCTACTGGTCAGTGAAATACAACAAGTACCGAGGCCACTTTCTACTGAATATGATTCGATCTTTTCTTTGCCTACCATCAGTCTGAATAGCAGTCTGAATCATCAGACCGAATAGCAGTTTTTGCTGTGCGGTATTGTAAATGTGGACTGTGTAGAAACTTGAGTTAAATGTGTCTTGACTCTGGAATATAAACTAAAATTTGTTATAATAACTGAATTCTTACTATCAGCTTCCTTGCTTGTCCTTTGTCTCTCTTGCTTGCAAAACGGAGCGCACAGTACAGAGAGGAAAAAAATAGTAATTCTTCGAATTAGCGTAACTCAAAGTCACACCTGCACAGTGAATTATAAAGTAATGAGGTTGATTTCCATAAGCCGCTAAGAGACTCAGTGTCTTAAAGCAGGTTCATGGAGGGTGTGTTCAGACATCATGGAGGACCTTAGAGAGGGTTAGTGTCGATTTCCTCATTTATCAGCTCAGGAGATGAAGATTCAAGGAGTTAATATCTAGATAATAATAGTAAAACACTGGGGTTGTCAGGTTGCTGTTATGCATTTTCAGGGATGAAATGACAGGTATGAGAAATGAAAGGAATCTTAGAAAGTTTCTAGTTGGAGATAGTAAAAAGGAAGAGATTGCAGAGGCAGGCTTGAAGAAAGGATTTCTGTGTTTTAAATAGGCATCTAGTTTTCATACTACCACAATGTTTATGAAAAATTGAGACTATCACAGTGAATACTTGGAAAACAATGGTAAAGTCCACTGGTTATGAAACTCAGTGCATTTTATATTTTGTGAATAAAATTAACTTCATTTCTGCAGAAGGGTAGTATGTTTCAAAGCACGGATACATGTTTGGAGAAAGGACAGGTAGTCTTTCCACCTTTCTAACACCTGTTGCATTCAGACAGGTTGGTAACTAGTTTCTGGAAGGGGTAGTACATATCAGGAAATCTTTTAAAGTGTTTCAAGTTTCTCTTAAGGTAACATTCTTTTACCCACAGTTTGCAGAAAGTGGAGTAACACACTTGAGAAAACGAGAATCATAGTGCTGAGGAAGGATTCCTGTGAATGTCGGGGCCTTAGACTGGCAGAGAGCAAAGATTTAGTGAATGAGGAAACATGGACATATGTTTACTGTCATGCTGGTTTCACATGATCAGGACTAATCCTTTCTCCCTGCCCCGATTACATAATCGCTTGCATTTATTGCCTAGTAACTATTAGCTGAGGCCGAAAATTTTACTACAAAATAAAACAAATAAAAACTATTTTAATGGCAGGAAAATTGAAAACAGAGGAGTTAGAGCACAACGGTGCCGCACCACTTTACGATTATTTTCTTGGATTATTGGGCAAGTTTGGCTTTTTTTTTTTTTTTTTTTTTTGCTTCTTTGACTGCCACATTACATTTTGCCTGGAAGCCATCCATTTTGCAGATATTGAATTTCTTTTGAGTACTATTTTTATACAATAAGCATCACTATACCTCTGGATCTTGATAGCATTACTACGGGAGGAGAAAGCAGCTTTGTGTTAGTAATTACCTAACATTGTCAGAAGCTGACTGCAGGCCTCTTTCTAGTGATAACAGAATAACCGCATAATGTAGCTTTATAGCACTTGATTAATAGAAAATAATTACACGTCCTACAAAGGGATGCAATATTTCTTATAAATTGACTGGAATGGTTTCCTGTAGATTAAAGGACTCTTCATTATTTTATCAGGCCTCCCGAAGCACAGTCACTTGCCTGTGTTAGCGTTTTAGTTGATGTTAAGAGCCGAGTAGGGTGAAGGATACCAGATGGCAGACCTTCTTGTACCTGAGATCTCGTGTGCCATAAAGATGACATGATGCTTCCTAACCTTTCAGAGATTTAGATGGCAGCCTGGTATGGTTTTGTCTCTTTGTTTTTTTGTTTAATAACAAGATAAGGCTTGAGGACTGTTTATCTTTTTTTTTTTTTTAATGACCCACCTGTGACTTTTAGAACAATCCTATAATTAGTATGTGGACGGTAAGGTAACACTGTATGGATTGCATTATTTCCCACTGTAAGTACTGTGTCATTTGCAATCACATTTATTGGGCACGGCAAACAGGGAAGGCAAAGAGGCCGATTCTCGTCTTCAAAGGGAAAGCTTTTATGGTATTGAATCTTGAGGCTCAAGTTTAGAATACCGTACTCCAAGAAGCATCTTCATTCCAATTTATAGGCTGCAAATGGTTTAATTGGGATTCATGTTGCTCAGGAGGCTCATACAGAGGATGGTAATGATAAAAGTAAAAGCTTCTGTGTTTGCAATCTTGTCGACATACCCTAATGGCCACAGTGTAAATCCATAAATTTGCCTCCTAGATTTTTACCTCACTGTATTTTATCTTACCTCTTAATTCCACACAGGAGGATTCGATGGAATTCTTTACAAATGTAAAGTAATAAACATTCTGATTTTTTACCCTTTTCTGATTTAAACCTGTGATATTTTAGAGTATTTTTATGAGCAAATTTCCTGTGCTCTTGAGTTATTTTAAATTAAGTGAAGCATTTAAGATTATTTTAGTCTGAAACTTTTATGTTTTCCTAGAATGTTACTTTTAAGGGATGTGTTTGCAGCTGAATAAGCTCCTCCCTCCTGTTTCCAACTGTCCTTTCTGTTTAATAAGTCTTACCAGTGACCGTCAGGCAGAATTATCTCAAGTGTGAAGTATGTCATTGGTCCTTTGGTGAAATGATTCTTTGGAAATCAATTTCTTAAATTTGGATGTCAGTGAGCTTTTTGAGAACAATAATATGCCCTTCCTTGAGAGTACAGATTATAACCAAAGTGGAATATTATAAAGTGATGTGAGCATTCTTGTTTGTCACTTGCATTTAACCTTGAGCCCCAGATTGAGGGCTGTTCTTGGAAAGCAGATTTGGGTCTTCATATGCCCTCACACTGAGTATGTTCTGTCTGCCTGTTGGGGGTGGGGGCAGCTCCTTTACTCTTTACAAATAATCACTTTTAAAAAAAATGTTAGATTGGCATTGGCTAAGAGCTTTCATATTCAGACTTGCCCTGGTAACCATCCATTTTGAAATCTTACAATGTAGGCCTTTTGCCTCGGGAAGGTTAAATACATTTGTTTTGTGAAGCATTAGGCCCTAATTGTATTCACTGCCTTAAAAATTGAAAAGGGCAGTTTTATTAAGTACCTATTAAGATATAATGGTTGCTAATCATAGCTTTCAGTAAGTTGGTGTTTTCTTCTGATAAATAGATCCTACGTAGATTATAGTCACCATCACTGAGTTCAGACATCAGACTATTTTCATCACGTAGATAGTTTTATCCACAAAAAAATTCACTCTAACATTGAACGTTTAAACTTAAAATCTTGAGTCCTGTGCCTCATGAGCCAGAACTGTGCCCTCATTAGAATAGGAAGTGTAGGGTTAGCCTGACCACCCCCGCCCCTTTCCTTCCACCTTATTCTTCCAATAAACCTGATTCTGGTACAACCCACTGTTTAAAAAGCACATATAGATTTTTAACCTGGTATTCTCTCTATTGATAGGCTACATATCAATACACACATGCTAACATTGCTACATTTGTACTGAGGAATTGTATGATTTTCCTTTCTGATGGTCAGTAGCATATACTAATCAATACAGATGTTAAATCCATGCCAGTGTGGACATTCCCTCCCCACATGTAACTCAATATGCATATGCACATTTATCTATGACTCAGATGTTGGAAAATCATAACCTATTGAATTACTTTGGGGATTGATTTTAAAAATTTATCTTATATGAAAAATTAAATTTGGGTCCTACAGTGCTTTTGCAGAGTATTGCTTTTGGAAGATATTATTCTTGAAACTTGTAATTCATTTTACTTTGTTTGTATCTCACTAAACATAAATAAATTTGAGATAAAAATACATTAGTCAATCTGGCAGACATATGAGACCCGTTGCAGTGTGTTCATCATGCCCAAAGCAGTGGTGCATCTGTCAGTGGAGGCAAAGGGGAGAAGGGCAGGTATAGGTTTATCTCACATTGCAAAGTAAATGCAAAAGGGACTCATCAGTCACTCTTTTTTACAGCTAGATTAATATTTCGCCTTTATAACTTGAGATACTACTGTAAGGCTGAAACTAACACCACCTTCAAATTCCTACCACCCATCCTTTATCTAATGCAGTTTTTGATTAGTGCAAGCTTAACAATAAGTGCCTTTGGGAAGCTTTTTAAAAGGAGCCTCTAAAAATTATTTTGTAAAGCAAATATTTTTGGATATTATTAGTGTTTTCTTAGTCCCTCATTTATCTGTTTAAAATATCTATACTCACATATTAGATTTTTCTTAAGGGGCATAGCTCTGCATTCTAAATAATTTTCAGTCATATCAGTTTAACTAGGAGTCAGTTTATTGTGAAAAAATAATTCTTTCCTTGCTAGATGATAAGTTTCTTGAAGGCCAAGATCATATCCTAAGTATCTTGGCTGTAACCTTGTAGCTTCTGGCACTGGTTTTTGCACAGAAAAGGTGTCTCCCCAGGTTGTGTGTGTGTGTGTGTGTGTGTGAGAGAGAGAGAGAGAGAGGGGGAGAGAGAGAGAGAGAGAGAAGGGAGGGAGGGAGAAGGGAAATGGGCCTAGGGAGCTGACTTCCTCATGTAGTTCCATTTGCTAGGTTCTTATCCCAAGTGACTGTTTCTGTGTTCTGTACAGAGTAATAAACAGGCTTTGTCTTAGATGTTAATTTAAATCTTTGCCTAACAGCATTTTTAAGTGTCCAGAAACAAACAAAAAAAGATTAAAATGTTTCAATTTGCAGCTCAAGCTCTTGTAACTTTATAAAAAGAAATACCATTTCTAAGAAGTTGCATATGAACGACATTGTACTTCTACCAGTCTAAAGGTTAATATTGCATATTGTTTTCAATTAGGAATACAATAGATATGGCTGGTGGGTAGGAGAAATGAAGGGAGCCATTGGCTTGGTGCCGAAAGCCTACATAATGGAGATGTATGATATTTGAGAGTCCTGGGTAAGTACATTTTAATCCAATATTCTGTAATAGCTCATATGTTCTCTTGGTCTCTGCGTTATGAGTCTTTGCCTTTTAAAAAGTCTTTGTAGTTTTCTGATAGCACAAAGATCATGCTCCCACATCATCTTCTTCTTTTTTTAAAAATCTAGTTCAAATTTTAAAATAACTCATAGAATTTACTTTGGAAATGGATTATTTAGAGGAAGTCCCTTTGCTAATAACTGGATGTTTTCCCAAACCTTCTCCTCTTGAGTAAAATACCACTCTTTCTGGCCTTTCTGAGGAGCTGAATTGACCAAATATTGAGTAAATATTCATTTTTCCTTGCCTACAAGTGTATTTTTTTTTCTACGCAGGAAAAATCAACATTTCACCTGAAGAAAAAAAAATTCAGATGCAGCTTTCCCTTTCTGCCTACATAAAAAGAAGATTCTCCTGCTGGTCTGTAAATGCTTTGGATTTAGAATCATCTTGAGAGCATGAGTGGCAGCTCATAACCTTATTGTGTTTTGTTGAACATTTGTCTTTGTTATTTTATGCATTCATTATAATATTCCTCTGATATAAAATTAAAGAATATTAATGTAAATTAGAGGCAAGCAGTAAAGTTGTACCTGTTGCTGTTTTGCGAAGAAGTAAATATAGTTTTTATTTACTCATTTGATTTGTGTGAAGAATTCAGCCCGATTTTATATGTACCTCACAGTCACTGCTCCTTTCGGTAGGAGTTGTAATTTCTCTTCATAGTGCATGTCAATTACATTTTAGAATGTAATATATAATTTCATGGAAATTTTAATTGAATATATCATGCAAGCTTTCGGTAGATGCCATCTAAAGAATGTGGCTTTGTTAAAACTTTGTAGACGATCGATCGTAGTACTGATTTTTCACACAACAGTGACATGTTTTCATGAAAGAATTTTTACTGATTTTTCCTTCATGTTGAAGAAAGCCACAGGAAAGAAAGAATGACAGAATCGCAGATGGTAGCATGCTGGCCCCCGGGACACACGTGCAGCCCAGAACCATGGTGTGTGCGAAACCCTTTATCAGTAACAAACAGCCCGGTTCGGTGATGGGCTGGCCAACATTTTCCACCACAGTTTTGTTTAAATTTAATAAAATAAAAAATTCATAAAAAAGCCCCTTCTGCATCATACAGCAGCATAAAGAATCTCAGTGTATTCTCAAAGTAAGAAGATCTAGTGGAGTGCTGTCTTATCCTGCCTGATCATTGCTGGGCTATTAAAGTCCCACCACAAAATAAAATACAATACAATAAAGTCCCACCACAAAACAGTAGCACTCCAGAGGTGAGTTTCCTCTGTGCTTCTCAGAGCAATGAAAAGAAAAGGAAGGCCTCAGAGAGGAGAGCCTAGAAATCATGGTGGGACCATACACCCAGAGGTGAGTGGAAAGGTAGTGTGAGTCTGACTTTGGAGGAATATGCTGTGCTGCCTGAGCGAACTTTGTGCAATTATGACATTACCTTTTCATGTATATTTGAAATCAAAGGGACTGTAAATGCTGACAGGGTATCAGTGTGGCCTTGATATATATATATATAAATGTACTGCTGATTGGATCATTATAGATTCACCTAATATTGAATTAGTGGGTACTACCTTTGTTGAACTTTCCAGATCTTTGCTTTATAAAGATTCTAGCTGTGAACATACTGATAATATTTAACCCCCCCTTATTTATAGAAAACTATAAGCAATATTTCAGAACTTATATTTTACCATTGTCTTCTTAATACTGTGATCATCAGAGTTCAAACGTAATGAAATAGATTTTTTTAGTTTTCGGGATTGTGGGTAAACTCTAGTTTACATAAATTAGACATTGTCAAGTTAAAGCTTTCAGAAATTAATTTGTATACTCGTTAATCTTTTCCTAATGGAGGGCCATTGGAGTCGATTGAAATCATCTTGGCAAAAGTGAGACAACTGGAGATAAATTTAGTGGTCTTTTTTTTCAAAGCCTGAGAGATTGAAAAGCAAAAAGCAGTTGTGGGTTTCCCCTGAACGTATAGTCTTCGGTTATGGATACAGGTTTCTGGCTTCTGCTTTAAGTGAAGATTCCAGGGCTGGGCCAGTAGGTGGCAGCAACTTTTCATTGCATACCCGACCGCTGGGCGACCCCTCCCCCACTCAGGCCCCAACTTGAGCAGAATGTAAAGCATGTAAAAGATTTTTGCCTCCTTTTACAGTTAATCCAGGAGAGGGAGTCCTTTGCCAACTGATGACCAACAGTTCCAAGCCGGATAGTCTCTGTGAATGGTGACAGTACAGATATAAAGTGTTACTTCTGTCCAGAGCTCCTCCGGCCTTTGTTCTTGTTTAACTTGAATATAGGTGGGAGATAGGAAAGGAAACAAAAGATTTAAAATGAGAGTGACGGGAAAAATAATCATTACTTTCAACTCCTGACTACTTTCTATTCATTTGGCGAAATCATTTGTATGCTACCAGGGAGAAAGTTTTCTTTATACCCTTGACAATATATCACACTCCCTTCAAGATCATAATAATATCATTAATGTGCATTTGAACAACACGGCTTGTTAGAAAATATGCTAATTGCTATGTTCTCATTATGTTTGCTTAGCTTTTATTTGTTTTTCTATGAACAGTTAGAGAGCTAATTTTTTTCAAAGGTGATTGTGAGTCATATTTTATATAGCATTTTGCTTGATTATTTGCTCTGTACTGAATTTGTACTCTATTGCCATTAGATCTTACAATAATGTTCCACTCTGCAAATTTTTAAGGTTCAAATAAAGTTTAATTGTTTGCAAACTGTTATGATGCTAATAATTCAACAGCCTGCTGTGTTACTAATGAAATTACTTTGTTATGATTAATTTGGAAAATAGTGTGTTGATTGTAGTAATTAAGCACAACAAGGTGAAGTAAATGATTCTAATGCCATCTGGCCTCCAAACTGAATGAAGAAATGAAATAGAGCTGTCATCTGAATTTATTCAAAGAAGTAAGGATAATACAAATGACTTTCATTGCTATAGGATTTACACTTAACCACAGCTCACTCCTTTCTGTTTTTGCCACTTTGTTGCATGTGACACTTTCTCTTACAAAAAACAATGTTGCTTAGCCTAGTAATTGTCTTGAATACTTTATATTATTTTAAGTTGACTGTTTTTACCTTGTGTCAATGTAATTACAGATAATTACATAAAGTATCATAGGATCATAGAAAATTACTTTTCAACCATCTGTAAGTGAAATCTATATACGTGGGGGGTGGGTTGCTATTAGTGTACAAACAGGTCTAATATAGCCTTTCATAAAGAGTAGAGATTTCATTCAGTTGTTTCTAAAGTGTTTCCAGTCAAGATTCCCTCATAGTTCCTATGATTTCTACCTTTCCTGTAATTTCTCCAGTCTAAACTATTGCTATTCACTTCATAGAGGCTAGTACCTTCCAGGGCCATGATCAAATGCAGAACCCAGAACTGAGTTCTATAGTAGAGATACAGATTTGCAGTTGAGCCACTATAAGAAAACTGACCTTAGCATACGCATGGTTTAAAAGTTTGAACTTCAGGGGTGCCTGGGTGGCTCAGTCGTTAAGCGTCTGCCTTCAGCTCAGGTCATGATCCCAGGGTCCTGGGATCGAGCCCCACATCGGGCTCCCTGCTTGGCGGGAAGCCTGCTTCTCCCTCCCCTCCTCCCCCTGCTTGTGTTCCTGCTCTCGCTGTCTCGCTGTGTCTCTCTCTGTCAAATAAATAAATAAAATCTTAAAAAAAAAAAAAAGTTTGAACTTCATCAGTGAGACTGAGTGAACTTCATCAGTGAGACTGAGTGAAGCATTTTTAAATCAAGAAAAGTACTTCTAAATTTCTATAAATCAGTCGTTTGTATTTCAGTTGAATAGAATTTTAGAGACACAAACTGTGTAGAAGGGACTCTTCTCTTGAGTTCAAGAGATTGAAGAGTATTGAAAAACAGTCTATGTGATAAAGAAGGAGGTGGTGGAGATGAAAACATGACCAAGCCATAGAAAACACAACTTGACGCAGAGGTTGAAGGAATATAATGAATATACAGAACATAAAAACATCTGTTAAAATGGCTTAGTTTGTGAGTAAAATCCCAAGTATTCCAAAATACAGAGAAACAAATCAGGAGTATATTATTATTTTTCTACAAACTTAACCTACCCTCAGATGCATAATTTAAACAGTTAGTCCTCTGGTTTGGGAACAAAGAATGTCTAGACATCCTTAGCTTCAACATTCCCATTCACTGCCTTATAGTTGAGTTCTAGAACATCTGTTAGAACCCCTGATTGTATAACATTCTGCTGTGATGAGATAAATGCTCACAAAATTATATGATCACAGTAACATGGAGTGACATTTCATTAACGATAGGTTTGAAGGGCTTTTTCTTGTTTTTCCCTAGTAGAATCTGCCCTATCATTACTTGGACACAAACATAAGATTTATTGCCAGTGGGGTACTTCAGAGTATATGGTGTGTGTCCAGTAAATATTTGTTAATTAACTGATTTGGCACCCCACTGTATGTCAACACCTGAGATTTAAGAAGAGAAGAGCTTGACTTCTATACCTGGTAGAGAAAATGTCTTTATCAGTTAATACATGAGCTTTCTGAATGACATTCTCTTCGTCAAAAGATCAGCCCCTTTTATTGAGTCTCTAGGTGCTTTCACCGTCCCCATAGCCCCATCAACAAGTGGACTGGATTTGATTGGTGGCAACAGAATCGAGTGAGATGGGGAAAAACAAAGTCGAGCGTGGCGGCTCGTCTTCAGAGGTTTCCTGCCTCTCTCTGCTGGTCGGTGTTGTCACTCTTCTAAGGAAGGCACAGGTGACTCAGCTTGGGGCAAGGGATCTAGTTTCACTTTCCATTACATTCCGGATCACGGCCGGCTTGAATTCCACCTGTCCAATGTCAGAGTAGCCCTCTGATCTTGGAAGCTTCAGCCTTGAATGGATCAAAAAGGAATTTCGGAAAGTGGGAAGTTTCCCACTTGTCGCCAAATCCAACCATAATTCATTTTCTGGGTCTCTTTTTAACCTTTACTCCCTATTTCTTGAGAGTTGTATTATTGTGTTAACTTGAATGCTTTGACTCCCCAAAGTGAAAGGACCCATAAATGTAGAGAGCAGCCTTGGTCATACCAGTGCTCGGCTGAGCCCTGTATGGTGGGGAGGAGGCCGGAAGCAAAGCAAGGCAAAAAAAACTTGTGAATATGTGCAAAGGTGTGAGAATAGAAATCGCCTCAAAAGCCCATTGCTATTTTTTTTTTTCTTAAAGATTTTATTTATTTGACAGAGAGAGACACAGTGAGAGAGGGAACACAAGCAGGGGGAGTGGGAGAGGGAGAAGCAGGCTTCCCGCGGAGCAGGGAGCCCGACGCGGGGCTCGATCCCAGGACCCCGGGATCATGACCCGAGCCGAAGGCAGACGCTCAACGACTGAGCCACCCAGGCGCCCCTCAAAAGCCCATTTCTTAAGTGCTTTTCTTGACATGGGAACCTTGGAAAGTGTTTTCCTAAGTTGCTCTCCTCACCGTTTTCACCGTTTTATCGTCTGTTACTCAGAGAGGTAGTATCGAACAGCACTTGTCTCTTTCCTGTTTATCAGCCTCAACTTCATAATATAAAAATATCACTCCTGCTAGATAAAAGCAGGTGCCATTTTGTAGCTTGAGCGGCAGTTTATCTCTTGTTTGCTCGAAGTGTCACACTGGTACTCTCCGAGGAGAAAATTAATGACACCAACGTATGCCAATTAAAAATGACTGCTTTAGAGGAGGAAAAAAATCCAACAAATGAGCAGATTCCCATACATTGCCTCCTCTTCCCGGCCCCCTCGGGAACCCATTTAGCAAACCTCGTGTTTTTTACCCATCATGTCAAAGTGATGATAACAATGTGGCTGGCAATAGCAGTAGCCAACATGAACTGTTTACTCTTCGTCTCGCTCTGTACTTTTCATCAAATCCTCCTGGCAACCCTACGAGGTAAGATCTGTTGTTTATTCCCATGTTCCTGATTAGCAAACTGAGGGTAAGTAATTTGTCCCCACGTCCAGGAATAGGAAGTTATCCGGCCTCCCTCCCTTCAGTGCAGCAACATTCTGCTTCCCAGGACTGTGACAGATAACGATAATTCTATCGTTTGCACACAGTAGGCACTCAATAAAAGCTTACTGACTACTGATGATGGCACCATTCTTATGAAATAGTCTGGAGCATGGGAAAAGTTCAAGAATGGATCATCGGACAGCCGAATTCGCCTCGCTCAGTAGTTAAAGCAGCCCATGGTGACTGTAGCAAATCCGAAGCAGCTAAGCCACAATGAAGAAGAAATGTTAACCCAGGAATATTTCTATCCATGAACATGAACTTCCAGTCTGGCTGAAGAGAGTAAGTCAGGCACAGCAGCAGAGAGTCGAGAGAGGACACCGGGCCAAAGGGACACTTCTCTCAGGACCTTTTCTCATCCTCTCCACCTCCCCAAAAGTCAAGCCCAAGGTGACTGAGCAGCCAGGAAAGCCCTAGAGAGGTCTGAAAAGCAGCTGCTTCGGCCTCAAATCATTCCTAATTAGGTGTTGGGGGAGGTGGTGGGGGGAAGGTAATTTTTTTTTTAACCAGTTTAAGGGATTATATTATTATTATTTTTTTAAAGATTTTATTTATTTGAGAGAGAGAGAGAATGAGAGAGAGAGAGCATGAGGGGGGGAGGGTCAGAGGGAGAAGCAGACTCCCCGCTGAGCAGGGAGCCCGATGTGGGACTCGATCCCGGGACTCCAGGATCATGACCTGAGCCGAAGGCAGTCGCCTAACCAACTGAGCCACCCAGGCGCCCTAAGGGATTATATTATTAACCAACTGTTCAGCCCTTTACAATCAATGAGCAGACTTCCTTATAAAACTTGTATCATTTTGTAACTTTTATTGGTCTTTCTGGCTCTTAAGTGTGAGGTGTTCTTTCTCGGGGTGCCTTGTCCTGGGCCCTGTGAAGAACGTCTTCTGTTGCGTTGTTGAACGAGTGCTTTAAGAGATCTTTTTGTATGTCAGTGCTTGGAGGCTAGCAGGGGCGGGGGAATAGGAGAGAAGTAAAGGCTGCCATACATTCTAGGGCTCTGCAGTTTCGCCAGGGGAAGGGTAAGATCGGGCCCTGGTATAGCATGGAGGACGCCCGGACCTGTTGGCTATCTCGTAGCCCAAAAGAAGCACGTGCATGCAGTTCCGTTTCCAAGGGCTAGTTCATGGTACAGACTCCTCTGAAATGTTTCCATGCCTGTTGCTGGAACATCATGCAAAGGACTTTGCGTTGTCTTGCTCTCCAGCTGCCGGCCAAGTAGATCCAGTTGGTATAAAATAACCTGTCCCATCCAGGTGGATAAAAGCCTCCTTCCTAATTGCTGGTTAGGAAGCACTTGGGGTCTGTAGAGTCTCGGCCACACCCTGCTTTCATCTCCTTCCTCCACTTTGCTCCTCTTCCTCAGGCTTTCCCAAGGAGGCATGAGGTGTAGAATTCTTGCCACTCTATGGAGTTATCAATATCAGTCGTGCTCTCTGCTTTCTGGGAACCCAGCAAAAGCAAGGTATATAACTGTGTGTTTATCCTGTTGACGTACATCCTGAATTGAAAAACTGAAATGGAGCTATCTTGTGTGTGTTGTTATCTATCTGTTGCTTTGCTTCAGTCGGTCAGCATATTTATTTTATTCTTTATTATCATCTCAGGGCTTGCTATTTCTCTTCCTATCTAATTAAATGATTCCATTTTGAATAATTACATTTAAGTGCCAACAGTGTGCTAGGGGCATTTACAAACATAGAATCGTCACAGTCTTTTCCAAGGAGACTCAGAGTCTAAATAAAATAGGCAGGACATAAACTCAGGGAAGGAGAACAGCCCCAGGTAGCCTTACCTTTGTGCAATTCTTAGCAGGTTAAATCATTAGCGGTGTCCTAAGTCATAAAAGAGAAGGTTTCTGATTTCGTTAAGTCTGAACTTAAGAGACTATCTTGAAAATAAACTGGGAACACACACACACACACACACACAGGGAATCTATCTATCTACCTATCTATCTATAATCTCCTTACTATTTGTCATCTATATCTATACATAATTTTTTAAAGTGTACAGTTGGGAAGGTAGGTGCGAGGGTTTCAGTGTTAGTCCAGAGGAAAAGATTGATTTTTGGAAAATTTCTGAAATGCTTGTAGCTACTGAATTAAGTGTGAGGGGAACCAAAGAGCTGGGTGTGTGAATAATGTGAATATCTTTTAGAGTTGCTGCCAATTATGGTAAAAGATCATTCTGAAAGCCGCGAGGGACCCCTACTCCTTTAGGAAAAAAGACTCTTTTCTTTCAGCTGGGGACAGAGTTGCGCCAGCTGAGTGTGGGTAGTAGGAAGACCATTGGAACTGGAGTCAGTCAAAATTCTAGTTTCAGTTCTCGAATGCACTGTGCCTTAGAAAAAGTTTCCTTGCCTGCAAATACCAGCAGCACTGTTCTCTCTTCCTCCCAGGGTGTAGTTGGGCTTAAGTGAGGTTATATTTGGAGGTGGTTTGAAAAACCAATGACAGTGTTAAATAGGGCTTTCCTGCATTTGAAGATATGAGAACCGAAACAACAGGTCAAAATAAAAATTTCTCCTTCCCACCAAAAGCAAGCATGGGGAAAAAAAAATGGTAGTGATCAACACTGGCCGTGGTACTGCTTGGAATAACGTTAGTGGGCTGTTGGTTTTACTACTTTATAGCAAGAATTGATGTAAACCATCCTCACGGAGTTGGGGATTAAATTTTCCTATAATCCTAAATCCATTTTGGAATCAAGCCATTATTTTCTAAGCTATGGTTACTTTCTGTTAACCGGGGGTTTCAATAACAGGGATGTTACTTCTGTCTGTAGAATTTCAAGCTAGACTTTTCTTTTGATATTTAAAACCATCAATCGGAATAATGGGCTTTAGGTATATGTTGTATATAGTTGGTTGGACTTAGCATCTGAATGTTTTTTAGTAGCAGATACCCTAAGAAAAATTTTGGTACAGGTTCCTTTGGACTAATATCCGCTCTCTTTATGAACTGTTTCTTCCAAATGGGTGTCTGTGATTGTTTGCATGTGAATACACACTTTGTAGTTAAACATTTTCATCAGATGCATATCTAGGACTAAGACCGTTTTATTGGATCAAATTAGCCTTGTAATATAGCACTAGTCTCGGTTTGTAGTTTGTGAAAATATGGGAATAGAAATCAGGGCAAACCAGAACCTCATTACATGTAACCCTAATGCTTTAATGTTATAACTTTAGGCAAAGCTAATAAAAAATGCAAAGGACTCTTAAATAATTTAAATTATCTAAAAAATTGAGCACATTCCTTCAAATAATAATGGCTTTCATGATCTGATTTTTTAAAAATTCATTTCTCATATCTTGAATTACTTAGAAGTGCAGATATCAACGTAAGTTTGAGTTTATTTAAGATTATTAAATATATTTGTTATCATACAGCGTCATTGAAAATTCCATTTTTTAGCCGAGCAATTATAATGTACAATGTTATGCAGTATAGAATTCTAGCAACATATTTGATAATGTCATTATAGTATAGAATGAATTTTTAGCACTTCTCTCTCAAATAGAGCTCTGTAATGTGATTCCTTGACTATTTTGAACCATTATTCAATTCTGTTAACTTTCGAAACAGTCATATTGTGTACCTGTTATTATTTGCTTTCTAAAATAAAAGCTTCTCTTATCATATTAAATGTTACGGGGAACATATTACTTTCATAATGTATTTTTCATGACTATTTGGGTCAAGGAAAATAGTTGGGAGTACAGTCAACTACAGTAACTGTGATTGAAGTAAAGATCAGTCCATTCCTACAACTTTTCATCCTCTTGCTACATAAGCACAGTAGAGAATTTTTAGTTGCTAGCACGCCGTCCTCTTCTTCCTCTGGTGCTGCGCTTACAGCAATAAATACCGTATATTGATTACTACTTAATCCTAATGGAAGTGTACTGAGGCTGGAAACACATTATAGCTTAGCATTTAGTGCCTTCGTTTTTAAATAGTTTTTAAAATTTAAAAATTGATATAATTGCCCCAAATATGCTTTGGTTATTGGATCCATATCATGCTAGAAAATTATTCTCATTTCATATCTTTTCTAAAGATTATTTTGTTCACAAGGTATTTTCCCGGCACTTCATTGCTATTTTTGCATAACTGAAAATCTGTCATTTCCATTTTAGCTCAGTTTGGAAATACGGAAAGCATATTAGAGCAACACATTAAAGATTAGTATAGAAGCACGAAAAATGAATGGAAGAGAGCCATGTGGAGATTTTAAATTTAGTAAAATTATTCAAGTATGCAATTTTAATCCATTAACCTGGTCTGAGACTGCTTCAAAGAAATATTTCTCCCTAAATGAGGTTTTTCTCGTTTAAAACACATTGAGAAGAGAAGCCTCTCACCTAAAACAAATACTGGATTTTATCTTGTTTTGTTTTGTTTTCTCAAAGAGAAGGGCGAAGCGAGAGCTTCCCTAATCCTGTGCTATAATTTATTCTTAGTCAAAACCAGATTGCCGTTTACACACTAGGTGTTAAAAGCTAGTTATAGTCATTAAAGGTGGTCTCTCTAATGCTTTGCATTAAGATATTCAATATGAGATTTATTTTCAAGCTATTTCAGGGCCATGAGGGAAGTTGTTTTCTTTATGAAGGGAATTCTGTATTTTACTTCATTATTTGTTGCTTCTTTTTTTTTTTAATATAAAACAGAGAAGGGGAGAATGGGAGGTGGTTGTTTCTTTGAATCTGAATACAGTCTGTCTTCTTAATGAAACTACTGCACTGCCCAGAAAACAGCTCCCTGCAAATAAACATGCTAGAAGTGATTTAGCCACAATGTCCAGACTGTGTAAACATCTAATTATTACAATAGAATTGTCAATAAATTTACATTACAGCTCCCTTTTCAAACGTTAACCAACTTTTTCTTCGCTTGATAAAAGAGCATAAATTGTATTTTTATGTGTTGGTGTTTTTGTTTTCATTACGCTTCTTGCAGCCCTCTAGACAAAAGACCGCAGACCTTAATGCCCTGAGTTATTCCTGGATGAAGAAAACTCCTACAGTTGTTTATGAATGTAATGTGCTGTGTTTCCTTTCCCGGGGACATGGCCTCAGAGGCTTCACAATCTGATCTTTAGTCACGGCGTTTAAAAAAAAAAAAAAGCCATAAAGCTGGTATTGTGGTGGCTGCAGCTTTAAGAGAGACACAAAGAATTAAGGCCTCTTAGAATCCACTATTAGAATGGGAATTTAAGTTACATTAGAAGCAAAAGATAAAATGGCAAAATGCAATAATTTCCTTTCACAAAGATTACGTCCAGTTTTCAGAATTATGATATCATGTTGAACATAATTGTGGAATAACCCCCCCATACACACACCCCGTATTTCTTATATAACTGGTGCATTAACATTAGAAAAGCAGAGTGATATTGAATTCTAATGAGGTCTGGCCTATATGCTCTGCTAGGAGAAGAATGAGGATAATTCATTTGTATTCTACAAAGCGCTCGGAAATCCACGCGCATCCCCGTGGCTTCAGCGCGTGGTGCTGATCATCTGTTCCTGCCGGGGAGGGGGGTGCAATTCATTGCCTTGAACAGCGTCTGAGCGGGGGAAGGTAGTTAACCACTTCGGGCTAGCTGTTGTTTCCTCATGACTGTTTAATAGGGTGGCTCTGTGTACGCATTTGCTGTACCTGTTCTCTGCAAGGATCTTAAAAATTGCAATCCTTCTGTCGGTGACAGTGCACCTCTCTAAAAGCCAAACAAAGAAAACGGGATGAAATTCAGCAGGGTAAATGTGATCTCGCCATCCTCAGTAAACATGTCGCTCTTAAGTAAACAATGAGATGACAGTGAGGTATTTGTTCATTAAAAAAAAAAAAAAAATCTGAAAAATGCTCCATTTGATCTGATATTGGCTGTTCGGGAAAAACTGCATCCATTTGTGAGTCTCGCTGACATTCTGAGAAAACAGCCCGTTTTGGAAAGTTATATTTAGCAGAACCAAGGAATGAAAGATTTTAGCAAATTGCCACGTAAAATGATCTGCACAAAAAGGCATTGGGGAAGTGAGCTAAGGCCTGTGCCAAACAGATGGCACCCCCTGCTGTGTTTTTGATTGAAAAAGAAAGGTAACATTTGCAGCCACGTCAAAGAGACAGTGATCAGCTGAACAAATTGGTCTCCGAAGTACCCCATCGCTGGAGCAAACCCCGCTGCAGGGGACAAGTGAGGCTGTATTTCAAAATAATGCTATGTTTGCGTCTTTCCGAAGTGAGGGGATATGTCCCCTTTTCCTGCAGCAAAGGGAAGACGAGGTCTTTGTTGAAGGCGCCTGCAGTGTTGTCTGCAGAATAAGCAATAGAACTCAGGAGCGCAAGCGCCTGTTCTCTCTGATCGCCAGCCAACGCCCGCAGATGATATTTGGGAAGACCCCGGCAGCCTTCTGAACGTTGTTCGCTGTCCTGGGTAAGGGCTCCGGAGTTCACAGAGAAGAAACTGCTGTGCGCCTTCCAAAAAACCAGAAACCAAACCAAAAAACCCCAGAAAAACAAATGGAAAAAAAAAAAACCACAAAAAACATCAAATCATCCAAAGGCATAGCTGGGGGAGGAGGAAGAAGTGGT
>NC_138380.1:44560161-44570390 GCF_054177405.1 Leptonychotes weddellii
AAATTACCAGAAAACTCAGGCTCCAGTTTGAGACTTTCTCCTACATCTTCAGCTTTTCCGAGGTGAAAGAATTGTCAAGTGCTTGAATCGCACGTTTTGTCAAAGTGGCTGATCGGATTTTATGCTCTGAGCCACTCTGCGGATGTCTCCCCTTTGCCGGGGGTGGGGGAGGAAGCCTCAGCTGTTTCTAATCTCAAAAATGAGCCCATCATTGTACTTGCAAACTAAGGGGCATATTCTCATCCCAAGCATGGGGATTTACGCACATAATTACCATTAATGCTAATGGCGTTTAGGTCTGTACGGCCCCACACATCAAGATGAGAATGTATTTCCATGTCTTCACGCTGTGAAAGTCCATTTAATATCATTCATTTTACAACTTATTTTTTAAGATGCTGTCCATATTCTGTCATGGCGTACATATGCCTAGTTAAAAGCAAATGTGGGGAATATTGGGAAGAGGCGGGATAGCTACACTTGTTCATGTAGATGAAATATTGCGGAACTCAAATCCATTCATACTCTTTAAACACAACGCTCTATTCGGCCTTCAAACTGCTAGCACACTTTTCGTAGTGTTATAAATTTGTCAGCCTAATGGGACATTTTGTAGATGTTTTCCTTTTTAAGTGTTTTAACAGGAGTAGGTATTCCATTGATCCAAAAATTCAGCTCAGCATTTTGTTTCTTAGAGATGGGAATCATACATTTAATGTCTTCTCAGAGATTAAGTGGTGGATGGTGCCCTTCATCTCTTCAAGGAAAGAGGATTCACTGCCCGCTGAACTCTGCTCTCTTCTGGCCTCCGGGAACATCTCCGGAGCAGGGCAGGGTTTGCAGCTGGAGATATCAGCGGTCATCAGAATTTGAGGTGGTTCTGTCTCTTCATTGATTAGACAATTGTCTTTATACATCAGGCCCAATAGCCTATTGAAGGGCGTCTTCACGTCTATGCTGGCCAAGCAAATTCAGATCCAGGTCTTGATTTATCTGTCCTGGGACCTGGACCATTACGAAAATGATGGATCTATCTCATCCAATCTCTGAAACCTTGACTTTTGAGCCAACCCAAAACAAAAGGGTTCCGTGTTTAAAGCATAGACATGAGAAGGGAACAAGCGTGCCAAAGTCCTTCCTGAGAGGTCTCTCTGGGTCTCCTCCATAGGAATAAAGCCTCCTGGGGGGCAGGGGGAAGAGAAGAGCTTCACAACACATCTCAGAGGGCTGCACAAAGGAGCGAGGTCACTTCTGAATGAGCTAAAGATGGCCAGTCGTGGCCGGCAGGGTGGCCTCAGGCACCCCACTGGACTTCTCCGAGCCTGTTCCCTCATTGATAACATTGAGCAGGATGAATACTGAGTGATTTACTGCCTTGAAATTTTACAACCAGTGCCATGTTGTGTTTGGCTTTTGTAAAGATTAAGAATATGGTGAATTACAGGGGCGCCTGGGTGGCTCAGTTGGTTAAGCGACTGCCTTCGGCTCAGGTCATGATCCTGGAGTCCCGGGATCGAGTCCCACGTCGGGCTCCCTGCTCAGCGGGGAGTCTGCTTCTCCCTCTGATCCTCCCCCTCTCATGCTCTCTGTCTCCCATTCTCTCTCTCAGATAAATAAATAAAAAATCTTTAAAAAAAAAATATGGTGAATTACAATTAATAACCAAAAGGAGACACTGGTTTCCAAGGGATTATGCAAAGAAGGAGGTGAGACTCCAGAATATTAGATGTCTTGACACAATACTCTGGAGCTGCAGGTAAGATACAGTCCCAGAGCCTATTCCCAAGTCCATCCCCCACCCTGATTTCTGGTTGCTTCGCATTCAACCTGGTGACTTGACTCTTAACAGCCGGGTTCCCGCAGCTGCACTGTCAGGGGCACTGACATTAAACCTCAAGGGGCAGAAGGCAGCGGGCACTTGCTGAGGAGACGGTCCCAACACTAACCTCTTCCCTCACATGACCAAACTGGCTGGCACGTATTGCTTTTCCTTACCAATCACCAACGGTCTCTGGGCATTTTCCTCTGAGGGTCACCATTTCTTCCATTATACTGATCACAGAACTCATGTTAGCCTCACAGACATCGCCCTCCAAAGTCCCTGGATTTTAGTAATGTTTGGCTTTTTCTCCATGCCCTAGAGCTCTGCTTTGTCCATCCACAGCCCCTCCACTCCACACTATGACAGGTAGTTTGAAAAATTACATTACTCTGCGTTATTATGTTATTCTCGTGTTTAGAAATAGGGCTTCTTTTTTTTTTTTTTTTTAAAGATTTTATTTATTTATTTGAGAGAGAGAATGAGAGAGAGAGAGAGCATGAGAGGGGGGAGGGTCAGAGGGAGAAGCGGACTCCCTGCTGAGCAAGGAGCCCGATGCGGGACTCGATCCCGGGACTCCGGGATCATGACCTGAGCCGAAGGCAGTCGCTCAACCAACTGAGCCACCCAGGCGCCCTAGAAATAGGGCTTCTTTAGCAGTAGTTCAACACTTACCGGACACCTCTATGTCTCAGCATCGAGCAAGGGCCTGGGCACAGAGTTCAATGAAACTCCATGACTTCTAGGGCTCCATGAGTTCACATCTGCATAGGATTTAACAACCTCAAAAGACTTCCACATACATTTCCTTGTACGCCTTGCACAATTTGGAGAGATAAGCCTAGCGGATGATATGTTACTTCCATTTCAGGGGAAAATGGAGATAGATAGACGAGCTGGGTTGCTCAAGGTCCCCTGGGTTAGAAGTATCGAGTGCTGCCCCAGAGTCAAGTCTCCCAGCCCCGTCCCTCCTGCTCTTCCCCGGCCACCCCGCGCCTACTCAGAACCACAAGTCAAAACAGAGGTATCCCTGGGAAGCCCTTCTTGGGTGTTCCGTGTTTCTGAGATGCCTCCAACACGGTGAGTGAAAGACTAAAACGGGGGCCATTGTGCTTCGGAAAGGCTGGCAAGGGGTCAGAGCCAAGTTCATGCCTTGCCTGTTTGATTCGTGCCTCCTTCAGGCTCCGAGGCAACAAGAGCCCCTTCATTTCCAAACTTCCCAGTCTCACAGTTGTGTACTTTTTTGAACTCACGCCGTTGAAAAATATCAAGGTCAGAACATGGTTGAAGAACCTTCTTCCTCTAAGTTGCTGCGCTTATATGATATTGTTTTCCACTAAAGAAGGTTCTCTTAAAAATGAGGTTGAGATCCCTAAAGAAATTGCTTCAATCAGCAGCAGGGCTTAATGACTGTTAATGGGAAGTGGAGATAGGATAGTAAGTGTTACTTTGATTAATAAGAGAACTGCAGAGAATTTAAATTGTGCCACTGATGGATTATTTTCTTCAAGCTTGATAAGCACTTCTCATTTGTTCTTAAATTTGGTCAATACTGTTAAAGGCAGCAAAATGAAGTATAATTAATTCTATTACTGCTGCTCAGACCAAGAGTTACTAAGAAACAGATTATGATGCAGGCGACAGCAGAAGTCACGGTGTTGATAGTTCGATGCTTTGAATACCTGTCATTGCTTATTAGCCTAAAAGAATGAAAAAAAATATTTCTGGATCCTGATTTTGAGATATGTAACACCGTGTTTTCATCTGCGCATGTCCCACTGACCTCACACAGGGAGTAACCATACAATGACCAACTGACACTAGAATGATCCTGCTTTGGAAATACAGAGAGTAACTAAAAGATTGGGATCATATATCAGTTAAAACATTAAGAGCGGGATGCTCTAATCACTAAGAAAATGACATATTGATTTGATGTTGAAAGAAAGCTTTCCATATTTCCTCTTTTTCAAAGATTCTGCCCCATATTATGAACCACGCTTTTCTTCACCTTTGCTATGCATTTTGTTCAGGACAGTGGATAAACAGATGGCATTCAGAGAAAAGATATCTTATTTTTGTAGACAATTGTGTTTACTCGGAGTACTAATGCCAAGGACGGCACGGAATTGGACCCACATCTTCCCTTTTTTTCTGAAAACAGCAGGCTGCACCAGTGTTTCCTGAATAGCTTTTTTTTTCTCTATCACTATTAATTTATTTAAGGGACACAAATGTAAGTCATGTTAAAAGTCATGCCTGAATGTGGATGGATACGTATGCAGTCTTACCTTCTGGGTTTCATCTTCTTATTCAGTGATTCTTATCCTTGTAGTTCATTCTCCAGGGCATCTCTGGTTCATTCAAGGAGTGCTTCCAAGCCTTAAAATGAAAATAAATTAATTCCACTTCATATTTTTTTTAAAGGAAATAAGCGATGTGTCAGTCCAGTTTCACAGAAGCTACCAAATAACCGCAGGTTTTTACGGCTCCAGAAAGACTGCAAATCAGACTCCCACTGAACATGTGTCCTTCTGTTCACCATGTCTATTTCCACATCTTGTGCTTCTTCCAAAGTGTGTAAAGTCACTGGGCGAGTAATCTTGGATTATTATAAAATCTAAGTGTGGTGGCCTCATAGTGCAGTTATAAAGTTTCCCTGAAGTTCTAATTCCGTTATTAAAAATGTAAACCTTATCTATTATGAATCGAGGACTAATTCTCTTGGCCAGATGTCCCCTAAACATAATTTCTAAAGATGGGAAAATTATAGGAAGTGCATTTTAGACCAGAATGTGAAAGTCAAGCTATTCTAGAAGTCATTGGCTGGAGAGCTTATTTTTGGAGATAGAGCACGTCTGAGAAAGAGCCAGAGCCAGCCGCTGCCAGAAGCCCAGGTCCTGGAGTTACTTCTGCCTCTGCTAAGCACTGGACAACCTTGGATGAGTGAGTCTCTCAATCCCTGTGGGACTAGGTTCTCTCCTCTGTAAGGTGAAGGGTTGGCCCAACTGATCTCCTACATCCTTTCATCCTGGAAAATGCTGGTCTTTGAGTAAAGCTCAAGCATAGGGTGCTTACATGGTCCTTTTAAAGCTGTTGGCTCAAAATGACGTGGTCTGGGCAGATACTAGAAACACCCACAGTGCTTCAAGCTCACGATCTTCTAGGGTGGGTAATTCACTCGGCAAATGAAAGCGCCCCCCTCCACCCCCGCCCCATACCAGGCCCTGTGCTCTGTGCTAAAGACAGAATGGTGTGTCTGCCTGGTGTGTCTCTGCTCTTGAGCACTTACATGCTAGTGGGGGAGGCAGGCCATAGCAAGGGTACAAACCCTCCAGTAAGTAGGGTCCTTTTTCCATAAGTGTGTTGAAGAGATGCAAACCAGAAAATGTTTGCATGATGAAACGGGGTCAGAGATGGCTCTCTGGCAGGGGGAAACCAAGAGGGAGAAAACTGACCACTGGAGGAAGGGTAAGTGGAAACATGGGAGGGGTGATTCAGCCTGCTTGCCTGAATGATTAAGGCAGAAGGAAGCAAGGTACTCATCTGCCTTGTCTCATTGCCTTGTCTGAGCATTTCTTTTCTATTACGTATACTTGCAAAGTGCTCTTGTTAATTCAAGAAACAAACAAGCAAAGGAAAGATCGTTTCCATTGCTTTTTATCCAGAGCTTCTCACCTTTAGCAACTCAAGTACTTTTGACTTTGGCTTTCCAGATTGCTGCAGACAATTCAAGTTTAAAAACTTCGGGCTGGGTTATTTCCATTCATACTGTATCTCTGTGTTTGCCCATAGAGTCTGGTGCAACTTACGACTTTAGAATTACTGTATAATGCTCAGAGGTGTGAAATGCCATTTCGAGTAATGCCTTCCTTCAGTTAATATAGATAAATATTGATGGCAGGCAGCAGTAAAACAAGTCATTAAATTCTTCACTGCGAGAGTGTCCCACACATTGCTGGAAGCTACAGAAATCACACCAGGCTCCGAGAGAACCATTGCATATGATTAGAGAGTGCTCACATCCCTGGCTTCCTCCTTCCCAACTGGAGAACAAGGGAGTGTGGGTGAGGCACGGCACCGACGTGGGAGAGCGGGGAGTGGGGTCGGAATTACACTGCGGGTCTATTCTAGCCGCCCTTTCTTCTGCTACCACCCTAATGAATTCCTGGGTGAGCCAGAAACCATTGAAAAATGGCAATCAGTGGCAAATGGGAGCTCTGGTGCTCTGAAAACAAAGAAACTTTAAATCTAAACTGGTAACCCTATAAAAGCAGCTCAGGATTTGGAGGGGCAGTTAAATCCCCTCCTCCGCTGCTGTTTCGATTATTTGGCTTCAGCGTCTTTGCGGCGATGCTGAACTTGGCTTGGGTCACCTCGAGGCGTGGAGGGGCTGGTTTCAGGGGCCAGATAGCTCGTCTGTTGCTTGAGTCCCCAGGATGAAAAATGAAGGAAGCCCTTCCTCATTTTATAACACCATCCTTAAGGATTCCAGCCTGGTATAGATTTTGAAGGTCCACAGTGTGGAGTATCCTTTCTTCAAGGTGTTTTTAATGGGCTCTGGGTTGTCAAAGACACCGCTCTGATAATGAGGCTGAGCCCCGTGTGAGGAGAAAGCTCTGTAATGAGGAAGGAGGACAATTTGTTACAGTTATGTGGTTACTTGGCCATAATATCTTTTTGAGGTTTATTAAATCATATAAAATTTCAATTTACACTGTAATATTCTATAAAAGATGGAGCACACAGAAGTAATAAGTATGACAACATTTCTTTCATTTATGAATCGTATTGTTGATTGTGTTAACACTGCCACATCCAGCAGCGGGATTATTTATGTCGGGACAGTAATTTTCTATCTCCAATTTAATTTTGTAAAAGTTAATTACAAATTAGAATAAAATGAATGCGGTTATGGAAGGCAGTGAAATGCTGAGATAGGATGTTATTGGGGGAAAATATTTACTCAGGCTGTTCCTTGTGGAGATCACTGTTATGGAAACCCAGTGGCTAACATGGCTTTTGGCACCCCATGCCACCCATTTGTTGGATGAAGAGAGGCCCTTGGTTTTATCTACTAGAAAGGAAATGGACTGTCCTGGAAGGAACACAGGGAATCTCAGGTGTCATTCTAGGGAAACCCCTTCCCCTCCCAGTCCAGCGGCTGGGGCCCAGACGGGTTACAGTCACCCAGCAAGGTCGTGACAGAACGAGGACTAGAATTCAGGTCTCCTGACACCAAGTCAGACGAACTACAATTCACTTGAAGGTGGGTGGATACTCGTGTCTGCCTTAAAAAGTGGCGAAGGGCGGTTAGAGGAGGCAGAAAGTTTCTCCAAATTTCACCACAAGCCAAACAGTGCCTAGGGAGAAGGCAAATTGAAACAGTCGGGGGCCTTCTCTTCCCCTCTCCTGTTGAACTCTTTTCCCATGTTGCCATTGGTAACAACCAAGTTCCTCCTCCTATAGACTTTCTACCAAAGCAGAAGAGCCAGATACAACGGCGCAGGCACGGCTCCGGTCGGCCTTGACTTCCCCCCGGCCCCCAAGAGTGAAAGGAGCACAGGGGACAGAGACCGGAAGCGGAAGTGAGAGAAGCCCCAGGCCCCCGGGTAGGAAACCCCGGGTCTTCATTTACTTCCCCGGGCACTTCTTCGCGTGCACTGTTCCCTGTTCCCCTGGGCTTTCTCCACGGCGTTTGTGCCTCTCGCTGAGAGGGCAGGTGGGCTCAGTGACACCCACTTATTTCCCTCTACATTCGCTCCACTTTTTCCAGTCAGACGATCTCTTCCCCTTCCCTTCCTCACCACCGAACTTGAACCATTTCCGTGCCTGCTGAAATATCAAGATTGACTTGCTAGGTGAAAGACTTTTATATTTAGTTTTTAATAGAGCAAAAGTGACTCTAAATTTGTTAATATTCTTTAGGTTACATAGGACAAATTACAGATAAGTGAATCAGTAATGAAATTTGTAATGAGAATTTCTCAAGTATGAAATGTTGGCGCAAGGAAAGTTAATTGCGGGGTTTTACAGCCATTATAGTTTATATCATAAATGCAAAAATGACTAGGGCCATTTAATTACAGTAGGAACACACTAAATTTTTATGGAGTGCCATTTTGTTAAAGAGGTACTCGGAGCATTAAGAGCAAATACCATCCTAACGGTGGGTCCAGGTAGCTTTTGCAACATCAAATAAATATGCTATTGCTACAAAATTGTTCCTTAGATACTATAATTGACATGATGACTAATGAGATGGGTTTATTCTCACAGCTTCACATACTCAATTTACAGTGTCTGAAAGTTATTTTTTCTGCCATCCATAGACCTGGAAGGAACCAGAAAAATCCCTCTTGGAAAACACTATCTCTGCTGCTTCTCTAATTAACCTTCAAAAATGCGTTTTGAAATATAGAAGTTGGTGCCTGGCATAGAAATTGGATTGTCTCAGGAAAAAAAGACCCAAGTGCTAATTTGTTCCTTATTAAATATCTGCCATGTCAAAATTACAGATAGTTAATGTTTTGGCGCCTTTCAGCACGGCCAGGGACAGTTTCTCCTGAGGGCCAGGCACGGTGGGGTGGTTCTGGGTACCAGTTACCCCAGAAACCAATGTTGTTCTCACGGACCCAACCCAAACTCAAGACTCCCCTCCACTCTCCCCCCGACCCCAATCCAACCAGGTCCCTGTGGGGGTCAGATCCTCTGGTCTCTAATGGAAGGAGGGTGTATAATGGGACCGACATAGAATCCTCATTAGAATCCATCATTGTGGTAGATGCGTCCCCCGCTCACCTTCTCATTCCAGGCTTCAGGAGCTTCCAGAAGACAAAAGAACATCTCACGGGGAAAAGAGCTAAATTAACGCTGGACCCCTAAAAATGTTTCAGATTGTTTTAGAAACCTAGAATGGTAGTACTCCCGTTAATATGAAAACCTAGGACAGTCTTATCTCTCTCTATTATCCAGTCAAGTACCAGGGAGGATATTCTTCTAGCCAGTATTCTTTTTCCAAAAGCAAATGAAAGATATGTGTGGTCTGCTATGTTTAATCAGTGGAGCCGAAAGTCAAGGACTGTTGGTTTGTAAAACCTGCATTCAAGAGCCTGCTGCACATGCAGGAATCATGATACTTTGAGCCCCTGGGTCCTCATTTGAAAAACAAGAAAGTAATAATAATACCAATTTTCCAGGGATATTGTAAGAATCTGATAATTCTGTGAAGAGTGTGTGAATCTAAAAGCAGGCTATCACATGTTCTTAGCGGCGTATTCACAGTAGCCAAGGAATGGAAGCCACACAAGTGTCCACGGATGGATGAATGGATAAACACAGTATGGTGTGTACACACAATGGCCTTAAAAGGAAGGGGATTCTGACACATGCTATGACATGGATGAACCCTGAGGACGTTATGTTGAGTGAAATAAGCCAGTCACAGAAGGACAAACACTGTATGATTCCACTCACTCATGTGAGGTGCCCAGGGTAGTCACATTCATAGAGACAGAAAGTGGAATGGTGGTTGCCAGAGGAGAATGAGAAATTATTGTTTAATGGATGCAGAGTTTCATTTTTACAAGATAAGAGTTCTGGAGCTGGAAGGTGATGCTGGTTGTACAATGATGTAAATGTACTTATCGCCACAAAACTCTGTCCTCTTAGACGTGGTTAAGAACTTTATTTATGTATTTATTTTATCTATTTAGGGATATTTATTTTATTTTTGGTTAGAATCTAATACTACATTTTCTTGCTAGATTCTTTCAGCTTTTGGCTCTTCCAGGTTGATTGCTGTGTTCTTTTGACAGGCTCTCATCTTTCTTCGAGCATTTTCTTATTTTCTGGCACTACAAGACATTCCAGGCTCATCTTGTGTTTTCCATGCCCTGGTTCAGAATCAGCCACTTCTCCAAAAGCTCTCATTCTTTTTATCGGAGAGTGGTGTGTAGATAGCCAGAGAGCTGTGTCATAGGTGTGTTCATTGCTCCTGGGGTGGTAATGCTTTGGCCCTCATCTCTCTCTTTCTCTGTCTCTCTCTCCAGATATATATATTTCCAAACTATATATCCCAGGGATCGTTTTATACTTGTCCCCTTTCTTACTTGTAACATCTTTCTCCAACAGTGAAAACCACCGCTTTCATGATGTGTGATGTGTTTACCTACTTGTTAACTCTATTATATACATAGATTAGTTCCGGACTTGCTAGCTGATAGTCCTGTGAGAAACACGTTGGCTAACTAGGTCACGGCATTTACCTACAGTCCTCATTGTCTTTAATCTTACAGTATCCAGTCAGGACCCTCTTTCCCACAGTTTATTAGCTTCACCATTCCTTCAATGTAGTTGTTCATTTGCAGTAGAGCTAGAAGTATTGTTAGTATTTGTATTCCATTTTGGG
>NC_138380.1:44570490-44637448 GCF_054177405.1 Leptonychotes weddellii
CTAGTGGAAGACTAGAAAGGTCACGTCTAGTCTAGAAGACTAGTCTAGAAAGACTAAACTGTCCTTACTTTTGAAGAGCCTACAATGGAACTAAGGAGCCAAAATGTGTATTCGTGGAAAAAATTGTCAACCTTCTGAAAAGAATTGCATCTTCTCCACTGGCCAGGAGAACGGTATCAGACAGCAATAATTTTGTCAAGAAATTCCAGCGGAAAGAGAGTGAAGAGATAATGATATGACACAGCGGAGCGCTCTGGATTTAGAGAAATCCAGAGGTTTGGCTGAAACCGACCCAGCTTCTGGCTTGTTGCAGGTCACGTGTCACTGAAATTTCTTTAGTCCACTTGCTGTGTTGAGTCCCTCCTGTCAGTGCTTCTCAGACTTCAGCTGGCAATCTTGTTAAAGTGCTGATTCTGACTCAGTAGGTTTGAGGCAGAGCTTGAGATTCTGCATTTCTAACAAGCTCCCAGGTCTTGCTGATGCTGCTGAGCCACAGATCACACTCAAGTAGCAAGACCTTACGTGGTTATCTAGGATTCACACTCCAAGAACCTACTCCTTCAATATGGAATCAATATGCTTTCCACGACATGCAAAAAAAAATCCTAAGAGAAAGCAGACTCCTGTTTCCAGGCTTTGCATTCTCCTGTTTACTACTCTGTCTGGAATTCCTGATCTAATTATAAGACAACATCACGGAAGCATTAAAGTATGTTTACTGATGCATATGATTCATTATAAAACAAAGCTTTATATTCACTGCAGAGCAGATCTTAAACCTTCACAGATACACGTGCTGTGCAAGGCAGATTAGATGGGGTATTTGCCAAGCTTCTCTGATGTGTGCGAGACTGGATTGAAGTACAAATAACCTTAACCTCAGTGGATTTTGATTGTAGTTCCATCTAAGTAGGGTTAATTAGACCTTGGACTTCATGATAGTGATCGGTGTGAAACACAGCGCTGACTCCGCAAAATCCGCTATAATCTGTCTCAGGTTTCCTGAATTGAATTCTCGTTCATGCTTATAGAAGAAACTCACCAACACATGGTCTCTCCTTAATGTTTCTAAAAATCTTTTCATAAAATATATATGCCTCTAAGTCCAAGGAAGACAGGAAGCGTATTTTCACACCAGCGTCAGGCCACCGTACTAAGTACAGGTTGTAAAAGACTTTTCCATGGTCAGTGCCGATGTATAAGGGTTAGCACACAAATCCGACTGCACACTTAGGAGGTAAATAGTGACTTAATTCAAATGTTCCTGGGAGAAGAGCATATTTTATAGGGTTAGCAACAAGCTCTTGCCTAGGAAGATGTCTATGTGACCGGGGGCGTCCTGTTTTCCACAGCAGTAAAACTTGGCTTGACCTTGCTGTAGAAACCACTCGTGGCTTCTCAGGAGGTGCCGCTGGTCATCCTGAACCTCACGCAGCCTTGAAATCAGGGCATTTTTTTCTTCTCCTTTTCCCTCTCTTTCCTACTACCTCTGATTACATTTGACTATCTAGCCTGGTAGCACGTCTGATTCTGGGGTTCTGGGGGTTGTATTTTCACCCGTCCTTTACCTTCCAACCTCACTGGCCCCCTGGCCCTGGCCCTCCTCCTCTCTCACCTAAGGGATTGCAACAGCCTCTTCCCTGCCCCTGAAGCTTTCACTTAAAACTCCCCTCTCTGCCGCTGCTATCTGAAGAAACTTCTTAAAGCCCAGTTCTGATCGTGTCTCAGCTGCCCCTTCCAGTGCCTTCCACAGGCCCCCAAATTAACAACAGATTTCTCCATGTAGCCTCAGTCCAGCCTTCCACCTTGTCTTTGTTGTGCACCACCTGCCCTCTGTGCTCTAGACCGTGTTATTACTCCCAGTGGCCTCCCCTTCCCCTCTTCAAGCCTCTGCTTTTACTCTTCTCTCAACCTAGGTCCTCACCCCACCACACCCCAAGTGCTGCTGGCTCCAGTCTCACTTATCTTGCAAAGCCCATCCTTCCTCCATGAAGCCTTTCCTGATCCCACAAGAGGAAATTATTTTCTAGGCCCTTTTGACATACAGCGTGTAGCTTATGATGTACAACATTCTGCCTTATGAGGCAGCAAGTCTCAGTCTCCATGTGGTGGTCATTGTCATGGGATCATATTACTGGGCCCCTTTTCAAGTGTGTGGAGCCATGGTTGCATCATGGACAATGTGTAGGGAGTGGAAGGAATGTGTGTCCCTTCTGGGATGAGCACGAGCCCTCCATGTCTCTGCTACCATGAGCCCTCCATGTCTCTCTCTTCCCCTCTTCTGAGAGACTTCAATGTTCGAGGTGGTGGCTGCTTTGTTGGCTGTGTCCTCGAGTGATCATAGTGAGCAGAGACCCTGGTTGATCTGTAATGGATGTGTAGCTTGAGTTCTCACATAAGCTTTGGCTATTTTAAGTCAATTGGGTTTTGAGGTTGTTACCATAGCAAAACCTAATTCCATGGGCTGTAAGGTCCCCACAGTTAGGAATTTTGCCTTTTGACTAGAAACGCCATCTAACACAGTGTCTACACGTGATGGGAACTCAGTTATTGCTTGTGGGATTAAATTTAACCAAACTTCATCCATTATAGACTGAGAAGGAAGGCGGTGTAGCCTCATGGTCAGGAGCTAGTCATCTGGAGTCAGGCTACGACTCTGCTTCATGATTTGGGCAATTGACCCCCATGCCCTAAGCTTCAGTTCCGCCCCCATGAAGGGGATAATACTACACCCTCCATTAGAGGTAGAACCTCCAGGTTCTTGTGAGGATCGGGTATGATAATGCATACACATGGCTGCCTCCACTGAAGAGAGGAATTGAAGGGCAACAGGAGAGTGAAGTGTCTGTAGACAATCTGAAATGAGGACCAAAAAAGAAAGAACGAGAAAGTACTATGAATCTGTTAAAAATATCCAGGGCTATGATGTTAAACATAGGTTCTGTCTGTTGCAGAGTGTTGATGTCAACGCAGCTTGACAGGTCTCATAACTAACACCATCCAGTGGTGGCAGAGGGGCCTTCCCTGAAATGAGCCTGTCGTGGAAGTTTTCATGCCCAGGTGGTGTCAGCATCCCCCAGGGATGTGCGTGAGGGAGAGAGGCGTTCGAGTTGGTCCTTGCCCTAAACGGCTCTTTCCAGTCCTATACCAGACTGGTGGATAGGATGGACTTCTTCTGTCATGGGATTTTCTGTTTTCTTATAAGGACACACTTCTAATTTTGTAATGGAAAGCAGTAGAAAAATAGGATTTGCCTTACATACATTTGCCCTAATATATATTTAAACATAGAAGTATATAAAACATTTTTTTTTTTAAAGGGACAATCAGTATAAAGAGTTTTTAGCTCTCTTGCCCAATTTACAAACCAGACCTTGCCATGCATGTGGTATGCCACAGGCCCAAGATGCTACGATTAGATCAGGAGCTGCCATTCGAGAAGATTGGGATGGCTGGGTGACCATTTCACAGAGGCTTCTCCAAGCCCCCCCCCCCCCCTCCGCCAACAAATCGGTGGAAATTCCAACGTGAAGGAAGTTTCTTTGGCTCTTTTTTTCCCATATAATAGATGCTCTGTCGAGTAGCGTGTTTCGTGCTGTGACAATTCATTCCTGCACTGGTGACAGGACCGCCGGCTGATTTCACTATGCTCAATTAGGAGAAAATGCATATTTTAATCTGCCCCGTGGTGAGGTAACACTTTGCTCAGTGGCCTTGGCAAACCGGCCATTTAACCATTTAGGTGGGTGGAGGCTTGCTCTCCAGCCTGTCATTCGGCTGCCAGCAGCCTCTCCATTCTTGCTCTGTTGCCAACACTTCCCAGGTTGCAGGCTAGAAACGATGAAAGGCCGCTCCACCGTTCTCCGAGCCGCTGAGCTGCGGCCCAGGCCCTCCAGCCGCGGCCGCCAAGCCACCTGCGGGCCGTGAGGCCGGCGCTGTGTGCGCACGCGCGCTCGCCATGTCTCGCCCTCGCTCGTTCTCTGGCCGGGAGGGTCGGGAGCCGGCCTGGAAGCCCGCCCGTGGCCTTTTTCTGCCCCGGGTCTGTTGTTTCTGCCCCTCCCCCCCCCGCCCCCCACTCCAGGCCAAGGATCGAATTCGGGCCGGCCTCTGTCGGAACTGAAAAGTCCGCTCTAGCGCGGCCGGCCCGCTCAGCTCCGGCGTTGGGGCCCAGCAGCCATCCTGGAGACCCTGCTGCCCACGACTCCCTGGACTGGCCGCGCTCACCGCCGTCTCCTCACCATGGCCTCATCGCCCCAGCAGAGAGCAAAGTTGCCCCTTTTTTCCCTTTCTAAAAAAATTTTCCAGTTAGTGAGATGATCCGCGTGAGCTGTTTTTCCTCCTTTTTATTCTGTCTTCCTTCTTCCATCCGGCCTTTTAGATTTCTTAGATCTTCCTGCTTACACACACAAGCTCGGAACTGGGGAGGGTGAGCCTAGGGTCGAAATCATAGTTGGTGGACCCCTGCGCCGGGGGAGGCACTTGGTGTCGTCAAGGCTCCGACGGACCTGGAATCTGATCTTGGAACTTCCACTAACTACGTTATTTAACCTCTCTTAAGTCGTACTTTTCTCATTACTGCATGGGAAGAGTAACAGTCCTGCCCTTCTAGGCTCTCTGTGAGGAAGTACATGGATACCTAAAGAGCTAACATTGACTGAGCCCTCTCCCTGTGCTCCAGGAAGTGCTGAGATGGTGCATCATCTCATTTAACTCAGGACCAACCCTCTGATTATCCGCATTTCACAAAGGCAGGGCTCACCCTCCAAGGGGTGAGCAAGTGGCCTGAGTCAGAGGACTAGTGAGAGAAAGGCTGAGCATAGTCTGGGACCAGGGGCAGAGGCTGGACAAGGTTTGCTTTGTTCTCTTCCAAATCCCAAAGAGGTGAGATGAAAGCCAGAGCCCCAGAAGGGCAGAGTCCCTCAGTGTCCGAACTGAGTGTCCTCACGGCAGATGAAAAGTCCACACAGTGTCCTCAGAGCCAAGCATTTTCCTCTTCCCATTTTGAAACTAGGAGGAATCCCCAGATTTTTCATTGTCCCTGATCGTTTTTCAATCAATGTTCCCCAAATTGTTTCCTTTAACTCTGCAATTGGCAGCGTAGCGTCAGGCTCAAGCCACCAGCTGGGCCCAGGCCCAGATGCTCTGGGTTTCTGTTGACGGAGTGGAAATCATTGAATCCTTTGTGTGAACCCGCCTAAGGACCAAGACCAGACAGTGGGGTGGGGACCAGACAGCTGTAAATTCTCTGCAAGATTACCCCATTTCTGATGCATTTACAGAGCCTGTGACTTGTTGCCGCAAGTGCCTTTCACTAAATCACTGCGGCCCGGGGCGGGGGGCGGCACCAGCCCCACGATCCCGGGGTGTTTTTTCTAAGGAGGAGATCACAGGCACACACCAGCTCCCCTTCTCTCCCCGCCTCTTCCCTAGTCTAGTAAAGCATCATTAAAGGATCAAGGGGCCCTAAGGGAGTCCTGGGTACCCTTGAAAAGGTTGAGGAAGGAAAGTCAGCATCAAGACCCCAAAATGAGTCATGCCACCCCAAAGGGCACGCCGGATAGCTGGTCTAATGGGTTGCATTTTCCAGGTCGCCATTTTTGGCTGGCTTCTCTCTGGAGATGCAGTGTGTCCCATCCTTCTTGCAAAATTTCTTTTCATTGCTGCACCGCCTTTCCTGTAAGGCCTGTGTCTTGATATCACAGAATTGTCTCCCACACATAACACTTCCTGCAGAGAATCCCTGCTTTGGAGCCGTGGTATCTCCTGCTACTGTGTATGGACACATACGAGCTGATGAGGACTGGTGAGGAGGTGGGCATGAGCCCTGTGCTTACGTTTGTAGAAAGCCTTCTCGTACCACCCTCAGAACCTCACAACGAAGGCATTTGCTTCTGGACAGGTCCCAGGCTTTGCGAGAAAAATCCTGCAAACCCTGCTAGCCGGAGACCCCACCACAACTACCTCGGATCGTCTCATTTCTTGTTCCCTTTGCCCACTGTGTGATTTCTTTTCCTTTATAATTTAGTGTGGGGAATCACCCTCCTAGAAATGAGAGGAAGGTAGAAAACAGGGGTCGGCTCCTGCTCACAAGAACCCTGAGCTTGATTTAATGCTTTGCTGTCACCGTCTGGAAATTATGAAAAATTTTCAAACAGTGGGCCCCACAGATTACATAGCTGGTCCTGGAGAGAACAAACACTTAGTACTTTTGAGGCTAATCGTTCCCAAACTTTGCTGCACATTTGAATCCCTTGGTGGCACCTTTAGAATCTTGCCGCCCAGGCCACACCCCAGACCAGTGAAATCAGAATGTCTGGACATCAGTATTTTGTAAAGACCCTCAGATGTCGTGACTCCAAAGTCTGGGAGTCGTTGTCCTGGCCACTCTTACGATAAGAGGCACTCTTACATGGCACAGGGGAGGAAATGGAGGTTCAGGGAAGTTGAATGGTGTGCCCAAGCTCACACCCTATCCTGGGGGACTATCCGTGAACTCAGCCTAACCTGACTCTAAACCCCAGTTCTTTCCGTTCAACCACATGACTTAAGCCAGCCTGCTCTGCAGTTAGTTAAATTTGGTCATTCGTAAATTCTACTGGTTTCTGAATAAAATGGTCAGGGATCCAGCCCTTTCTACTCTTAGGGAATCAGTCCTAAGCATTTCTTTGCTCTTGGCAAGAAAAAGGGAGAATTTTGCGTAACTGTTCACACATATTCAGAATGCTATGTGGGACGTGCGGGCAGACATCCAGAAACATCCCACAGCTAGCCAAGCCGCAACCACCTGGAGCGGGTTCTGCTCTGAGGAGGAAACGTTTCTGACCATTCCCCCGCTGACGCCTGTCACGCTCTTGGGAAAGGGCACCTCCGTTCAGCGAAAGCCAAGAGGCCTCGGCGAGCATGCATTTGCCCTTCGTGGGGTGCAGCCTCTCACCCCATCTCTCCCTGTCAGCACATTCAGAGCCCCTGACATCTGCAGGGCATCAGAGAATCAACTTTGCTCCTGGGCAAGCACTGCCTAAATGTGCTCTTGCTTTCATTTTTGCGTTTTTCCCACACAAGGGATTTTGTACCAGCCCCCAGGGGTTCCCTCCCTCTAAGTTCATCTGCTCTGCGCCCTATGTCCTATTTCGGACCCGAGCCTCGCCCTCAGCGGGCCGGGCAGGTGCCAGGGTGGCGGGGCTCCGGCTGCCCATGCCTGCTGCAGGGGGGGCCTCAGACGGAGCCGCGCTCTGCTCAGCCTGCCCCCTCTCCCTGGCACCCGCGTACCCAGCGCAGGAAACAGAAAAGATGCAGGGGAACCTCCTTACCCACGAAGACAAGCTTGCCAGAAGGCGCCAGCAGGCCCATGAGACCACGGACCACGGGTCCCCTAGTCCTGCCACTCACTTGGACACACCCAGCACCCTCCGTGTGGCTTGGAAGCTGCACGCCTCCGTGTAGCCTAAGGGTGTATTTCTACCTTGCTCGGCGGTGCTTCTCTTCCTCGTGGCCTGCTTTGGCTTGGCCTACTGAGCAATGGGTTGCTTCAAGCCTCCTCGTGCTTCCTTCTCTTTCGTGCCCTTAAGACTAAGTGGCCGCGGTGGACCCCGTGCCACCCTCAAGCCCTCTAAAGAAGGGTGCCAGGGGGCTTCAGAGGGCACGAAGATCCCAGGTGGAAGGGTCTGACGGCTGTACAAGGGAAGTCACTTGTTAAAAGCAGGCTTCTTCAGATTTCATTAGAGTACTTGGAGAAAGAGTCGAAATTAAACATGAGCTCAGGGCTTATTTGCCTTTCCTATAGTCATGGGCTTTTACACCGCATAAAAACCCTCACCGTGTAACAGAGATGCAGAAAAGTCTTTGCCCAGACAGCTAGTTTTCAGAGGCGAGGGACATTTGGCCTGGCTGGGGCCATCAGCAGGCTGTCATTGCCAGGGGGGCAGGGCTACACAGGCTCTTCCTCACCTCATGGGCTCCAGCCCTTGACTGCCTCCCTCTGACCGGTCTAAAGTAAACAGGTCTTTTTTATTGACAGAACTTCAGGAGCCTGCTTTCTTCCTCCCCGTGTGTGGACAAGACCTGAGGTGAGTGGGATGGTCCCATTGGCCTCGGTGGGGCCAGCAGCTGATGGCCATGCTCCCACCTGGGAACCATGAAAAGCACGTCAGTACACCCCATGGCAATTTAACCAAAATGTGCTCATTTCAGTATCTCTGGAAGGTTCTACAAGGCCATTGATTCTAATCGAACCAATGAGCACAGTAGTGTTAAACTCGAAGGTGTCTGACCCATTTGCTAACAATGTCCTCATCTGAGTCCATGGGGACAAGTGAGTGGACGGTGGTCTGGGGTGTTATTATTCCCGTAGGTAGCTTTCATAGTCAGAATCCACCATCGTACGTTCCTCCTAGACATGTCGGCGTCTTATTAGAAATGCAGTAAATAGAATTTAATGCAATTGAAAAGAAATCCAGCAGACTCTAATCTAAAGACTGTCATTTCAGGAAAATAGCAGCGACTTACAATTTACTGCCCCTAAATTGGAAAACCAGTTTTAGAACATCGTAAACTTTTAATTGTGCGCAGCATGGAAACAAATTTAAAACAGAAAGGCGGGGAAGAAGAGCTCACATGTACCGAACACCTTCCATTACAGGCTAGGCCGATGTATCCTTTTATTTCATCCGAACAGTAGCCAGATGACACTTGAGGTACTTTCTCGGAGTTATAAATGAGGAAACAGAGGCCCAGCAAAGGAAGGTAACTTGTCCAAGGTCCTGGGGTAGAAAGTTGCAGAGTTTGGATTTGAAATCAGGTCCATTTGGCTCCAACGCCTGAACTCTTGGAATCTACTATATGCACGTGAACACTTTCTTCCACAAATTGACCCCAACCACTGTCATGTAGGTGGCTCCAGAAACCAGTGGCTTGACTGTGGCTGTTTCTGTTTCTCCATGCTTGACACCTACTTGTGACACATGAAATGCTGTGCTCAATGCTATGAGAGACAGGACAAAGAAGCCATGGGGAGGTTCAGCTAATTTCTTTCTAAATTGCACTCTGGAAGGTGTCAGCTTCAGCAGCTCTTCTTTCCAAATATATTTGGAAAGTGGGTTTGAATATGTCCCCCAGCTTCCAGAACCTTGACCGCCTTTCTAAATTTGTCTCTGCTAATTACCTACCCCCAACCCTGGCCCAGCTTGCAGTATGCTTGGTATTCACTGTTCCCTGACAAATCTTACGAGTTTTGGCTGAAGCAGTTTCTCTTTTCTGGAATGTTCTTACCCTCCATAGCCAGCTCCTCTTTTCTCCAGGCAGTATTTATGTGGCCAATGTTGTCTGAGTGTTGTTGATGGCCAGGCAGTGCAGTGCAATGCAAGATGCTGGATTTTTGTGGTCAGCAAGGTAGTTCTAGAAGTATAGACAGTCTGGCCAAATGGAAGGTCAGTGTCTTCCCCCTGTGCCCTAAAACTTTGTGTTTGAACCTTTTGGAGGCTTTGGCCCAGTGTGTCTGCCTCCCCTCCATGCGGTGAGTTCCCAGAGCATGCTTCCTTTTGCACCCCACTGAGTTCAGCACGGTCCTTTGCCAACAGCAGGCATCCTGGGAGGGTTTGTCGTATTTAATTCCATGAATTGGAGAGCACAAAAATCTTCTCCCTGAAGGCTTCCACCCCTGCTCGGTGAAATCCCTAGTGGAGAAGTTTCCAGAAAGTGTAGTCAACGTAGGCAACCAGTCAGGCTGAGTAAGCAACAAAAGCCCTCTCCTCGGACAGTGGGGTGGCCGGAGCAGCACTGACTGCAGTTCGTTTTGCCCACGCAGACAAGGAAGGAAAGCCACTTTGCAGAACAGTGCTTCCGAGGCACTTTATTTGCGACCCAGTCCTTTGTAAGAGGTGAGCCAAGGAGCAGGGTCAGCTAACACAGGGACCTCACTCCCCTCGGCTGGTACACCCAGCGGCAGCAGGCTGCGTGTCCGGGAGGGAGCAGGAGGAACCCCCAGTCCTTCCCGTGCTGGGCACAGTCAGCCTGATTCGGATACAGAGCTGTGCGTCGGCAGGGTAACCTCACGCCACATGGTGGCGGCGCCCTACGAACGCGAGTGACGCCTTAATGTATCATGTTAAATCACACCCCACAGCTTCTTGGATCCGAGAGAAAGTGACTGGGCCGGAGAGAGCCGTCACACTTCTTTCTTTTCATTCCCTTTTACCTTCTAATTAATTTTTCTGATGGTTCCTTGATGTAATAAACCATTTATCATGCGCCCCCTCCTCCTAGGTGTTTCTCTTTCCAAGTTATTAACATGTCCGGGGCTCTCCTAGGGAAAGTCTCTAGGACTTGGCTGCCTGCTGTCCCCAGGAGAATGGCAGTGATGTGTCGTGGCTCTCTGTGTCGTGTGCTCAGACAGCGCTCTGTGCCAGGCCACCGCTGATTCACTGATGGCACTTTTTATCCAGCGACGGCACTGAATGGAGAAAGAGCCAGGAAACCGAGCTTCGTCTCGTGAGGCTGTGTGGATGGAGCCGGCTCTAGAAGTCACTGGCTCAGCTGACGCACAGCTGAGGGCCTTAGCAGGAGCACCGGAGCCTGAATGGGGAGGGGACGAGTTTATTAAGGGAGGCAGCTGTCGAGGAGATGGAAACACACAGGGATGTCCTTATGAGAGCTGGTGAGGGCCTGGACATGTTCTCCTGACTTCAACTTACTCTGATGTGGCTTCTTGAGATTTCTCTAAGAACGGCTTGGAAAAAGCCCGGTTGCTATACAGTGTTCTCCTTTCACACCTGATACTATTAACGTCTACAACCATTGAGCATTTGCTGCAAGTGGAGGACTGACTACGCATACGCCATCTCATTCGACCCTCGCCAGCGCGCAGAGGTGGGAAATACGAGCCTGTGTGACAGAGAAGAGAGAGACTTGCCTAGGCCGCAAAGCTAAAGAAGGAAGCTTGAGACTTGAGTTGGGGTCTCCCTGTCCCCGAAGCCAAGTCATCCTCACGCCAGACACCCACAAGCAGTTGTGCCCTTGGGCCTTTGGCCTGTGTGATAAAATTCCAAACTGAGTCTCAGGCGAAGAAAACATCTGGCCCACTGTATTTGCCGCCTAACCTCGAAAGGGGCCCGCCCTTAAAGCTAGACTGAACGGGGTCCTTGCTGGGAGCGTCTTGATTTTTCGGCAGATTCACACCCTTGATGAGATTGCTGTCTACGATGAAAGTTGATTCAAGGTCTCGGGATCATTTTTCACACGAGACCCACGTTTATTAGTAGGGAGTGTGTCGTAGGGACACCTGGCCCGCACTTCATTTGACTTGGTAACATAGAAGCAAGGAGCTCCTTAATCTGTCCCCCTGAGCCAGCCCTGCCCCCTGCGGGGACAGGCCGATGTGTGCCTCATAAATTCAGCCATTGTGTCTGTGAGCGCCTTGGCTGGAGCTGGTTTTATGAGATATCACGGTGCTGTGCTGTGCACCTGTGAAGCTGAGAGCAGAATGTTCACTTCGGGGGTGGGGGAAAAAAACAACCACCACCACCCAGACACTGGAAGGAATTCAAGCACAATCCCCTTTTGTTAGCAATAAAAGAGGAGCATGCAGCCTGAAGTAACTTTATGAAAGATCATTGAAAGAAACTCATGAGTCTCTGCTTTACACCCATATCCTTTAATTGTGTGAATACAGTGTCACGTACCCAGGGAGGTAACGGGCATTAGTTTGCTCCCCACCAGCCCAGATTTTAATGGGATCCTTCCGCTTTCTCCCATCCCGCTGCCTTGACCTGGCCATAATTAGGATAGGAACTATACCACCGCTTTGCCTCAAAACGGGGTACTTGGTGGAAATTCTCTTTGGAATGTTGCCGGTCTCCTGTACAAATCAGAAATCCCCAGGTCTCAGGGTATAACCCTGTCCACACCATGATTGTGCATCAGGTTCCAGAGAGCAGAACGGGTCACCTTAGCAGGCAACAGAGCAAGGATCCCTTGGCTGTTTTATGTTAATGACCTGTGGCTCAAATAGGAGCCACCCCTTTCAGGGGGCTGTGTGGTCAAGCAGACAAAGCATTTACAACGGAAGGTAGGGAGTCTCACGATGCTGTCACCTTGCTTCTTCACCTTAGGTCAATCAATTATTTTCCTGTGTTTCAATTCTTTCTTCCACCTGTACAGTGGGAGTAACACCTATTCACCCAGTTCCTGGGATGCTGTGAAAATTAAATTACATAGTAGCTGCAAAATAATTTGGCTTCATTGGAATTGGGCATTGCCTGCCCCTGAGCGGAATGAATGGGCAATTCTTAATGGCTTCTATCTTCTGGCCAAGCTGCCTTGGGAACAGAATAACAGTTTAGGTCTGGATTTCTAGCCTTCGGTACACAAGGAAGTGGCCACGGGGCCAAAGAGAGACTGTAATCAGAACATATTGCATATGATTGCATAGAAATACTGCAGGGTCATCGACCCCAACAGCCCAAGTTTCCCCCTCAGCAAAGATACCGTGGGGGTCCAGTGGATACTGACAGGGAAGAGGGCACATAGCTCTGGGTAGCAGAAACTTTATTATAATGATTCTCATGATAGGTTTAGATTCGATTTCCATCTCTGACTCTCCAAACTGTTCATCCACTTGACACTTTGAATCTGGAAAGTCTGGGGCAGATGAACACACAGCTGAGTGAGATAGAGTGCCTCTGTCTGCTGGCTGTCTGTCTCTCACACACACACACACACATGAACACGCATGTGCACACAACGTCTCTAAGAAAGAGTACTAATAAGCCCCACTCATGTTCCTGCCCCTCTTAGATCCCCTCAGACATGACTCTGTCCTGTGAGCACACTTACGGTGGCCTTTTCATTCATTTCCAGCTTGCTTTTGCCTCAGGGCCTCTGTTCTATCTCTTCCCTCTGCCTGAAATATTCTTCCCCCAGATGTTTCCACAACTGGCTGGTTTTTCTTGTCGTTCAGGTCTCAGCTAAGATCTCACCTCTGTGGAGGGACCTTACGTTGCCACTCTACTTCGAGTAGCCTCATCTTCTGTTTCTTTCCACAGGACTTTACTCATCAAACCATTGATTCCTCGGTGATATATATATATATATATATTTTTTTTTTTTTTTGCTTATTTTCTGATTTCTTCCTAAGGCAGAGACAAGCAGGTTCCTCCTGCTATTCATTCTCTCTTTCTTCCCTAGCAGCAGAACCGCAAATTTCAGCCAGGTGCGTGGTCAGTCAGAACAAGACCACATATCCCAGTGAGGTGTAGACGTGTGTCTCAGTTCTGGTCAAATATAAGTAGAAGTGTCTTTAGAAGGAGAAGGAGCACTCTTTTTATCCTCTTTCCTTCTTCTTGTCAGCTGGGATGTGAATGTGATTGTTAGTCCATATTGGGCTCTGAGGTGAAAGCGTCATCCCTAGGGCACCAGAGCACCAAGATGACAGGATCTGGGGTCTTTGATGACATCATCATGTGACCCTAGCAGTCCTGGGTCATATCCCTCTGGACTTTCATGTGACAGAGATATTAGGTTGTAACTTGCTTAAACTATTGCTATGTTGGGTCTTCTATCATTTGCAGCTAAACTGGCTCCTAACTTCTAATGCCAATTTCTACCCCCACCTTCGTGCCTCCCACCTGAGAGAATATGAACTCTGTAAAAGTAAGGATCTCACTAGCCTCGTTCAGTGCCATATGCCCAGCCCTGAGATAACACCCACACATAGTAATCATTTGGTAAATGCTTACTCAAGGAATAGCTTGCTCATGTCTCTGCCTATTTAATTTCTTCCCTCTACTGGCACCTTTCCCTCTCTGCATTGCACTATTTTAGTTTTCTTTTGACCTCCCTCATGTCTTCTCCTCTTTACGTGTCCCTGAAATGTAGACATTTCCCAAGTTGATGTCCTTGGCTAAGGTGGGAAGTAGGAGGCATTTTCACGCTGGTATCTATCTGCGTTTCCACAAACCCTTCCAAGCGAAACTGCCTTCACCACAGCCCAACCGTGGCCCCGTGGAGTACCTCCTGCTCTTGTCCCACTTCTGATTGGACGGGGGTTATCAGGTGACCCAGATGCAGCCAATCCATTGGCTTGTCAGAATCCTCTGTCATGGCCGGGTATGAAAGAGTAAACTGCCGGTGAGAGTCCCTCTATCAAGAATATTTTTTCATTTTCATTTTAAGTTTACCTTATGTGGAAAAATATTGATAAATACTTAAAAGAAAAATCACCCCCTTCAAATTTTGCTACTTTTAAGAAACATTATATACAGAGGTGAAATTTCTACCCTTTTCCCTTCCCATGTCTGCCGAAGAAATCTTATCCCCTTGAGATAATCAGTATCAGCAGTTAGATGCATGTTTTTCCTGATTTTCTTTCTGTTGTTCAAAGGCATCTCTATATATCTATGTATAAGTATATATGTGTGTATGTGTGTGTATATATATATTTGTTTTATGGACTTACCCTCTGCATATTGGTTTGTACCATAGAATCTCTGTAGGCCAAGAAATGCAGATTTTTATCAGGGACTGATCAGTTATTTTTGAGTGGATATCCCATAATATATTCCATAATTCCCCACTGATGCAACCTTCAGGATGTGGCAACAAGCATCCTAGATATATAGAATTCCATACTTCCATACTAAAAAGTGGGATTGCTGAGTCAAAGGGAATGCACTGAGAGGACGCCTAGGTGGCTCAGTAGCTTAAGCATCTGCCTTCAGCTCAGGTCATGATCTCAGAGTCCTGGGATGGAGCCCTGTCTCAGGCTCCCCGCTTCTCCCTCTCATTCTGCTGTTCCCTCTGCTTGTGCTCTCTCTGTCAAATAAAATCTTTTTAAAAAAAAAAACCCAAAACAAAGGGTATGCACTTAAAAATTTTAATAAATATCATCAAATTCATCTCCAAAATGGTTATACCAAGTTTATACTCCCACTCACATACATGAGAATCCCAATCCCCTCATTCCCCTTTCTCACTCCATTGTGGTCACTCATCTAATAATAGAATAGTATGTCATGACATCGGTATTTGCACTTTCTCCTAGACTGGTAAAGTTGTCTCCAGAGAATCAGGCGCCGGGCTAGAGTTGAAGGGATGTGCAGAGCGAGGCCTACAGGTGTGAACTGCCATTTTGAGGAAGAAGGCAGAGTTTAGGTCCTGAGGACGCAGGAGGTATGGGGACAGGAGGAGTCTGAAGAGGTGAAGGAAAGAATGTCAGCGATGGGGTGAGAAGATGGGGCAGAGCTGCAGAAGTGAGGCCCATGGGTGGTGGATCAGGAGATAGGCTGCACACACACCGACCGTACAGTTCTGCTGATGCCTCAGAGGCCTAGAACCTTCCTTCCCCCTTGTGCCTGTCCTTGTCCCCCTCCTCCCCTATGTGGCTGGCTTTAACTGAGACCACTGTTTGGTCTGCTTTTCCTGAAGAGCCCCGTTATTCGACATGAGAAAAGCCACCATCTTCTCACCTTCTCTCCTCTGTGCTCCATGGAGCTCTGAGACATCTGCTTCCTCCATGTCAACCCCACTCAGCCCCGATGGTCCCCATATGTGCATCTTCTGTGCCAGCCTCCTGCTTCACGTTTCTTTCCACTGGCAAGACAGCTTCAACACAGTGTCTGGCTGGTACGTTAAGCTCCGTGTGTCCAAACCAACCCAGCTCTCCGTCTACCCACCGAATGGAATCATCTAGATTGTCCTATTTTTCTGTTGATTCCCACCATAGTCCGGGTCACAAAGACTTGAAACTGTAAAGACTTCTTTTTTAAATGTTAACTCCTCTTAAGTCTGCCCTCATTTATTATTTTATTTTGAGTTGTGGTTAAAATATATCTAACATAACATTACCATCTTAACCATTGTTAAGTGCACCGTTCAGTAGTGTTAAGTCCATTCACGTTATCGTGAAAACATCACCACCATCCGTCTCCAGAATTCTTTTAATCTTGTGAAAATGAAACTGTATACCCATTAAACAGCAACACCTACTCCCCAGCCTGTAAAGATATATTGAACCCTTCATCCACTCTGCTCCGTCACCAAGGGTGAGGGTCAAGATCATCTGTATGTCTGCAGGACCTGCTACAGTACCTGCCTTAGGTAAATAAGGCCATAGGCAAGAAAAGTTAAATGAGTGAATGTCCTACTTATTTCATCCCTGCAATGCCCAATAATTACTATTTACCCAGCATCTAGAATGATGCCCTTTATTTTTACTTCACAAACCAACTTTCCAGTGGTGTTTGCTTGTTGGTTTGTTTCGTTGATGAGGAAACAGAGGCCCAGAGTTTAAGCAGCAGCCTGGCTAACACAAACTATAAAGGGCAAGCCAGGTGAGTCTGACAGCAGCCCGCCTCTCAACCACCAGATCTTCTGCTGCTCGCTCTCCCATCTCTTCCTTGCTGCGCCTTGGGCACCACTGTGTCTGTCGCACCAGGACTGTGATGTGTCCGTCCCCTCCCCGACCCTTTCACTGCTTGCTCCTGCGGATCAGGCTTGCTCAGTCACAGCTCTGCCCGTGGCACCCCCTGCTCGACTTCCTCACGTTTCTGTAGACACGCGCATCTTCCCCGAATGAAGTTCAAGCTCACTGCCTGGCATCTGAACCCTCCCACCTGCCTTCCCTGCTGCCGCTTCTTCCTTGTCATCCCAGCCATGCTCCAGCTTACCTGCTCTTGCCTCTGCCCTTTACTTTTCTTAAGTCCTAAATGTTCTTCGCCATTCTACCACCAAGAACTGTGTCTGCCTTTTTTTTTTTTTTTATCATTGCTTCCCCAGGACCTAGAACAGTGCCTGACACATAGTAGGCATTCAATAAATTTTTGAGTGAGTGAATGAATGTTGCAATGCTTCCAGTCATCTAAGGTTCCATTTCAGGGGCAACCCCATGCGGAAACTGTCCCCGGGACTCCCCACAGGACTAGATATCCTCTTGGCTCTTCTTTTGTTCTTACCTTTTCACATACTGTAGTCCGAACTAAACCAAATTTGTTGGCTACTTGTCTCAGTCTCTCAATTAGATTGTAAGCTCCTTGAGACAGTCTTTTTAAAGAGTTCTATACCTCTCCCTGCATGGGTTTATGCATGTGGGTGCGTGTGTATGCACGCATGTGCAATGCTTGCACGCACACACACGTGCGCACACACACACGCGCGCACACACACACCCCCCACAGACATAAGCGCAGGGCTGAGCACCAGTCTTATGCATCCAGCAATGTCCCTCAGCATGTGTTGGCTGCTTTGAATGGAATCATCTGATTATCCCTCCTGCCCTCTCCTCTTTCTGCAGGCTCTGGGACTTCGTCCCTCCTTTCCACCCCATTCCTGCCCTGGCCCCCATTTCTCCATCATATGGCCGCTGCAGGGTTGCCAACGGGCACCCGTGGCCCAGAGGGTGATTTACTTCAGCTTTCATGCTATCAGCTCTCTGCACACAGTGCAACAGGTAGAGGATGAAAACGAATCCTTAAAGAATCTTCAATTTGTATGGCGGAGAAGGACCCCCGGCCAAGAACGGTGGTAGGGACGTCCAATGCATATCTGACACCTGCTGGAATAATAAAAATGATGAGCATTTAGGGCACTCTCCTGAGTGCCAAATATTACTTAAACACTTTGCATCCTCCATTAATACCTCCGCCAACCCTGTGACATGCCTATTATCATCTCTATTTTACGGCTGAGGAGTGAGCCCAAGATCACACATCTGGTAAGTGGCAGTGTCTAAATTCAAACCCAGGACCTATGCACTTATTTCTACCCTCTGCCCTCTCCTTAGAGGAAGCCAGATGGTTGGCAGATAACGAAACCTTGGAAAGCATCTTATCCTGATTAGGTGTTTTCCAGTCAAGGAAACTGAGACCCGGACAGAGGGAGTCACTCGATGAAAGCCACTCAACTCGTGCTGGCAGGGCAGACATCAAACCCCGGGTGTCCCGACGCCCAGCTGCATGCCCTTTCCACTGTCCTGTCCACCCCGGGGCAGGGCTGGATTGCAGCATGTGCCTGCCGTTCTTCTTCAAAGGGCTACTTATCGAAGGGTTTTAATGGCCAAATCCATCTGGGAGAACAGTTTTTTGCTTTTTGGGGTTTTTTCCCCCCTAAAGCAAGGAGAAGATGTATGTTGCTGGGAGAAGTTGGGACAGCAGCTTGAGACGAAGAGAGAGGGGCAGAAGAGAAGACCAGGACCAAGAGTGCTGGAGAGAGGGGCGGTCACAGATGCCCCCAAGGGGAGGCTGAGCTGGTCGCAGGAGGAGAGATGGCCCACCACGGGCTTCAGGGGGGAGGGGAGAGAAGTTTAAGACAAGCATTTGCTCTGAATTTGGGGGAGGTGTGTAATTGAAGGAGACCATGGTCATTCTGCTTGCGTCTCCAAACTTACCTGAGGACCATCTTCCAATAAATGAACACTGAGTGAGATTGAGTGGCATTGCCAGAAAGATAGATCCTACCTGGGGAAGCCAGACACCAAAATCATGCCCTCGCTTCTCCAGGGGCATTTCAAAGTAGAACATTGCGTTTGAAAAGACTCCTTTCTATGAGGCACTTAGAGCACTTCCCAGATCGTAGATAATTAATCCATGGAACACCCTGGGAGGGGTGGGGACAGGAGCAAGAAATACTGCTTTCCTTTGACTGATGGAGAAATTAAGCACAGAACAGTCAAGTGCCTTTCTTGATGTGATATAGGAAGTCAGCTGAGGATGCAAGGAGACTAATTCTCCTGCTCCTGGCTCAGTGTTTTGTCCTAACAGCTCTGCTGGGGCGGCGACTACCCTGTGCACACCGGCTAGCCATGAAGCTCGACCGCACAGCCATGACGCACATTTCCCAAGGACTAAAACATCTATTTTATCTGATGTTTAAACCGAAAAGTCCTCGTTAAAAGATACTTAAAAATAAAGAACTGTAATCATCACTTTCAGGTTAACCTAAGGTTAAAATCCTCATTCATTCTTTCAGGGCAGTAATTTGTGTTTGTTTCCGAGAACAGTGCCAGGTACGCAGTAGGTGCTTACTAGATGGTTACTGAGTAATGAGTATCTTTGTTCACTTATTTCACCGTGGTAAGATCACTTCGGTGTAATCAGCTGGAGTTTTAATGACTAGGTAAGCCGAACTTTGACGTATCAGAGTGGAGGTTTGTACGTCAGTGCTACTGCTGATAATGACCCTAACTTCTGACCCTGCTGCCTGTGAAGCCAAAGCTCCTGCCACTCCTCACATAAGTCATAGGTGCCGAATCTGGTTTGGCTGGTGATGATTTTTTTTTTTAAACCGGCATCTCTTAAATGACACTCTTTTTCGATTAGTCCATGAGTCTCTCAGGAGGCCATCTAGAATGCAGAGTGTAATTGTAGCCATGGATTAGTATGAAGTAAACTAATTCATTACGGGTTCAACTATGCTCTGTTAGAATAGGGTTCAGTTTGACCAATGGACGCTGACCTTCCTTTTTCCTGAAGAACTCTCGCAAGTCTGATTTGAAACCTTTCCCTAAGTCATATTTTTAAGACTCATTTGCATTATTGGCGAAACACACAATTTTCTACACCAGGGCAAGCTTTGGTCTAGCCTCTACCTAAGCAGTGCCCAAGGAGTAGAGTATCAATTAAATTTCATTGTATTTTGTCCTTCCTCCTCTACCTCTTCCTCTAGAAACAATCCACTTTGCGTAACATCAAAAGAGAACTATGATAAAGGCCTATGACGATGGCAGTCCTTACTATCATTCCCCCCTCTCCCAGGTGCTGGTAGGACTGAACGTCTGTATCTCTTTGAAGTTAACCTTCAAACCATGTGACTTGCTTTGGCCAATGAAACATGAGCAGACATGATGTGTGTCACTTCCCAGCGGAAGTCTCTAAGACTTCAGGTCTTGCAGGTACATGATTTTTATGTCCCCATTTCCTTGCTCTGGTGACTGGCAATATTCTAGACGCTGGAGCCTCCATCATGCTGGAACCGTGGGTGAGGACAGGCTGGAGTAGAACTCTGCCACCACCTGAGAATACCATCAAGGGTGAGTGAGAAATAAACCTTTACTATTTTACACCACTGAAATTTTTGTTTGTTATTGGAGTATAACCTCGCCCCCCCTCCCCGGACTGGTAAATGAGATTTCAAGTCACCACACTCTGGTTTGGAAAATGTGAATCCATCTCCCACTCCTCCCCCCGCCATCCCCACTGCTGTGCTATGCCCACAACCCATTCTCTCTCTATCTCTAGAAATTATGCTCTCATTTGGAAGATGTTGTTATGATTCAGATAAACTCAATCTTTTTTTTTTTTTTAGAGGTGGGGAGGGGCAGAGGAAGAGGGAGAGAGAGATCTTAAGCAGGTTCCATGCCCAGTGCAGAGCCTGACACGAGGCTTGATCTCACGACCCTGATATCACAACCTGAGCCGAAATCAAGAATTGGACTCTTAACTGACAGAGCCACCCAGGCACCTCTAGTTTTTTCTGCTTGGTTTTGATTCTTTTTTTTTTTTTTAAGATTTTGTTCATTTATTTATTTGAGAGAGATTGAGAGCAAGCTGGATGAGGAGCAGAGGGAAAGAGACGAGCAGACTCTACGCTGAGCCCAGAGCCCAACGGGGGGCTCGATCCCAGGACTCTGGGATCACAACCTGAGCCAAAGGCAGACGGTTAACCGACTGAGCCACCCAGGTGCCCCTTGTTTTGATTCATTAACAGAGTGAAAGACCACAAAGACTAGAGGCTTTCATCCCAGGTATCCCTAGAGATAAGGTTCTTATTGGAGGGCCCAGTGTGTGATTAAGGCTTTGACCGATGTAGTGAGTACATGAACCAGCCCGAGTCTCCAGGGACAGCACAGTGTGTCTGAACGCCAGGACCAGCAGTGGAAGTCTTGTTTTCACATACAGCCACACCCTGCTCATCTTCTTAAAGTGGCTACCCCTCATGTAAGTGAGAAGGCCCTAATTCAGTAAATGTTATAGTTTCAGTGATCAGGAGGTCTGAATTCTAGCCACTGTCTTAAGACTCTTTGGTAAACTCAGTTTTCTCATCTGTAAATCAGGGATGACAGGATTCATTGTCAGCTATTTAAAAATAGTATGTGTGTATTGTGAAAGTTCACTAGTGCGCTTCTCATAGAACCCTAGCCCCTGACCAATATCTGCAGGACAAGGCAAAAAGAACTGGTTTGAGTAATTTGGATCATCTGATCAAACAAGTCTTTACCAAATCAATTTTAAAAAAAATATTAATAGGCTTTTTTTTTAAGAGCAGTTTTAGATTTACTGAAAAATTGAGCAGGAAGTACATGCCCCATCTTCATGCCCCATCTTCCCCTGCACATTTTCTCCTATTACTCACATCCTGCATCAGTGTGGTACATTTGTTGTAATTGATAAACCAATATTGACACATTATTATTAACTAGAGTCCATAGTTTGTATTAGAGTTCTCTCTGTGTTGTATGGTTCTATGGGTTTTGACAAATGCACTGTTGTGTATTTCACTGCCTTAAATATCTCCTGTACTCCCCCTATTCATTCCTCCCTCTGCCCCCCAAATCCCTGGCAATGCCTGATCTTTTTATTGTCCTTATAGTTTTGCTCTATCCAGAATGTCATATGGTTGGAATATTAGAATAGTTAGGTCTTTCACAGTGCCTTCTTTTACTTAGTAATAGGCATTTGCTTCATGTCTTTTCATGGCTTGATAGCTCATCTCTCTTTCTCTCTCTTTTAAGATTTATTTATTTATTTTGAGAGAGCGAGAGCATGAACAGAGGGAGGGGCAGAGGGAGAGAATCTTTCAAGCAGACTCCCCACTGAGTGCAGAGCCCAATATGGGACTCCATCCCATAACCCATGAGATCACGATCTGAGCCAAAACCAAGAATCAGACGCTTAACAAACTGCACCACCCAGGCACCCCCAGCTCATTTCTTTTTCTTCCTAAATAGTATTCTATTGTATGGATGTACCTTAGTTTGTTTATTCATTTACATTGAAGGACATCTTGGTTGCTTCCAATTTTTGGCAACCCTTAAAAAAGCTACTATAAACATCTGTGTTCAGGTTTTTGTGTGGACATAAGTTTTCAGCTTATTTCAGCAAATAAGAAGCACAATCACTGGATTGTATGGTAAGAGTTTAACTTTTTAAGGAACTAATAGACTGTCTTCCACAGTGGCTATACCATTTGCAACGAATGAGAATTTCCCTGGTGCCATGTCCTTGTCAACATTTGAGGTTGTCAATATTCTGGATTTTAGCCATTTTAATAGGTGTGCAATTGTATCTCACTGTTATTTTATCTTAGAATTCTCCCAAGACAGGTGATGTTGAGCATATTTCCATACACTTATTTGCCCTTTTTATGTGTTCTTTGGTGAGGTTCCTGTTCATATTTTTTCTTCTTAATTGGGTTGTTTTTTTATTGTTGAGCATTAAGTGTTCTTTCTATATTCCAGATGTAAGACTTTATCAGATAAGTGTTTTGCAAAGATTTTCTCCCAGTTTGTGGCTTTTCCCCCCATTTTCTTTACAGTACCTTTAACAGAGCACAAGTTTTTAACTTTAATGAAATTTAACTGATCAAGTTTTTCTTTTTCATGGATCATGTTTTTAGTATTGTATCTAAAAACTCATTGCTAAACCCAAGGTCACCTAGATTTTTTCCCTATGTTATCTTCTGAAAGTTTTATAGTTTTGCATTTTACATTTAGGTCCCTCATCCATTTAGAGTTAATTTTTGTGAAGGATAGAAGGTCAGTGCTTAGATTCTTTTTTTTTTTTTTTTTTTGCATGTAGCTGTCCAGTTGTTCAAACCATTGGTTGGAAAGTTTGTTTGTTTGTTTGTTTGTTTTCTATTGAATTACCTTTGCTCTGTCAAAGATGAGTTGGCTATATTTGTGTAATATACTGTTGACTATAGTTCTGTACTTTCTACTGAGTACCATTGATCTACTGTATTTGTCTCTTCTTTTGCCAACACCCCACTGTGTTGATTACTGTAGCTCTATAGAAGTGTTGAAGGTGGAGAGTGCCAGTCCTCCAACTTTGTCTTCGATATTGTGTTGGCTATTCTGGGTCTTTTGGCTCTCCATATAAACCTTAGCATCTGTTTGTCAATATCCACAAAGTGACTTATTGAGATTTTGATTGGAATTGGATTTATCAAAAATAAAATGTGTTGGGGCACCTGGGTAGCTCAGTTGGTTGGCATCCAACTCTTGATCTCAGTTCAGGTCTTGATCTCAGGGTCGTGTGTTGTTCAGGTCAGAATATCTTATTGAGTACTGGATCCCATACTTTCCACTGATAAAACCCAGAAGAACGAGGAAATGCTTATTTCTTCATGAAGGACCCTTCCCTTCCTAGACAAGTAAAAGCCTTGGATCCTAGGATAGAAAACTAGTCTGTGTGGCCCAAATTTCTGTATTTCATTTGACATTAAGATAATGACCAGTTATCCTAATTGAAAATTAAGAAAGTGACCAGCAACACACCTCAGCTTCGATTTCTTTACCTAGTGACCACAGAGTTGCCATTCTCATACCTCAGTGCGCAAATGCTAGGGACCCAGGAAGCCAATGTTCTAAGACACTCTAATCCACATAGAGTGACTCAATCAGAGAAACACCTTCCAGGTCCCAGGAGGCAAATCTTCATGCTTTTGTTTGTTATGGGTGGGTTTTTAAAATAAGCTATTTGAAGCACCCCCACCCCCTACAGAATGTAGCATTTGAAATAACAGCAGATTTAACAAGTGAGTTCCCAGAAATGGTCTTGTCTAGGCTGTGATGTCAACTGTCCTTTTCTACCTGGCAGGCACTCAGCTTGTCCGGTAACAAGGTGACCTGGAGCAGCTCTCTCTTTTCCACCAGGCCAGCTTCTCGTTCCTGGCTCTTGGTTCCAGGAGGACCTGCCCGCTTTGCTTCCGTGCTCTCTGAGGGGCTCGTGTTGAAAATAGCCAGGATTTTTGTGCTTCATGTAAACCCACAGGCTCATTTGCTCAAGCTTTCAAACTTGCAGGCCATTTAACAACCTGAACCATGAAGCCTGATGACCCAGCTCTGGGTTGCAGGTGTCAACGAAGACTCATCCATCCTCTCACCAGGGCCTCTCCTCTTCTGAAATTTCCTCTCCCCAGGACTAACGTACCTCTTTGAAGCATCAAGGTCAAAACTCTTTATCTCAACAGCCTGGCCTGAAAACCTTTGCCCATTCAAGCATCTTGCTCTATAAAACAGGACTAAAAAATGCCCACAAGGCTGATGCTTTGGGTAATATGACCGGAAAGTGGAGTTCTTCCAAGGAGAAAGGATATTTAGGGGCTAAATTGTATTACAGTCAATGGAATAAGAACATAGTTTTTAAATTGCAAGATCTGGTGACAGTTTCTCCGGTGAAATTATGTGTTAGAGTGCGTGAATTTCAATTTCCAGGTCAGACATGGCCGAGCCACTCTGCAGCAATTGACGACAGGCTTCTGATGTAAGTTCTGTGATTTGATTTTATTAGTTTCTGGCATTGGGTCCTGTATTTTGAGCAATTCCTATAAAGTGTACTTGGGAGTTATTATTTTCCTTTAAGGAATGTGATACTAAAACAAGTTTTTTAATAAAGTGTTTTGAAAAGACAACAGGCTAAAAAAAAGCTGGGCAAAGATTCAAGCTAGTAATGAACTGAATGTGTCTCTAATTATGTTGAATTTACAAGTAATAGAATGAGGCAAGCTAGGCAATTACTTTTGAGTGAAATTGCGTGCCTGAAGGAAGAAAAAGCTTCCCTTAAAGTTAGGGAAAATGAAAAAAAGTGTATCATTACATTTTATTTTAAATATCTTTCACTCTAGACTTCCAAAGGTCTAATCGGTTCAAAAACAGATTTCCAACAAACATTTTATACAAGTGGATGGTTTTCTCAAGCCTAAGTTTGGTTTTGATTTTTTTTTCCCCTTATAAAGCCTTGAGGTGTGGACATCTCCTTGTTGTGTCATCCTAATGCCCATGGATTTTCAAGGTGGCACCCCAAAGTAAAATTAGAAAGTGATTAGAAAGAGCTCAATAGGATTCTCACACACCACGCTGAAAACTCAAGAGTTAAACGAATTTGAGTCTTCCAATAAAACAATTTAAGTGGATGTATAAATAATTCATTTGATGCCCACAGAACTGCCTCAGCATCATTTGTCTCTAATAAGCCAAATCCACAAATAAATAGGGTGCTGGCTGGCATTGGGCTCTTGTCTCTCACAATGTGACTCTGAATCAAAACCCATCTTGACCAGAGGAACCATCCATCATTTGAGCAGATTGCTCAAAGGATAACAGGCTGGAGCAGGGAAGCTGTGGGCTGTTAGGGGGCTTGCATTCCTGGAATCACGCCATTCTGTCCCACACTCGTAGTCAACTCAGGTCCTGTGTCTGCAGGGGAAAGCCGATGTGCTGGGTGGCAGGACAATGGTGGGCCAGGACCCCTGAGGCCAACAGCTTTCTGCAGCAAGGGACTCGTTCTCTGTTGTTTAAATGCACACTCTGTGGTCCTGAAAGCTTTTCATTTCATTCCCACATTACCACAGCAGGTAAGTAGTATTATTCCTATCCCTGTTTTGTGGATAAGGATTTAGAAAAGTTCAGCATCTTATGCAGAGCCAGGCTTCAATTTAGGCTGTCTGGGTTTCTGACTGCTGGCCTCTACAGGGAGACGTAATGTCCTCCTCAGAGGCCCAAGTTCATAGACGTGTTCTGAAAAGTTGATGGGCACGGATATCAAGTAGCTTCATGGGGAAACTGAGGTGCGGAGAATTCAGTGGCTCACTGGGATCACATACACATTAAGTCCAGGGTGAATGGAGATCATTTTGGGGAGCCTGCCTCCCAGTCGCAACAGCCGCTTCATGCGTGTGGGGCTTGTGTGTGACATTCACACGAGTGGCTTGGCCAGAGCCAGGCACCACAGTGGAGGATCCCACCTTGCTCCGTCCCCAAGCACTTTCCTCCTGGGATTGAGCCTGCTTCCTCCTCTATCACATGAAGGGAGATAGAGTCTCAAGACTTCTGCGTTCCATCTCATCACCCAAGTTCTATAGTCACCATAGCGGGGAAGGATGCTCGACCATACTTCATCCTTCTGGAGTGCAGGGCTCCAGTGGTGTGACCCTGGTGGAAAGCTTACAGAGTGATAGCACTGCTTTGTCCCCCCCTCCACTTGTTATCGGCTGATTGGCAGACATCACCTCCTCTCCCCCTGTCCCCCACTCCCAATGATAAAAGGACTTGGGGAGGCTTAAACTAAAGTATTATGGCATTTCTCTAACTGCTCACTACCATCTTGGGCGAAATTTGTGTTTATATGTGAATGGCTCTGTACTCCTTTATCCTTCCCCAGAGCCATTTCATCCACCAGATTATGAGTCTTTGAATCAGGAAGTGAGATTTTACCTTTAACGTCCTAGAAAATCACTGTAAGATATGTCACAAGGATGAAACAAAGTCATTTTTACCTGAGGCTTTGATAACCCTTTTAGTCAGATGCTTTTGCATAAAGTATAATCCTGGGTGAATTGACTCTGCCAGGAGTTAATGCATTTAGCAATGGCGCATTATGGCAAATGCCACTTCCTGTCAGGTGTTTAACATCAGGATCATAAAGAACCTGTCCACTCCAAGTCAGCTTTATCTTTCATCTCTTCCCGGCAGATGGGCACTTGCTTCTCTCTTTTCAGTCCGTGGATAAAAGACCAGAGGATTGCTTCAGGATTTGGACTTCTGTGTAGGACTAGATCAGCTCTGCAAGCCCTCAGACGTTCTTTATTTCCTCACCAAAACCCACTGTAATTTGTATTCTGATTTCAAAGACACCATTTTAGGTGACCTTTAGGATGACCCCTTAAAATCACCCACATGCCAGAAAGAAGATCTGCGTATATGCGGGGTCACTGTTTGTCTTTTGATATATTCAGCAGTCTGCATTCTAATGTTGATGTGCCCCCAAATAGTTTTATTATATGTCATCATTCTTATCTTCGGCGTTCTGATGCCTGTTTTCTTTACTTTATCTGTTAAACAGAAGTATATTTCATGTTCAAAGCGATACATCATAAAGGTAGGAAAAGGTGAACCCTTTGATATATTACGTCTCTCATAGCATGAAATAACTATTGCCTATTATTTTACTCCTGACGTTTTTATTTTTAAGGGAATTTCACTTGATTTGTGGTGCTGACACCTCTGATATGTTGTTTCCAGTGACCTTACATCCAAAATCAGTAGTGTGTGACATTTGATGGTCCAGATAAAAAACATTAATGGTGGAAGAGAGGGTTTATTTTCCTGGTCATAAATTAAGTTTAAATAACTCTGAATTTATTTTAAACTCTCCAGTACTTTTTACTGTCCAAGCAATAAATGTATTTATTACTGGGGGCCTACCTGGGTTTCCAACACAGAGCCCTTTGCTCAGCTGCTTTGATTCCCTTCCTTCTCCCTCCACGGAAAGCTCATCTTACCTGGAAAAACCATTCTCTAATTTCCACAAACAGGGATCAGAGAAAGGGCTGCTGCTGATCAGGGAGGTAAACCAAAGGCAGCTTTGTTGCCAATCAGCTTAAGAAAAGCAGGAGTTCATAAAATAGTCACCGATGCGGGTAACCCAGTCCTAAACGAATTCTGTTTTGGAATTAGAAATAGAAACACAGGCAGAAGCCGTCATGGTCTGAGCCCTCTGTAGCCTCGTGTGAAAGGTTTGTGTTCGATCCTGATTTAATTTGCATAGAAGTGGAAGCCCGTTTCCCCATTTTGATCTTTATAACTTTCAATCTTTGTGTGTATGTTTTATGGTACTCACTCATTAGAGGTATCATAAAATTGTATGGAGAATTTCTCAGTTAAAAACATTTTATGATTTTAAATTTTTTATCTATATGTTTGAAAATTGCCTTGCAGATTTTTTATTGAGATATAATTTATATATCATAAAATTCACCACTTAAAATTGTACAGTTCAGTGGTTTTTAGTATATTCCCAAGTATATACCACTGACTAATTCCAGCACATTTTCATCACCTGAAGAAGAACCCCCCTGTGCCTATTAGCAGTCACTCAGCCTTCCTCCCTTCCCCTGGTCTCTGGCAACCGCTAATCTACCTGCTGTCTCTATGGATTTTCCTATTCTGGACTCCTCATATAAATGGAATCATACAATATATGACCTTTAGAATATGGCTTATTTAGCATGTTTTCAAGGCTCATCCGTGTTGTGGCTTGTATCAGTCCTTCATTCTTTTCTGGGGCTGAATAATATCCCATTATATGGATATACCACATTTTGTTTATCCGTTCATCAATGGATGGTTTTTCATTTAAAGAATTTCATTTGTATGTTCAAAAGTTGCCTTATAATTAATTCCTCAGGTATTGCTCCTGTTTGGAATATTTTAAAAAGTTAAATCTTTGAGAAAGAATGCTATAAAGTATATGCTATTTTAATATCTTCAGTAATCACAATCCCACATCTCTTATTGATTATGTATAAATTTGATCTTGCCACAAAATGGGAGAAAAGTAGAATCGAAGAAGTTCTTCATTATATGAGCAGCGTAGTAAAACAATAAGTCATTCACTGAGTATAAATTCACATTTAAAGATCATGTGTGGTTCTGGAATATGTGGAATGCTGTTTCATCCTTATCTCCAGAGCCCCAACAAAATGCTTTGTACCTACAAGGCACTCAGAAAACAAAAACTTGATGAATGAAATCAAGTTTGAGTGGAATTTGGTTTTATGCTCTTTTGCTCTTTATGCACCGTAAGAAAAAAAGAAGAGACCTACAAAAGCATTCTAATCATTGCCAGTTGGCTTCCCTTCACCATTTACATATAGAGAAGTACCCAGTTCACGCTTGTATGGCTTGATAAATGTCCACAGAGTGAAGACACCTGTGTGACCACCACCTAGGTCAAAAACCAGTCCCCCCCACCCCCAGAAGCCCCTCAAGCTCTTCTGGTCAATAATACCACCCTTCTCTCCAATAGCAACCTCTATCTTCACTTCTAACCCCATAGGTGATTTTGAACTTTATATAAATGCACATTCCTTTTACACTCATGACATTTTCTTTTTTTTTTTTCCTTCCAAGATTTTATTTAAATTCAAGTTAGTTAACATATAATGTAGTATTAGTTTCAGGAGTAGAATTTAGTGATTCATCACTTACGTATAACACCCAGTGCTCATCACATCAAGTGCCCTCATTAATGCCATTGCCCAGTTACCCCATCTCCCCACCCACCTCCCTCCAGCAACCCTCAGTTTGTTCTCTATTGTTGAGTCTCTTATGATTTGCCTCCCTCTCTGTTTTTATCTTATTTTTCCTCCCCTTCCCCTTTGTTCATCTGTTTTTTTCTTAAATTCCACATATGATACACTCATAACATTTTCAAAATAAGGATGAAAGGAAAAATTTGCAGACTTCTAATAAGGATATGCATGATATACAATCTTTAGATCCTAAGCAGCAAAGACTGAACTAATCTGAAGGACAAAAATGTAATGCCCATTTTCACTTCTGACTACACTGGATTTTCTTAAACATCTCTCATGCTTTCTTATTTTCATGCTTAATTTCTGAGCACAGAAAAGTGTGAAGTAGGCCAAGTTTCTCCACTTCCTAACATCTTGGATTTTTCTACCTTCATCTCTTCCTTTTCCTCTCAAGGACTTTGTCTTAGTCGGTTTGGGCCACTTATAGACTGGGTAGGTAGCTTAAAACATTTGTTTCTGACAGTTCTGGAGGCTGGAAAGTACAAGATCAGGGGCCTGGCAGATTCTGTGTCCAGTGAGGGTCTGCTCCTAGTTCCCAGACAGATGGTGGGTGGCCTTCTCACTGTGTCCTCACAAGGTGGAGGGAGCAAAGGAGGTTTCTAAGTTCTCTTTTATAAGGGCACTAAGTCCATTCACAAGGACCCCTCACTCACAACCTAATCAATTCCCCAAAGCCCCACCTTTCAATACCATCACATTGGGGATTGATTCCAGCATATGAATTTGGGGGAAAGACAAACATTCATTCTATAGTAGACTCCTTCCTAGTTCCATTCTTAATTCATCATAAAGGCTGAACGGGTAAAACACCTAAGTATTCATCTCTCAGTATTTGAAAGATCTTAAAGCCTCAGGGGACTGTGGAATTTGTGTTGGTGTTGCTGTGAGTCTGGGTGTCATGAGAACAGGGAGCTCAGAGGGCTGAGCACCTTTTTTTTTTTTTTTAATTTTATTTATTTATTTGACAGAGGGAGACACAGTGAGAGAAGGAACATAAGCAGGGGGAGAGGGAGAGGGAGAAGCAGGCTTCCCGCCGAGCAGGGAGCCCGATGTGGGGCTCGATCCCAGGACCCCGGGATCACGACCTGAGCCGAAGGCAAACGCTTAACGACTGAGCCACCCAGGCGCCCAGAGGGGTGAGCATCTTGAGTTTGGCAAATCTTTTGACAAAGTGTATCGTGTTATCCTCAAGGACAAGAGGGAGAAGCGTGTGACTGGCAGAATAACAGCCTGACACTGAACTGGGAAGTAAAACTAATTCACCAGATGATAGGATTATGATGCAAAAAGGTCTTGACAGTCTGAAGTGATAGCCCCAAAACTCCCTGAATTTAATGGCAATAAACATAAGGCTCTGTTATCAGGATAAGTAACTAACCACACACCTACAGGATGAGAGAGGCTGACTAACATCCGTTCAGGTGTAAAAAAGCCCCAAGGATTTCAGGTGATTGTAAGGGGAACACGGTGTGGCTGCCAACATACTACTTTAATCATAAAGTCGTCTGGAACGTCTTCCTCTCTTTTTCTGCCATAGTCAGGGGCATTTGGTGTATTTTATTTGGCTTCGAGCATCACATTTAAAAAGGAAGATGGTAAAACTAGCAAGGGTTAAAGAAAGGTGAGAAGGTAGTACATGATGGGAAGCCTGGCGGATGTGAGGAACAACGGGAGGGTCTGGGCATCCTTAGTCTGAGGAGGTCTACGGTGTTCTCACATCTGAAGGGAGGTGAAAGATAGCATGGAGGGATGCTGCTACCTTGGGTATGACCTTGGAAGGCATCTGAGTTTTGCAAGTTGTGAATGGGTTGTGACCAGATGATCACTAAGTTCGTTCCAGGAAAAAAAAAAAAAGCTGTGGAGTTTATACCCCGTATAAACCAGAGAGGTATGTGGTTCAGTCTTCGAGTAGTGTCCCACGCAAGAGCAGTTTAGCAGCCAGACTTAATTAAAAATCAATGCCATTAACTTTTCTCAAAGGACACTCTATTTACCCCTCACTCATTGCCATCCAGCAACCTGCCCTCTCCTCTGCTGCCTTATTCCTTCTAAAAGCCCCCAGAAGAGAACTAACACTTGTCAAACACCTTGATACATGCCAGATCACTTTTACCCGTAGCGTCTCATTTAATTTTCACAGGAACACATAAAAGATACATGACGGTGGGGATGATCCTTTTGTGTGTGAGAGAAGGCCTCTATGTGTGAGAGAAGGCGCCTTTTGCCCCAGGTCACGGCTGGTCAGTGGAGCCCGGGGTTTGAATGGGGGTCTTTCTCTCCCCCTGGGAGAAGCCTCACAGAGCCTCGCTTAGTTTGTCTGTAATCGGCCTGCTCTGTGTGCCGTGGCTCCACGCTTCCCGCCTGGCTTTTGATCTAGGGACAGAGAAACAGGCCGACATGATGTGGCAGCGCTTTTTCTTTACTAAGAAAACGTGTCGCCTGTTCTCTAGTTTGCCCTTCCATGTCAGGGTTCCTCTGCTTCAGGCCTTCTCAGCACAAAGTGTGTGTGAGTCCTCATACTGGCCAAGAAACGCAGTGTAGAATGAGCTGACCCCAGGACAAGGGACTCCCAAGTGACAATTTTGCATTGCCTTAGACTGCTGCCAACGCTAGATGCTTGGCCTGCCCCAGTTCACTGGCCTTTCGGGTACATGGCCCACTCTTCAGTTTCACGAAGGCTGCTCCATAGCCAACCAGAGACCCGGGAGTCGTTCCCAGTAACTCCTATCATTGCAGATAAGGTGGCATGGTTCAGGGTTCCGACAGTAGGCTACATACGGTCCACGTTGGCCGCGGTCGAGGCACGTGGCTGCACTTCTGCCTGAGGAAAGAAGACTGGCTCTCCACACTCAGCGGCGAGTTCAGTGCGGCCCACAAACGGTTATCAAGCGAATGAGTGAAGGAACGGACGCGTGTTCGGTGCGCGAGGGAACGGACGCGTGCTCGGTGCGCAGGGAACGGACGCGTGTTCGGTGCGCAGGGAACGGACGCGTGCTCGGTGCGGTGGGAAAGGACGCGTGCTCAGTGTGGTGCTCAGCTACCACCAGCGGCTGAGTCCCAGCTGTCAGGGAGGTAGGCCACGCAAAGCTGCTGCTTCCTGTCAGCCTGCGTCTGTGGCACCTCCGGAGAGTTCTGATCTTTGAAAGTCAAGTAGGCGCATTGTACAATACATAGCAATCAGATCCTCTTGGTCGTTATGTAATTTATGCATGAAGCAAAGTTGGTCCCAATTTGTGCAAAGAAAGAAGAGAAAAAAGAGTTTGATTCTACAGACCGGATCTCATCAGAGTCATCCTGAGGACAACGTTGAAAGTCTTTCAAGCACAGCGCATATCTGGAAATCTGAAGAACCACATCCATTTCCTTGCACCCATTTGATCCAGAGGAGAAAAGCTGTGCAAAGCAAGAGTGGCAGAGGAAAATGGGGAACAGGACACGAAAATCCTGTACAGTAAGTAGAAAATGTCTGACGTATTTTTTAGCTTCTTTATGGAAGAGGGAGGACCGGTCACTCCATCACGGTGAAAGGCAAAGCTTCCGGGAAGAAAGTTGACCTACCCATGCTTGGGGGCTGAATCTGGAGCTGAGCACTGTGCCATCCTGTTCTGGTGGAGGAGTCTCTACCATGCAGGAATGCAATATCTCACTAGCATGGGGCACTGTTATGATCCGATAAGCTCTTTCATCCATTACTGAGGGATGCCTTCCAGAAGATCTCCACAGACATAAGACCTCAGCCAGTTATGTGAACCTCCCTCCTGTGGTCTTCATCATTTACCCCAACACACCTTTACTGCCGGGAATTCATGCTCTATCAGGAATTCACGGATACTTCTGATTTTTCTTGGAGGTTTGGGGGGGTTGGAAAGTGAAGGAGGAGAATGGAAGCCCTCGAGTTTGGTTATCTCTTGAATTTTCAACAAGAACGCCTGATTGCTCACAGCCGGTAATGGTGAGCAAAAGGCTGTGAAAACCAGAAACCCCCACCCCAGCCCAGTTGAGACCCTCCCCCATCACTGACTAACTGATTAAGCAAAGGGTTCGTGAAGAGAATGATTTGATGAGGGTAATTTATAGAGATGGTATCTTTTGTCATCATTTGTCTTTGAAAACATAGAAGAAAACCGCTTTCAAGAGAACATAGCCCGACAACATGAGCAATGGCGGACGGAGCATCATCAGTTACAGCAGACTGCTCAATTTTGTACCTTTTCAGCCAGTCAAATATCCAATAACCACAAAGAGCGGGGGGGGGAACCCACATCTTCACTTTCTGTGTTTTAAACTTTTCCAGCACTGGCTTATGAAAATATTTGGGGTTGTTCACTGCTCTGCTCTCTGTAGCATAAACATTTATTTAAATGGAGCTGTCTCTAGTAATGAAGAATGAAGGAAAAACAATGGTCTGATTTTGACAAATTAACTTGTGATTTGGAGAGTCAGTGAAGCAGGGAAGAGACATTCCTAACTATACTAATTAAATGAGCTTGCAACATTTATTTTAATGCAATGGAACCAGCCATATGAAGATGAACATTTTAATTTATTTTGCAGTGACATTATGAAAAATTTCACTGCTGCAGATTATCTACAAAAACAAATCTCATCAGCATCTAGGTTTGTGCAGGAAATTTCCATCTTTCACACGAGCCTGACCTTCCCCAGTGGAAGCAAGTGCGAATGAGCTAAGTTACTTGAAAAGTTTTTCTGAAGGTTGTCTTTCCACTGAGACTGGGCTTTATGTTCAAATGACTTCTGTGCCAAACACATCCATTTTTCATGGTGTGGCATAGATGAAAAATTCCGAATCCATTCTACAGGGAATGCAAATATAGCTCATTAGTTCAAAAACATTTCTCATGAAAGACTGCAGAGTACTTGCCAGCAGATGAGGCTACATAGTTCCAGCCAAGAATGAACACCACATGTCCCGCTAATTGTTTTTTAAAGTTGTTTCTTTCCTCTCTGGTACCCAGTAGCTATTGAAAATAGGAAACAATATGAAAAATGGAGGGAGAGCCTAGCTTACTTTGACATTAGTCTGCACTTGGTGTCTTGTCTTTTTTCTTTTTTTTACCTCTCGCTATCTCTTTATATGCAGCCATATTCCAGAAGGAAAAGACACGGTCTTGTAGAAGACTGAAGCATTTCTGCTTTTCCTAGAGATAAATGGAGTGCACATCGGCTGGAGTGTCAACTGTTACCTGAGGGCGGGGTCTCTGGAGCCTTGTCCTTCAGCACCACAGGCTCGGCGGGCTGGCTGCCTGAGGCACCACCAGGCAGACACAATGGCCTCCTTCCAGAGAGGGGGTGGGTGGGCTGCTGGCTCCTGGCCACCGCCTCAGCCAGCTTTAAGGAAGTCACACAGCCCAGAGATGTCTTCCTGACTGACGTTCCCACTGGAGCTCTGCCAAGGAACCTCGGAGGAGAGCAGACCACCTCCCTTTCTGAGCCAGCACTGCTCGCTGGCCATTGCTGGAGGCCTGGTGGGCACAAACCCCTCTTGTTGGAGGCTCTTTCCTTCGACCCCCACCCATCTATTGTTTCCCACCTGGGGGGCATGAGATGGTCTAGCTGGACCACACTGTTCTGAGTGAACTTCGGTTCCCTGCGGGGCCTCTCTATGGCCTCAGTCTCTTCCCACCAACTCAGCACATAGGCTGTGAATGAGATGAGGCCACATCCTCCTGGAGTTCGGGCCAGTCCTCTTCAGGTATGGACTCAGCGCACACCAACGCCCTTCATGGGGTTTATATTCACTGGCAGGTACTGAGCTCTCCACTCTCCCAGCCTTGTCCCCGGCCTTGCCAGGGCCTCCCAGCCTGGCTCCTTGCACCGTCCCTTGAAGCTCTTCCCTCTGCCCTGAGCACAGAAAGCAGCTGAGAACCTGTTCTCACTCCAATGCATCCTCTGCCGTTGGCATTTACGGGGCTAGTGGCCACTGGCCTAGCAAACACACACAGCCCGAGGGTGGGTGGGGTCCACCTGGGTAAGAAAGGTTTGTTTTCTCCACCCTGACCAGAGTAACCTCAGCAGGGTCTCAAACACCTATGCCGCCCACAAGCTTTGTGTAGTTACCTGGGCAGCTCCTTGGTTTCCTGAACGACCCAGCACAGTGTCGATTCAGTCTAGAAGCAAGATAGCCTGCCCTGCTCCCTCATTCTGCAGGTTGGCAGGTATCCACTGGAGAGGGTTATGTTGCTAAAACATGTTCTTTGGGATGGAAAGCAAGCCCCTCATGGTATTATTCAGGAAGTAACTACATTATTGTTGTTTTCTCAATAGAGGACATTGCCTCCAGTTCAGCTCCTGTCATCTATTTGAGAAATGATGATTTTGTGTAAAAAAAGTCATGGTGCTCAAAAGAATAAATGCACAGTTTTCTCATGGCAGGGAATTAAGTGAATTATAAGCAAATCCATCGACAAGACAAGGTATTCCCGCTTCTCTCCTACCATCTCCTTGCAAAAGCCAAATAAAGCAGTTGAAGATTAGGAAGATTATAAATCACAGGGTAAGATGGACTCACTTAGGGTTCTGTTGGGGCTCAACTGATAGCCCCATGGAGAATTCCTACAGCATTCTTTGAGATGATAGAATTGGGTTATCTGGACTGAGCATGAGACATATGAGTGCGAGTCCCTAAAAACAGCTTAGAAACTGACCGTCTGCAGAGAGTATCCCCTGACCTTTCCCCTTCTAACGGCCCTCACTTCAGATCCCCATCCCAGCCCAAGACAACCTGGCTCAGGGCAGGCGTTCAGGAAGTGTTTGTGAAAGGACGAGGTTAGATAATAATCTTTGAGCTGGAGGTGGGGGGGGGGGAAGAGCATGCAGGAGTGAAAGTGGGCCTTGGCCGTAGGAACTCTTTGGAGGCTTCCAAACTCAGGAAGTATGGGTTCCCGTCTGGTCCAAAGCCAACCTACTGGCTAATAATTCCCGATGCTGGAGGCAGCACCGCGTGGTGGCTCAGGCAGGAGGCCCTGTCTGCCACTGAGCCAGTTCTAATCCTTGCCGACTCTGTTTCCTGGGGCAGGTTATACCCTATGTCCCAATTTCCTTGTCAGTGACATGGTGACGGCAGTAACAGTGCCTTCTTCATAGGGTTGCAGTGACGACTAAGTTAAGTTACATAAAGCTCCGTTTCTCCATTGTCTTTGGGAAGACAATAAAAGATGAAATAAGGGGGCGCCTGGGTGGCTCAGTCGTTAAGCGTCTGCCTTCGGCTCAGGTCATGATCCCAGGGTCCCGGGATCGAGCCCCGCATCGGGCTCCCTGCTCGGCCAGGAGCCTGCTTCTCCCTCCCCCACTCCCCCCTGCTTGTGTTCCCTCTCTCGCTGTCTCTCTCTCTGTCAAATAAATAAATAAAATCTTTAAAAAAAAAAAAGATGAAGTAAGAGATCTCATGCTCTCAAATACTTGCAACCTCAAAGGGAATCTTAATGGGCCCCTAGCTCGACTCTTTTGTTGTACAGATGTGGGGACTGGGTTCCTCAAGTGGAAGCTGAAGGTCCCATAGCTAATGTCAGGGCTGGTGCCCAGCACAGGAGTCCTCAGCTTGGACTGTGAACTGTGTGGTAAAGTCTACGGATGCGCTCCAGTCCCAGCTAGGCTGGGCCGCGAGAACACTGCTTAGTTGGCAGATTTTTATCAGGGCTCTGTACTTGGTACCCTTTGGTGTTTCTGCTCAGGAGAATTTACAGTGGAGTTGGGAAGATACAGATATCTGAGAATTAATGCAAATCTGGTCTACTGTGTTAAGAACGCAGCACAGCCTACATATCGTAAGCACACAGGAGTCAGAATAAAGGGTGGCAGGGGGCAGACTTCATTTGCACAAGATCCCGAGATGCTCACTTTCATAGAAGGTGGCAGTAGTTGGCCTGGTCCCCAACCCCACTGCTCCCGGGGAAGAGGCACACTCTCCACAGTTCCCTCTGTTAGCGAGCCACAAAGTCAACCTGAATTACAACTTCTGTTACACCTTTATTTGCCTGTGGTTGGACTGGCCTTCCTCCTGGGCTCCCACCAGGGGAGGGGAGCATGAACTAAGTGTCCGATTCTGTTTACATGTAGTCCGCCTGACATAACAGTCCCTTTACTAAAAATATTTCATCGCTCAGAGACCACCATCCTCTCCCACACCACCTTCTTCCCCTCTGAGGGTGTTCAAATATGTGGTAGGAAGGGGAGACCAACAAGGTCCCACTGAGCAGGGCAGACTGGAGCTTCTTGGGGATGAGCTCCTCAGTCCCCCGGTCTCCAGAGGGCTGCCCTGTGTTCACCCAGGACCTGCTTGTTCCTTCAGCAATGGCAGCTCAAGTCTGTGGTTGGTGGAACCCCGAGTCATGTCCTGCTCAGTCAGGGCTCTGCAACAGTCCCTTGCCCTGCCTCGGGGGTCCATTCTGCACCCTTTGCTATAGGGTGACCTCAGGTCCAGGGACGCCCTCTGGCAAACTTTTCCCAGCCAGACCCTGAGCAGCCTCTAGGTCCTGCCCATGCCACGGAGACCTCAAGAGATGACTTGGAAGTCAAACCGTAAGGTCTCTGTCTCCGCCTGCTTGGGTTGCCCTAACAGACTATCCTACGCTGGGTGGCTTCAAAGCACACACTTATTTCTCATAGTTCTGGAAGCTGCAAGTCCTAGCTCAAGGTGTGACAGAGACGGTTACTGGTGGGACCTCTGCAATCACTGTGTCCTCCGCCGGCCTCCTCTGTGTGTGCAGGTGTAGGGAAATCTCTCTCTCTCTCTCTCTTCTTTTAAGACCACCAATCCTATCAGATGATACCCCATCTTTATTACCTCAATTAACTTTAATTGCTTCCTAAAATTATTTCCCATCTCCAGCTACGGTCACATTGGGGGTTAGGGTTTCAACATATGAATGAGCCGTGGGGGCAGGGGGACGATGACGACACGATCCAGTCCAGAATCTGTCTGCCTCACCACGCTGAGAGGCCAAGTTCCCGGGAGAACTCTGACCAGGGATCTCTTTCCAGAGTTCAAAATAGGGTAGAAGGGACAGTGGCCTCTCTTGGCCCTGGATGTTGTCTAGTGCAGGAAAAATGATATGTATGTGGCTTGTAGATGAGGAAAAGAAGCGAAGGTGACATTTTTAACAGCAAAGCAGAACAGCTGAGACTTGGGAGGCCTGAGTCTTAATCTTTTAATGATTTTCTATGTGACCCTAAAGTGACATAATCTCCCCTTGGACTTCATCCCTTCTTCCCTAACATAGGGGGGTGTTGACCTGCTTCCTAAGGTGGTTGAGGGGAACCAGCAGAAGACGTAATTGCAGAAGGCTTTTCTGAAATCATGAAGAAGCTTTTAGATGCTGTGAATAAAAATAATGCAGAAGAATATACCTCCTTTCAAAACACACGACATCTGCAGAGGAAAGCATGAGCTCTAGTAACTGAACCTCAGTCCCCTGTGGCTTGTGGGGTTGCTAAGAGGGAAAATGAGGCTACCCATCCAAGGGGTGAAGGGAAAGCTTGGGGGAAATCTGCCTAACTGAAGAGAGATGGATTCTATGAAATTCAGGACAACACAGAAAGCATTCTGTACAATCCTCCAGTGACAGTTTGTCAAAGAGAAGCAAATCCTTCAGGACATTCTCTTTAATATACTTTTAGTAAATGTTTTATTGTATTGGATTATGGGAATTAAGGGAATGAAGAATCCATACCGTATTTTTCAAAAGCAATATTTTTAGAATCACAAATTATATTGAAATTTTTATACCAAGAAAATAAAAACAAAGATCAGAAGAACTAAACAGCATTTATATATGTCTCTACAGAGATATATATATGTATATTAGCAAATTGAAATATAGCAAATACACACAAAACACCCACATAAAAGAGATGCAAATTATATTTTTGACACATTTTCAGCACAATCACCTAATACAATTTTCTTTTATAGGCAGAGGTAATAAATAGTGCAAATGTATATTTATGGTGTGTTTGACAAATGTATTTGCTTTGAGTCAGAGAGAAAAGCTTCAGTGGTTTTACTGTGGAAATACTTCCCATCTACCTGGACTAAATTGCTCTTCTTTATTCTGGATTTCTCACTGTGACTGAGTCTGAGGTGAGAACCACCTTTTGGTCTCAGAGTTTGGTACATGCTTGGAATAAAGATTTGGAGCATCCCTGAAAATCAAGATGTCATAGTATTTGTGTGTGTCGCTGTCTTGTCTCCTCTCTCCGACTCCATGCTCTTTGGGAGTGAGGACGATGCCTCTTCCTTCTGCACAAATCTTCCTGCCTCCAGAGCAGGAATTTGCACATAGGGGTACCTCACCAGACTGTGTTTGTTATTATTCTGCCAGAGGGTTGGTGTGGTCTTCAGAGAAGCAGGCATGTGTTATGTGCTCCGAGATGACCCTCCATGTCAGCATGTCTGAAAATCAGACTTACTCTTAATCCAAGATTCGAGAGTATTTCCCTAGCCGATGAACTGAACTTCCCAAAGATCCCTCTCTCCAGTGTGTCCGATGGGGGTGCAGGTGCTGACAGATCAGTTTGGTCAGAAGGGGCAGACTTTAGATTAAACAAGCACAGAGCGGTACATCCTACAGGTCCAGGTAGGTAAGAAGCAAGCCCAGCGGTTCAGCGCTGGCAAGGAAGGGGCAGCTAGAGGGTAGGAGTAGAAAATGAGGTTCTGGGACCTTGGACTCTTAGCTAGAGAGGCCCTGCCCCATTCCAGGCTGCACTTGGGGAAGGCTGCCTCAGGCCTTGGGTGTGGATATTCCCAGGGAATCCTGTGGACGAATTTGCCCTCAGAGCAAAGGATAAGGAACCACTCCAGGGCAGATGGAAAGGGGGTCAGAGGTAGGTAGGGACAGGGAGCCATCATCAGATCCCAGTGGTGCTTGCCTTGGGGACAATGTCTGGAGAGAATACTCAGACACTGGTGGCTAATTTCATAACAAAGACTCAGCAGGTGAACGGTCTTTTCTCGTGGATGCCTCGAAGCCAGAGGGCTCAGCAATCTTGCCAAGCTCTGAAAGCAAGGGAACTTCAGAGAACCGAAAGGCCATGAGGTTCTGTCTGGCCCTTCCTCCATGTGATTCCCTTTCTTAGTTCCGTGTCTGGTAAGGAAGGCCTCATTACGAAGGACCTGGTGTTTCCTTCTTTTATGTGTGTGTGTCTCTCTCCAGGCCTGAAAATGAGACCCAGACCACCCCCACCACGCTGCTGTGAGCAGATATATTTAAATTTCTTTAAGCTTGGGTGACATCTTCGGATGAGGAGCCCTAAGTACCAAGAATTATTGTTATTACTATGTAGTTACTGCCTAGCATGCAGCGAATTACCCTGCCCTGCTGTGTAAAAGATGGATAGTGGGATGGGGAAGTGCGGAAGGAGGAGAGGAGGAGAGATGTGGGGAGAACCAGAGCCAGAAGTACTCAAGAGGAGTGGGACTGGAGTGCCCCACGCGTGCGTTCTCCACCAGGCACACTTGGATGGCTGGGAGCAAGAAACCATTTTTTTCCACTCAGCAAATGTAAGACACCATGAAGATGCTAGGACTGGAGGAGAAGCCTATCCCAGGGCCTGAAGTCATGGATCTGTATCCCAATTCCCACATGTACAACCGTGCCTTGGACAAACTAATGAGACTGTCCGGGTCTTGATTTGGGGCCCTTGGCACACAGAAATCTCCAAACAGTTGTAGCAATTACTATTATTACGAGCACTGCTGCTATTTTCAGGCCTCGGTCCTGTTGTCAGGGATTTGCCGAAGGACCCAGGACATAATCTGAAGCACTGTTTTCAAACAGAGTCAGGATTTCCCTGGAGGGGTCGCCAAAGAAATCCAGGAGAAATGAAAACCCATGGCCAGTGTGGAACCACCGGAAGGGGTCACACGATGCCTCCCAGAATTGCCAAGGACCTCCAGTGGGTGGATCTCAATTCAACCTAAAAACGGTTGCTGAGAGGTGACAGTCTTGCTAATAGACTCTGGGTTTCTGTTTACAGAAAAGCAGCCAATATGGCGTGCGATTGATCAATGAAGAATAAGATCAGTAACCCACATCTACCTGTCCACCAACAAATCCAGAGAGTATTCTGGAAACCAATGCTGAGCACTGTGCATGCAATTCCTCTCCAAGTTTTCAGGAGCCCATGTGGGGCGGGTGGGGCTTCAATGAGACTTCACACTACATCCCTGCCTCGCATCCACCACACGGGGCTGGGACAGCCTCTGTGGTTACAGTCTCCGGATGAGCTTTGCCAGGCCTGGGGGAGTCTATTCTAAGAAGAAGTACCAGACTTCTGCCCACAGAGAGCTAATGACAGAGGAGGTAAGACAAAGCCTCCAGGAAAATATGACTAATAGAGTACAAAGCGAGAAGCCACTGGAGAGTCATCCACTCAGGTTTGGATTCAGAGGGTCCTGTCTGCTCCAGTGGTCGGAGACAGCCTCACCGCTTCCTGGGAGATCATGGCACAACTCAATATGAGAACATCAGATCTAAATGCAAATAGATACCCGCCCCCCCCACACATACAGTAATACACTCAGGTGATATGCAGCTGCTGTCAAACCAAGGTAAAAAATGATCGTGTCTTAACAACTAGTCGCTTGATTTACAAATGGGTTGGTGCTGGTAGTTGGATTCTTTTCTCACCCAGTTGTTTGAAGTGATCTGATGATTTGGGGACGTGTAACTAAAAGCGCCCCCCTCCTTCCAGGAATGGATCGATATGAACTAATTCAAAAGAACCGGCTTCACCCTGAATAAAAGAAGCACAATACAGAAGTGGCAGGAACTGTTGGGCTGTTGGGTGTACAAGGCGCACCCCATCTCTCATTTCCCTCACATCTTTCCTTCTACTCATCCCCACCCTGGTCTGTTCCTGCAGGGCCGGACTTCCAGCAACGCGTATGGTAAATGGTCACCCACCGGAAGGTTAGTTGAAAGGCATCCTTTCCATCTTCCTTCTTAAAGCCTCGAGAATTATGTCTCAAACTCCTCTATTAAATTAATAAAACAAAACAAAATGCTTTTTAAAAAGTGAAGAATATCCCACTGAAGAGAACAGGCTGAGATGCCAAGCAATTTAAACTCCACCGGGCACATTTTATTGATTCTTTTCTATTTCAGGGAGACACACACGGGACTCCCAGACGAAGAACTGGGTGCACCTCACGAATGTATGTGTGCCTGTTTTGGAAGGAGCCCATTGTGAAACCTGCTCCCTGCCATCATGCCAGACCTTCAGTGAATCAGTTTAGATTTAGAAAAACAAACCAAAACATGCCTTGTCGGTATGTGGGAGAATTTCACTGGGATGCAAAGTCGGGTTAGAGGGGTACAAACAACTCAGTCCCACTTATGATACAGGATTTTAGGGCTTGGATAAGGTGCTCTGTGTCCCACATCTGCTTCCCAGATGGGGCAGGTGGAGCAGGGTTAGGGAGAAGTGGTGTGTGAGAAAGTAATGGGTTACTTTGAGTCTTTTTACTTAAAGTAATGAAAGAATAATTGCATTGTCCGCTGCATGAAAAGTTTTCAACAGATGACCTGGCTTTGTTCTTAAAAAATAAATAAATAAATAAATAAATAAATAAATACAGGAGGAGCGAACTCTACAAAAAGCCAATGAGAGAAGCAAATGCATTCTGTGGTTGGAGATAATTGTTAGGGAAAGTTGTCCATTGCAGACTGTGACACATTCCCGACACATTCTCTCCCTGCTCCTTCTCTCAGTTGGCTTTGAGGAAACACGCTTCCAAGTTTGAGAATTCATCTTGTCTGATTAATGATGTGTACTTAGAGATTTCTGTCTCATCTTCCTTCTCCTGGTCTTTTTTATTCCGTTGTTTGCTGTGCTTCAGCCCTGCGGATAGATGGTTCTGCGTGATAAATGTAAAGTTTGCATTAGCCATGTAACAGCAGGACAGCCTATTATCACTGTACATTTTCCATGGCTGTGCAAACCTCTGTAGGCTATTTTATTGCTAATAGATCCACAGAGAAACAGTAGTGATTTTACGACTCTTTTTAAAATGGAAATTCATGTTTGAGAAATGCAACTGGGAGGAAACAGATGTAAACCACTTAAGCATTTGCAGAAAATTGAGATGCACACTCTTATTTACAGACCTACATAGCCTCCATCGCTTTATTTTCAAAATTAAAATAAGCAATCTGTTTACCATGGGAAATGAGGAACTGTAAACTTGTTGTTTTTCCTTTCACACGGCAATGGCCGCCATCGTTGGGCTTAATGGCAGAGCTGAAACAGGATGGCAATTTTTTTCCCCTTAGATTTTATTGTCTAGAACACATTCCCTCTGTAATCTGCGCAAGAGGTAGGCGAGTGGGAGAGATTTTAGTATAACTGTATGTCTGCACTCACATTATGTTTTAACAGTTAAAATGATTACCACACACATTAGAAGGATTTTAACCAAGTACTTCACACCACCTGTAATTTGCTTAAAATATTGGGAGAGTCAACCAACCTCTACCAAAAAATGCTTTTATATGTCCCAACGCAAAAGCATAGCCCATGCAAAAATATTTATTCTTGACTTGTCCCAATCATCTGATATATTTGGGAATTGTGACAAATCTCACATTTTGGAGAGGAGATGTAAATTGAAGTGTCACAGAACAACACATCAATGAGATGTCTATGCGTTGGGTTTATCAGAGCAAGTTCCTTATGACATGTGGAGCCTCCTCTAATTTTTATTGTTTTTTTTTTTTTGTTTTAAGCTTTGGAACCACATTTTAAAAAATTGTGGTAAAATAGACATAACATAATTGTATCATTTTGGCCATTTCTATGGGTATAATTCAGCGACATGAAGTACATACACATGGTTGGGCCACCACCATCACCCTGCATCTCCAGAAATTTTTCATCTTCCCAAACAGAAACTGTACTCGTTAATCATCAACTCTTTATCACCCTCCCCATGGCCCCTTGTAACTTCCGTCCTACTTTCTGTCACTACAAATGTGACTACTCTAGGTACCTCAGATAAGTGGAGTTACACAGTATTTGTTCTTTTGTGTCGGGCTTATTTCACTCGGTATGATGTATTCAGGGTTCATCAATGGTGTAGGATGTTACCAGAATTTCTTTCCTTTTCAAGGCTGAATAGTATTCCTTGTATATACATGCCACATTTTGTTATGCACTCATCTGATTTTCACACAGAGGACTATTCCCAGCACGGGGATGGAGGTGACCTGCCTATTACTGAGCACTACAGAGCAGCCCCCAACTAGCCACAGAGAAGGAGAATGGCCCAGGACCAGATCTGCAAAGTGAGGCAGGGGGGCCTCCTGTTGACCTGCACATTTCTGGTCTCTGTGTAATTCCTGGCTGTTTGAATCTTTTGCTCTCATCCTAGATCTTTATTTTAAATGTGAAAGGAGGTTAAACCAAACCCTCTTAGAAACTGAAATTCTTCTCAGAGACAAGTTATGATGGACCTCAGCCCAAGGTTAGAGAATAGAACGTGTTCTCTACACTCCTTTGCAACCTCAGTGCCTCCCCCAAGCCATCACTCATGCCCCCTTGGAGGAGGCATTGGGAAGACTGCCTGATCACAGCCTTTGGGTCACATCCAACAAGGCACAGCCACCAAGAGCCAGACTCTGAGCAGACCCATTCTTAGTGAAAACCATACTGTATGGAGTTGGTATTGAGTACGTTCACAGACCGATTTGCCAGGCACTCCTCCCTCTTATACTGGAGGAATTAAATGACCCTCTATTTACCTTGTTATCTCACGGCCCACGTGATGTATAGGAGCTTCTGTGTACAGCCCCCCAGTGACATAAGCTAATTGCAGACATGTGTGGTGGAAGCTTCGAGGCTGACTACTATCACTGCCTGCGTGGTGACCAGTTTCCCATGGACTCACCCCTGCTCCCTGCATTGCCAGGTGCTGTTATTAACAAAGTGGAGGGTTCGCAGTACCTGCAAAATTAGTTCTGTCACCAGTGTATTATCCAACAATTAAATAACCTTGGGGGTTTGCCTAAACATCTCTGACATTTTACCAAGGGCAAACAGACATTCACTGAGAGGAAATTTAATTATTGGAGAGATTCTTTGGCATTGACAAAAAATTTTCATATATATTTATTCATTCTACACAACAACAATCCTGTGAGGTCTTGAAGATAGCTCTTTTATCCCCACTTTATGGATGAGGTCAGGCTACTTGTCCATGGACTGCAAGCAAAGGTGCTGTTTCTTCGGAGGTGAGCCCACCTTCCCTTGCCAGAAACGCCAGCCTCATCTCAACACCTTCTCGCTTTCTCTGCGGATGCCCTCTCCCCGAGGGCTTTCACCATTCACCCTAGGCTTAGCACCTCCGCGGCCGTTCTCTCTCCTACTTTCCCCTTGCCTGCCTCAAAACTTGGCCTTCAACTTTTGACTTCACTCACTCCCCCACCCACCTTTCCTGGAACCGAGAACACTTGGTCATCCCTCTCCTCAAGGCTCTGGAAGCTGCCAGGCTCCGGCCACCTCCTCATCCTGGTAACAGTCTCCCGGAGACCTTGCGTGCCTTGGCGTGCCTTCACACAAAAGTTGAACACAGCTTCTGCTAAATCCACCTCCTCCACACTTGACATATTTTTCTGTTAGGCATTGCATCAAGATGCTTTTATTTTGTTTTGGGTTTCTTGGTTTGTTTTGTTTTTTGTTTGTTTCGTTTTTTTGTGTGTTGTTTTTGTTTTTGTTTTTTTTTTTTTGGTTAGCAATTTGATTTGTCTTGTTCATCACCTTAGGAATCATAATCTTTTCTTTCTTTAAATTCTCCCCATGCTCTCATTGCATCTGCTCTAATTCACCGCCCCACCATGCCTCATCCACACTCCCAGAGTGGCCTGCACTCTCACAGATACTAATATTAATGCTAACACTTCTTGAGTATTACCTAACTATCAGACATATGTTCTCTTAATTCATCCCTAAAATAACCCCATGAAATAGGCTTAATTGTTACTCCCATTTTACAGATGTGGAAACCGAGGCACAGAGAGAGTAACTTGCTCAAAATCACATAGCTAGTCAGTGGGGGGCAGGGCTCTGAACCCAGGCAGCCTGACTCCAGAGTACATTAGCTGCTACACCCCAGATAGCTCCCCGCAATTCATCACCATCTGCCTCCCTCCCAGTCACACTACCTCATTCTTGAAGAGAATGAATAGAACACTTGACCTTGGCCTGCTAAGTGAAATAGTAATAAAGCTCTCCCAACTTTCCTGACATGTTATTTTTTTTTCCTTTTGATGGCCTCCAAACAAAGTCAATCTGTCGATGAAGCTCAGGGACTGAATGACTTGAAGACTTGGTCCTGGGTTCCATTTCAGCTAACAGCCAGAGGGCTGACTGGCTGGGCACCTGTTCTTCCCAGGTAAAGAGCATTCACACCATACATTGTCCCTTTGTCCCTCTTGTTTTCCTCTACCTTGCACAAAAGCTGCAGGGAGTCTTTTCAGTTCTCTTCTCTTCTAGCTCTCCCGGAAGATGAAAGCAGGCAAGCAGCCAGCCCCAACCCTTTCTCTGCGTTGGATTCCTGTGCCTCTCTCACCAGCATGGTCTGAAATTGCAGCTGTGTCTTGCTCCCCTTTCCAGCTGACTTGCCCCAAGTGCCACCATGTGCCTCTGACCCAAACCAGGGGAAAGATGGTCATCCCTCTGAATCTCCAAACTGATGCAGATTCAATACTGTGGTATTCTCAGGATTTCTTTCTTTTTTCCATCCCCTGCAGGTTTTGCCCAATACTTGCCCATTCATTTCCTCCCTCCCCAGGTTCCCCTCTATCTTAACAGCTGCTCCCAGATACATGTCTTCATTGAAAGCATGTTGGATCTCCCAGCACCCTGTGAGATGGGGAGAGGTGAGTGCTTCAATCCCCAAGAGGTGCCTAAGGGAATCTGCTTCCCACTTACTCAACATGATAACTTCTTCCAGGAAGCCTTCCTGGATCACCTTTCCTAGTCACTGGCCTTTCTCTGAACTCACAGCATCTACTTTCTGACTTCTACATTCTGTAATTCATCCCATTTTGCCTCATGGCATTTCTTGTATTAGTGTCATGAATTGTTATTAATGTCTCATATATTTATGCTTTCGTCTCCTCAACTAAATTTTAAGTTCCTTGAAGGGGTTTATACTTCTGGATATTCTTCATACTGTCTTGATTTCAGTAATTTTGCTATTTGATTTAAGCTCTGGTTGGATAGCAAAATACATTTTATTGAGTGCCCAAAGCAAGAGGATTAGGTGAGTCATTTTGAAATTCCGTGAGTTCTAGTTAATCATTTTCCCTTTTGCCAATTGACATTCTATTTCTACATTAATAAATGAACGAAGGAGCTAACAGCAAGCAGGTTATCCTCTCCAGTTTATAATAAGAAATAAGAAAATATTTTTTAGCATGAAATTTATAAAAATATAAAATATAGAACAATTTCTTTATGGGTAGCAGTGTTATTTACTGGTTAAGAAGATGCATGTTATGGGCTGAATTGTGTCCTCCCAAAATTCATATGTTGAAGTCCTAACCCCTAGTGCCCATGGTACATAACCATATTCAGAGAAAAGGTCTTTAAAGACATGATTAAGTTAAAATGAGGTGGTTAGGGTTGGCCCTAATCCAATATGAATGTGTCCTTATAAGAAGAGGCAATCTGGACAACACAGAGAGAGACACAAGCTGAGGAGTGACGGTGTGAGGACACAGCAAGGAGATGGCTATCTGCAAACCAAGGCAAGAGGTCTCAGGAGAAACCATACCCCTTGATCTTGGACTTCCAGCCTCCAGAACTACGAGAAATAAATGTCTGTTGTTGCAGCCATGCGGTCTGTGATATTTTATTACGGCAGCCCGAGCAAACTAATACAATACAGTTTGCACTCAAACTTGGGATTACTTCTCTGTCATTTAGTTACCAACTATATGCCTTGGGGTGTGTTATTTAACTTGTCTGTCCGTTTCCTCACCTGTAAAGTGGGAATAGCAACACCTAGGTCTCTGTGTTGGGAGGTGGTGGCCAGGGTTAAAGACAGAGCTTTGGAGGTGAACGGTCCAGAGCGGGAAGCCAGGCTTTACAACTTATCAGCGGTGGCATCTTGGGAAACTTTCCTTCACAACCTACCTCGTGACGTTTTTATGAAGATCAGATGAGAGCTCACACAAATTCTCAGTCAATGTTGGCTTCTCTTTCTTATTCAGGGGAAAGGAAGTCTTAGCCAACGGGTCTCAAATGTAAGAGCATCCTACCAGGAGGTGAACATATCAAGTTGTTTTGACCTGATGCTCTGAAATATTTAATTCCCCTAACTCCCTTTGTTGGGGATTCCACACTCAAACACAACCTTCTGACCGGCCTTCCCCAGGGCCCTGCCAAAGGCTATAGTGACCGAGTGTTCCAGTTCCTCTGACAATCATATTTCTTTTCTTTCTTTCTTTTTTTTAAATTAATTAATCTATTTATTTGACAGAGAGACAGCGAGAGAGGGAACACAAGCAGGGGGAGTGGGAGAGGGAGAAGCAGGCTTCCCGCTGAGCAGGGAGCCCGATGCGGGGCTCGATCCCAGGACCCTGGGACCATGACCCAAGCCGAAGGCAGATGCTTAACGGCTGAGCCACCTGGGCGCCCCTGACAATCGCATTTCTCATTGTGACCCTGCCACTTACCAACTAGCTGGGGCAGTGACCAAACTTCTCTGTCTTCATTTTCTAATTTGCAGAAAGGGGATAATGTCAACGAGATATCATGATGGGTTGAGAAGGAAAAGTGGCGGTAGAAATAACACCAGCTAACAAATATGGAGCACTTCGTGTGGGGCAGGCACGTGCTAAGTGCTTTGCAAACATGATCTCATTAAATGGGATATTGATAAGTCTTGGTATAGTACCCAGCACACTACAGATGCTCAAGAAACAGTAGCCGGTAAATGACTGCGCAAATAGATTACTTCCCATGTAGCATATTTCCAGGAACAGAATATGCTGATTATGCCCATCTAAGTATTCCAGGGCCTGTAACAGCTTTTTGAATATAAAATGATACATTGGCATTCTGCTTCAATGCATCCATGTCAAAAATGTGGTTAAAGTGTCCATTCCTGGGAAACAGATCACCTCTCGGTGTGCTGACAAAGTCAGATTTCTAATCTTAAGAGAAAAAAGGCTGAATTTTGAGTTGGAAGATGTACCAAGCTAATGAATATAGGGGGCTTTTTCTTTTTTTGACCTGCTGATTTTGGTAAACTTTATTTTCAATGGGTCTGCTATAATCCGTTGTGTGAACTTAGCATCATTTACCTACCGTTGCCCTATTCTAAGACATCTAAACTTAATCCTTCTTTTATAATTTTCATAAACGACACTACAAAGAACATGACTGTGTGTGAGACTTTGTTTTTGTTTGTTTGTTTGTTTGTACTGTCGGAAATGTTTTCAAACAAGCTAAGTAATGCTAAGATGATGTCAATTATCAGGTTCACCCACCAGCCTGCCCTTAAAAGGCTCCAAGGCACGAAGCCGCTCTCCTCTTTCTGGTACCTAGGGCCCATGGTAGCCCAACCAGCGGAGGGTGGATGGAGCTGAGGTGGTCATAGGGCAACAGAGGCAAAGGGTTCAGGATGGGTCCCCTGGGGTGCGCGGTGAGTCGCTGCTGAAGCCGTTGGTGGAGAACACGTCTCGTCCACTAACTCTTTGGTCCTGACCCTAATTGCCGGAGCTGGCCTCACAGACAGCACTTTGGAGTCGTCACCTTCAACAGCCATGTCTTAAGGGGGTGCGCGTGGGGCAATCAAGACTATTGAGAATGTAAGTTAAGGTTATTGCTTCTAGCTGCACACATTCCACTCGCGGGCTGATTAGTACACTGAAGAGCTCTCATTGACATTTCGTGGTTTAACATAAAGATTTCTTGTGCATTGCTCAGGGAAGAGAGACAGATTTTCAAACAGCTGTCTAATATCTCTGTCAACATAGAAATTAAATAGATTTAGGAACCTCAGAAAAACATACGTGCATTTAATGCCCAGTAATGATCAATTCCAATTTCCAGTTGCAGAAATAGGAATTGTTTTCAGTGTGTTCTGTGGGTTATTCCAAATAAACATCTGGCATCATTTTATTCCTTTTTAATCATTTGAATGGTGATATTATAGGTCTATCTATTTGTCCAGCTATAAAGCTGATGATACTATGGAGATATCAGAATGATTCCATGTCTCCATCATCTTTCAAATGAAAACATTACATTGTTTTAAAGCAACCATTTCACGTTTAGTATATATCAACTTTGGATCACAAAATTCCACCAGCTTAGTAGCATTCTTTTTTTCTTTACCAGTGATAATGAAAGACAGAGAAACACTACCTTGCCTTCAGGGTCTGAAATGGGTTTGTGTTTGAAGGAGATCAACCCTTTGCTTTCCATCTTGTGGAGAGAGTGCACACAGAAGAATGATCCAAAACTCCAGACTGGGGTGTGATGTTCTTTTAGTTGACTTGTTAGTCTCAACCAGAGGAACAATCCTCATGTAGACAGCTTGCACAGGGAAAGGAGAAGCTTTGCCTGATCTGGGTCCAAATCCCAGCTCTGCTCCATTCTAATTTTGTGACCTTGATCAACATGGTTCACTTCTCAGAGTCCCAAGTTCTTCATCATCAGTGCAGAATAATAATAACGCATTATTAGATGAAATGCTGAATATGGGGCATCTCCATAAACTGTACACAGTAGGGGCAGAAGAGATACCAGCCATCCTCATGGTGAGGACAAATCCAAAGCCACAGATCCCTCACCTCAGCCTACTCTGATAAAGGAGGCTGAACTGAGAAAATGGGCTGAACTGAATTAGCCTGTGTACTTGCAAAGGTAATCCATTTATTTATCTGTTAATTGAGCAAAAGCAAATTAACTTGAGTCTGGAGACCCAACCTATTCCTCTCTCAGAGGGGCTCCTCAAACAAATGAGCAGTCCAGCTCACGTTCGGGAAAAAATCGTGGGAATTCACAACTGCTGAGAGCAATAGAAACTAACCAAATTATAGATCATTTTAATAAGAGGTCACTTTGGAACTCTGAGGACAGTTTTAGTTATAGTTGATTTAGGCTAATGTGCGACTGTAACCAAAACATGCCTTCAGTCTTGAAGTCCTATAGCTACTTTTGGGTAATTATGAGGAAATACGGCAGTGCATTAAGTTACAGCTCACCATGATGATGTTCCATGGATGTCAGTGCGCATCTGGACCAACCAAAGGCGATACTACATTCAATAAAAGCTTGGTATAATGTAGTTTTTCTACTGCATTCGGTGTCTTGTCCCCTAGACAAGGGCTGTCCTCACATTCCTCAGCATCGGATGATATTCCAAATGCCATTTGCCTTACCCAAATCAAGTCCTTAAAAGTGGCAGTCCTATTTCTGTACTCACAGGTGATACGGAATGTGGACAAAGAGCTTTGGATCCCAATCTTGGTTCTCCTCTATCCTAATCATGTGACCAGTTCCCTTATCTGAGCAATGAGAGAAATTGTGGTAGGTGCCTCGGCGGGGAAGGAAACCTATGATATAGTTGATACCTATGATATATTTTGTCTAGTGCTTGGCACATCCTATAACTGCCCACTGAAATGTTGGGGTCAATGGTGCTACTTAGAGATGAGTTATATAGACTCTAAAAGAAAGTATAATGTGTAATTAGTTCTAGCTAAGCTAGATTTGCTTTAAGCTGAGGCTTCTAGAGGTAGATATGCCTTTTGAAAAAGCCACAGAAATCATGCTGGCCCACAAATTTGAGACCCAGAAATAAGTGGGAAAAGCTCAAAGAGTATTATTTGTTTTTCCTTTTACTTCCCTTTGAGACTGGTTTTCAAAAGAAGCCACCTTCAAAGGTGCCCCTTTCCCTGACTGCCCTGAGGTAACACGGTTGTGTGTTTTGTGTTAATCATTCTCCTCCTTTACCTAAGTTTTCTGCGTATCGCTGAAAGATGTATTCTTAGATTTGCCTCCATTTGCTCTTTTTGCTCAACGTTATGTCTGTGAGACTCATCCATGTCGTTGTCCGTGGCCATCATTTACTCACGTTCACTGCTGTACTCCTTGCTACAAATATACCACAGTGTGTTCATCCAATCTATTGCTTATGGACATCTGTGTTCTTTCCAGTCTTTTCTCCTATGAGCATTCTTACACATGTCTCCTGTAGCTGGCATGCAATAATTTTTCTAGGATCCTTATGATGAACAATTTTAGAATTTTACTGTATTCCATACCTATTGAGATGAACGTATGTTTTTTCTCCTTTAATCTCTTGATGGGGTCAATTAAAGTAATAATTTTTCCTAATATCGAACGATTGGTGAATTTTTGGAGTAAACTCTACTTGATCTCTTATTTGTTATAGAATTTGTTTTACTTTTATTTTATTTAGTATTTATAGATCATGATCTGACTTTATCTAGATTGGATATCAAGATTATACCAGCCTCAATAAATTACTTAAAAAGTCTTTTTTTTTTTTAAAGATTTTATTTATTTATTCATGAGAGAGAGAGAGAGTCAGAGGGAGAAGCAGCCTCCCAAGGAGCAGGGAGCCCGATGCGGGACTCGATCCCAGGACCCTGGGATCATGACCTGAGCCGAAGGCAGACGCTTAACCATCTGAGCCACCCAGGCGCCCTTTTTTTTTTTTTTTTAAAGATTTTATTTATTTATTCATGAGAGACAGAGAGAGAGAGAGATACTTAAAAAGTCTTTCCCTCCCTCCCTCCTTCTATCCTCCCTCCCTTCCTTCCTCCCTTCTTTCCTTCCTTCCTCTTTCTTTCTTTTCGTATTTTTTTAATGCTTTGAGAAAAGTTTGTGTAACATAGCAATCATCTATTTCTTGAAAGTTTGGTGGACCTGGAGTTTTCCTTGTGAAAACATTTTAATGATTATTTAACTAGATATCCTCCTTTATCAAAAATAGTTTGGTCAGGTCTATTTTTCTAGAAATTTGTCCACCTTATGTATATTTTCAAATGTGTAGGCACAGAATTGTCTAAAATATTCTCTTAGGTGTGCTATACCTATAGCTTATTCCTTTTTCTCGTTCTTAACTTTGTTAATTTGCGTCTCTCTCTTTTCGAGATGAGTCTTGCCAGGGGTTTGCCCACATTGTTAGTCTTTGTAAAGAACCACTTTTTAGCGTGGTTAGCCCTCTCTGGAGTATCTCTGTTGTTCTTATATCATTAATTTCTGCTCTTTAATATTCCCTTTCTTCTACTTTGAGTTGTACTGTTATTCTTCTAATTTCTTATATCATTTATTTTTTAAAATTTAATTTAATTTTTTTATTTTATTATGTTATGTTAATCACCATACATTACATCATTAGTTTTTGATGTAGTGTTCCATGATTCATTTTAAGCCTTTCTTTTCTCTAATGCGTGTTTATCTCTATGAAACTACCACTTTCACTGCATCCCACAAGATTTTAAAAAATTAAACCCTTGATGGGACACCTGGGTGGCGCACTCAGTTGAGCGTCCAACTCTTGGTTTCAGCTCAGGTCAGATCTCAGGGTGGTGGGATCAAGCCCTGTGTTGGGCTCCACACTCAGCAGGGAGTCTGCTTGAGATTCTCTCTCTCCCTCTCACTCTGCCCCTCCTCCTGCTCTCTCTTTCTCAAATAAATAAACAAATCTTAAAAAAAATTAAACCCTTTATTTTGAGATGATTATAGATTCACATACAGTTGTAAGAAATAATTCAGAGAGAGAGCACCTCTACCCTTTGCCAGGTTTCCTCAGTGGTAACATCTTACAGCACCATATCACAACCAGAATATCAACATTGACACAGCCAAGGCACAGAACATTTCCAACCCTGCAGGGGTCTTTCGTGTGGCCCTTCTCATGGCCGCTCTAGTTTCCTTCCTGTCCCCACCATCTCCTTAACTCCTGGCAACAACTAGTCTGTTGCCTATTTGTTTAATTTTGTACTCTCAAGAATGTTATATAAGTGAAATTACACAGCATGTAACCTTTGGGGATTGGCTTTTTTCACTTATAACTCTCTGAAGATGTATCTAGACTATTGGATGTATCCATAATCAAGATTTGTCCTTTTTTACTGCTGAATAAGATTCTATTATATGGATGTCCCAAGTTTGTTCCACCATTGACCCACTGAAAGATATTTGGGTTGTTTCTTTTTTGGCCATTACCAATAAAGCTGTCGTGAACATTGGTATACAGGTTTTGCGCGAACATAGTTTTCATTTTTCTGGGATAAATGCCCAGGACTGCAATTGTTGGGTCATATGGTTTTTGCATGTTTAGTTTTTTGAAGAAATTGCCAAACTGTTTTTGAAGTGGCTGTTGTACATTTTACATTCCTACCAGCAATGTATGAGTGATCCAGTTTCTCTGCAACCTCATCAACATTTGATGTGGTCACTATTTTTTTTTTAATTTTAGACTTTCTGATAGGATTGTAGTGATAACTCATTGTGGTTTTAATTTGCATTTCCCTAGATTAATGATGTTAAACGTCTTTTCATGTGCTTATTTTCCATCTGCATATCTTATTCAGTAAAATATCTCTTCACTTTATTTGCTCATGTTCTAATTGATCACTTTGATTTTTGCTGTTGAGCTTTGAGAGTTCTTCATATATTCTAGATACTACTAGTTCTTCATTCTACAAGTTTGATTGATAATATTTCTCTTATTTATTTTTTAAGATTTTTTATTTATTTATTTGACAGAGAGAGAGAACAAGCAGGCGGAGTAGCAGGCAGAAGGAGAGGGAGAAGCAGGCTTCCCACTGAGCAGGGAGCCCCACACGGGGCTCGATCCCATGACCCTGGGATCATGACCTGAGCAGAAGGCAGGTGCTCAACCGACTGAGCCACCCAGGCGCCCCTCTTATTTATTTATTTTTTCATTTTGAGCATCTTCTTATTTTCACCAAGAAGCATGAGTAACCATGGGTACTTTAAAGCATATTCCTTAAATGTTCAAAACAAATGGATTTTTAGAAATTATTTTTTGATTTATTCATAATGTAATTTCATTGTTGTCAGTAAATATAACTGGACACATACCAATCATTTGAAATTTGTCAACACTTGCTTTTGACTTATAAGATGGTTAAATTACATCATAGTTTTCTGTGTGCTTGAAAATACCTCTATTCTCTGGTTATTAGAAATACTATTGATGTATGCCTATTAGATTAATCTTACAATGTCTAATTTTTCTATGTTCTTACTTTTTTTCTCTTCTTAATTTATCAACCACTGAATGTCTCCCTCGATGACAGCTTGTCATTTCTTCTTATATTCTGTCAATTCTTGTTTTACATTTTTTGGGGAGGGCAGAGGGAGAGGAAGAGAGAGAAAATCTTAAGCAGGCTCCACACCCAGGATGGAGCCTGATTCAGGGCTCTATCTCACAATCCTGAGATCATGACCTGAGCCAAAATCAAGAGTTTGACACTTAACCCACTAAGCCACCCAGGCACCCCTGTTTTATGTATTTTGAAGATTTATTACTAAGCACATACAAGTTCCTAGTGAATTAAATCTTTTTAAAAAATATGTACTGACACTCACTCATTATCTACAGTAATGCTTTTCACCTAAGGTCTATTTTATCTGACATTATTATGCTAGTTCTCTTTTGGTTCTTATGTGCCTGTTGTGATAAAGTTGTTCCTCCACTTTGTTCTCCCCATCTTTTATGATATGATTCTTCCTCTCTCCTATTTTTAGCTGGAGACTCGGATTCCTGAGTAAAGACTACATTCCCCAGCCTCCCTTGCAGCTAGATGTGGCCTTGTGACTAAGTTCTGGCCAAAGAGACGAAAATAGATGAGTTGTTTGACAGCTTCCAAGAATCCACCTTAAGATGTAATACAGGATGTGTCATTTCTTCTTCTTCATCCTTCTTTCATCCTGCATCCTGAAATGCAGATGCTGCCATCTTGGACCTAGAGCTCAAATCAACCTGATATGGAACCATGAGATGGAAAAAGTCTAAATTTCTGATAGGAGGGAATGCCTCGGACACTATAGGAAAGAAAAAACAAATTTCTATGTTGTTTAAGCCACTGTCATATGGAGTTTGCTGTTATTTGTAGTCAAATCCATTTCACAATGAATATACCTGTTGAATTTTTTTCTTTTGTTTTGAAATTTCCATTTCTTATATTTTATGGAAATTCACTATAAACACAACTTGGCTGAAGGTTTGGTTTTTTTTTTTGCTGTTGTTGTATGTTCTCTTTTAGTTCAAATCTGATTGGATGGCCTTAGACTCTTAACTAAAAAGTTGTCCATTTCCACTGAGTGTAATTATCAATATATTTAGTAAGAATTTCATGTATGTGTTTATTTATATCCTGCCTCAGTCCACTGAGGTTTTTAAGACCACTTACAGAGATATAAGTCTTATGTAAGATAAAATAAAATAGAAAATAGTAAGGGGAATTGAGAAAAGGCAAACTGCATTAATTAATTCTCATTCCCATTTTTATTAATCAAAGATATGAAATTGTCAGTGAGAACTTTTGATTAGCACATGACAACCCAAATTATGCTTATGAAACTCTACCAAAATCACAAAATAAGATAAAGATAGCATAATGAATTCAAATATATGAATAATCACACTCAATGGAAATTGACTAAACTTCCTAGTTAAGAGACCAAGGCCATGAAAAATAAGCTTCTTTTTTGGCCTGTATGCCTTATTCAAATTCCATTACACTTTTGGAAATGTTATAAATATCCCCAGGGGCCCATTCTGACCTTCACTTACCTCAAATGGGGAATACTTATCCTGACTTCCACTTGCAATCTGGAAAAATTCATGCTTCTCCCATCCCTCCCACTTCTGCATAGACTGCTCTCCACTTGACAAAACTTTTCTTGTCCTCATGTCCCAGCCTAAGTATCACCTCCTCCTGGAAGACTTCCCTGGCCAGACTGTGAACTCGAGCAGAGAACCTCTATGCTGGGCGGCCATCACACTCTGGCAGGGCTTGTCAGAGCTGCTGTCTCCTCACGTGGTCGCCTATTTCCCTGTTTACCCCCTAGTAAACTGTTGAACCCACTGAAGGTGGGCTCTCTGCCCAGGCTTTTCACTGTTGTACCTCCAGGGTCCAGAGCAGCACCTGGCACAGACGGGAATGAACAGTAAGTGATTATTTGATGAATGGATGAATGGATGGTTGGATGGATGAACTGAAGATGCCAAGGCCACTGTAACTGATGTCCAGAGGATGTAACTAATACCAGTATTCCAGATTACTGGTTAATGTCTGCCCTTCTCCCATAATCTTGAATAGTATTTCCACTGGTAAGTCCCACTGACTGGCTCTAACTCCCTAAACTGAAGAGAAACTGGCCACCTTTGGTGGGTGGACTTTAATATAGACCCAATAATCCCTGCCTGTGATCATCCATGGCCTCATGTAATTCCTTAAGCATGAACTCTCTTCTAAAAAATAGAATATGACAGAACTGATAAGATGTTACTCCAAATATTAGGAGGACTATGACTTCTGTCTTGGTTCTCTCTCTTCTTCAATACTCACTCTAGTGAAAGTAAGCTGCTGTATTGTGGCTGGCCCTGGAGAGAGACCCATGTGATGTTGTGAGGCACAGAGGCACTTCAGGACAACAGCCTGCGAGGAGCTGAGGCCAGATGACAACCATGTGTGGGAACTTGGAAGCAAATCCTTTAGCACGAGGTCAGTTGTGGGGTGACTGATTCCCTGACCAACTGTAGCCCTTGACAGCACCTCATGAGAGACCTTGAGGGAGAGGCACACAACTAAGCCACAACTAAGCCACTCCTGGCTTCCCGAGCCACAGAAAGCGTGAGGTAATAAATGTTTGTTGTTCCAGCTGCCACATTTTGAGGTAATTGGTTATGCAGTAATAGATAATATGCCACCATTGAGTGGCACCTGTCAGGTGCCAGGCTCTGTGCTAAGCCCATTCACCCATGATCTTGCTTTGTTTTGGTGTGTATCTTCATCTCCTGAGAAATGGGTAAACACACACTCATATAGATTTAGGAGGCTTAGAGAAGGGTTCAGTTATCTATACTTTTATTAAGTCCCAAGAAGATTATGACACATGCCAAGTGTAAGAACCAGTGCACTTGTCTTCTGGGGTCATCCGCTCCTTCCTCCTTGGCAAGGTAGGGAAGGGCAGAGGGGCGTGAATCTGCCCCACCTAGCCTCTCTAGCGCTAGGCTGGTGGGTGATGACTGTCATCCATGCCTACAGGGGGCACCAAAACTAGAGAAGAGAGCACAACAGCAAGCTGAGTGGACAGCCTGAGTGCATGAAGCTGTCAAAGAATTGCTCAACCTGTTGCCAACACCAAAGAGGACATGACTAGGAAGCTGAGCATCCACTGGGAAGCTGAGAAGCAAGAGCAGTGGGTCAAAGGGATAGGCTAGGGCCATTGTGAGGGTCAAGCATTGTCTTCTAGTGGTGGTGACACAGTGGGGCAGCTGTACCTTTAAGCACCAGCATTATCTGACAATTGGAGCAGACTGAATTCATCTGTGATTTTCCAGGAGTTATTGACTGAGAAACTGATCTTTGGCATGGAGGGGCTGCAAGCGCATAACCACTTGACCTGCTCTTGGGTTGGCCAGCTCCTGAAGAGACTGCTGCTCTGTGGAGGCGAGACGCCAGGACCCTGAGAACAGAAGGCCAAGGTTGGAATTCCACCACTGTGTGACCTTGGACAGGTCAAAGTCATCTCCCCAAGACTCAATTTCCAAATGTAAAGAGGAATAATGCTTACCTCATAGTTTTATGAGAACTAACAGAGAATACCTAGTCGAAGTCTGCATTTAGTCAATGCTGGTAAGTTTGGGAACAGTTTCCTTGTGGTTTTGTTTTTTATGCTTGTGATCGATCATCCAGCAGAGTGCTTTACTACAGTTAGTACTCAAAAAATGCCTGTGGAATGAACAGATTCCTAAAATAAATAAATAAATAAATAAATAAATAAATAAATAAATAAATAAATGTAATATAGTAAAAGTAATGCAATTCATTGATAAACAGCAGGCTTATCCTATCTCTGAAACTGAGCCCCGCTTAGCCACGGTGAGATTTTGAGGTAAATAGATAAATAACAATCATGAAGACTGCCTAATAAAAAAAACGAATGAATCGTTGAAACGAAACTACTGTGTGAACTTTGAATCACGGGATGCTAAATGTCCACCAAAAGAATGGTGCCAAGTATTTATATTTGCTATTAAAATTCAAATATTTAGTTATATCCAATATCTGGATATCCAGTCAGGTTAGTCAAAAGACTGATGATTGACTGAATTTTTTTATTTTAATTGAGTCTCTTTTGAGATTGTGCAGCCTGAGACACTCTTGAGGACACAAAGAAGGAGGAACTCGAAGAGGAACCATCCCCATGAGCCTGGGGCTGCCTCATGAGCCCAGGCTGCAAACAGAACTTCGATGTCACCGTAGCCATTGTGAGTTCACAATGAAGGAATCATTTCAGAGTCTCTATTTTTAGATTCCATCATAATGAAATATGACTTTGAAGTTTTTCAAGACCTTTATCTCATAGTTTTTAATTGAGAATTGCATTATCACTTAAATATATAATCTTCTTGGGGCTCTAAAGTCCAGCTGGTGGTCAATTACATTTTAATCTATTTAATGAAATTTCCTCATATAATATCTGATCAATGAATATTTGTGTTGTGTATGCTTTACACTAATACATAGTGACAGAAATGCCTAGTCAGAGGTACGTGTGTGCTTACGTACATCAATACTGTGTAGGCTCCTGCGTCTTACAGATTTATAACTAATCTGCTCTCAATGTTTTCTGCATCTTTCAGGCAAAATCCCTTGTTCGGTTTAAATTTCTAATACTAAAATTTATATCTAGATGTTAGTCACCAAATAGAAATTAGTTACCCACCGCTAAGTATTTTACATGCAGATTTTATAGAGTTGCCCTAAACCAACCATTGCAAATCTATGGTGTGCCAATTTGTTACCTTTTTTTTTTAGGATATTAACTGCAGAATCATAAAAGAGGTGAGAATTTCTCACCCCAATCAACCCATCAAATGCAGCAGTTCAAAAAGTGCAGCAGTCCCACTAGCTACCCAGCTGAATCTGAGCATTTCTCTCCTTAGTATGCTACTTTTGTGCAATGTTTTTCTCTAACCCCAGGAAGGGAGGCTTAAGTAAATAATGAATAAACATGTCTCATTGAAGCGACTTTGACATTTCATCTAAGTTTACATGTTAATTAAGATAAGATTGTTCTAGTCCCCCAAAAGGGTTTTCTTTTTCCTTTGAGCAACTAGACTGAAATATAGTATAAAAGTGTATGAACACTCTGTTAAATGCACAGATTTAACCCCGCTGTTTTGCTCCTAATCATTATTAATTGCCTCCAGTGGTGGACATTAATTTCCCTATTGTAGCAACATGCATCTTGAGCTTGGGCATATCCTAATACATCAAACGGGACAGGTGATATAATTCAGTTGGTCACAGCTGGAAAGGAGACAGCCACCCACATGCAGGGAGTCTGTCAACCTTAGTTACACTGCAGACTCCACCACAGCCTCCGAAACAACATTGTACATTTATCTCTGGGGATAACTTTACAAGAAGTATGGCCGCTTGGTTCATCTTATTTAATCCGTTATTGTCTTAGCAGCTACAAGAATGAAGCAGTTGAAACTCAAAACTCTGAATTTGTTTCTAGTCGTTGAAGGGGAATAGCAGAGACATATGGTTGGACTCCCAGTGCAGATAAAGTGATAAGTGCTTGGTACAGTGTGGTGTATATTTAAGATAGATGTCACCATTGGATTTAGAGTGAGTTGCTAACAGTGTTTACTATGATGAGACTTCAGGGTCCTGCCTTGTTCTGGGGACCTTAAGGAGATCCTGACAAGTTGCACATAGTACCTTGTGTTTATACATGACTGGATCTTTGGAACAGAGTTAATAGCTTTGTTATCCTTGAAGATCAGCTCAAAGCTCCTTCGTGGTAACACGGAAAACAGAGGTAGGGCGGGTGTTAGTCTTCAACAGTGTGGCTAAGAGAAGTGATGATGCTGTATTGAGTGTGAGCCAACATCAAAGTTATGACACGGACTCCAAATCCAAATTTTGGCTTCTGAGCCTGGCTCTCCCTGGCAAAGAGACTTGTTCTTCCACTGTAGGAATCATTCTAGGGTAGAGAAATGCAAATCAAAACCACAGTGAGATATCACCTCACACCCATTAGGATGGTCACTATCAAAAGAACAGAACATAAGCATTGGCAAAGATGTGGAGAAATTAGAACACCTGAGCACTGTTGGTGGGAATGCAAAATGGTGCAACTGCTATGGAAAACAGTATAGTGGTTCCTTAAAAAATTGAAAAGAAAACTACCATATGATCCAGCAGTTCCACTTCCGGGTGTATATCCAAAAGAATTGAAAGCAGAATCTCAAAGAGGTATTTGCACGTCCATGTTCCAGACATTACTCACAATAGCCCAGAGCTGGAAGCAACCCAGATATCCATTGACAGATGAATAAAGAAAACGTAGTACATACATGTGGTGGAATACTACAAAGCCTTAAAAAGGAAGGAAATGTTGTCACATGCTACAACATGGATGAAGCTCGAAGACATGCTAAGCAAAATAAGCCAGACGCAGAAGGACAGATGCTGTATGATTCCATTCATATGAAGTATCTAGAGTAATCAAAATCATAGACACAGAAAGTACAAAGGACTGGGGGGAGTGGAAATTAGAGTCCAGTGGGCACAGAGTTTCAGTTTTGTAAGATGAAAAAGTTATACAGATCCTTATACACAATGTGTGAATACACTTACTACTAAACTGTACACTTAAAAATGGTTAAGATGATAAATGTAATGTGGTATGGCTTTTGCAACAATTAAAAAATATACAGAGATAGATATATAAATAGAAAAGTCTAGAGGAATACCCTGCATGATATTAATAGTGAGTATTAGAATTACAGGTGATATTTTCTAATTTTTTTCCTTCTCATATTCCTACATTTGTCATTTTTCTCCATAATGATATATACTGGAATTCTGTCCAGAAGTTACTTCGTCAGAGTAACTACATTTTATAAAAATAGCCCAAAGCCCATGGATGTCTTGCCCAAGGACAGAGAGTCAGCTGCAAAAGCAGGAGGACAGCGGAGTCATTTGCGCACCCAGTGAGGCAGGCCAAGACACAAGCCCTTCTCTCTTGCTCCACACTCATGGACCCAGATTATTCTACAGGATTCACTGGGCCTTCCCTACCAAAGTGTCCTTGGGATTTTCCCCACCACCACTTGCTCCCCCACAGCCTAAAGTCAGTCCAGTAACACCTGCCAGTGGAATACAACTCCTCAGGACACCTCCTTTCACCTCACCTTTTGCATTTATCATATGTTGTCTTATATAATAGTTCTATGAGGACCTGTTTTCTCTTTCTCATTAGACTAGAGACACTTTGAGGTCAAGACCCACCTTTGCTGCCTTTGTGTATCCCCAGACACAGTGTCTCCTCACAGTGACCCCTGGAAGAGATAGCTGCTGAATGAGTGACAATGAACGAGTGAGTGATTAAGTGAATGAATGAATGGCGTGATCACTGAACTCTCAATGAGCACATCAACAAATCAAGTCAGCCAGGACATTTTTCTCATGAGTTCTGGGTTGGTTCTTATTTTCTCCAAAACATCAATTCTTATCCTCAAGACTTCTTTGTGATCAGTCCAATTTTTATTCCTTGCACTTAGTAAAAATTGTAATTATAATAAGAATTATAGTTTTTGTAACCATGTTACTTCCTTTCTGTATTTTAAATTATGTGAATCTATTTTTACCTCAGTAAAGTCAAATTTTCATTATTGAAATTTGCTTTAACATTGATCTCAGATATTTCCTACCAAGACAGGCTACATGTATTATAAAATGGTCCTGTTCTATCGGATGTCTCCAACCTGTTCTCTAGGGGAAAAGTTACAGGTGGGTGCGATTTTGTATATTAGGGATGCCTCTTTGTGTAAATAAACTTTTCATAAGTCAAATTATAGTCTGGCTGCATAGAGGTGTCACAGATCCAATGGAACTTTCCAGAAGGGTTCTTTAAAACAAGATTTGCAAAGCAAGTAACCAGCCATCATTTGTACAAATTGTAAATTTTGTGGTATCAGCTTTTCTAGGAGTGCAGCACGAGGTTATATTTATCCATTTTATCATTAAGTTAAAAAAAAAATGTAGCAAAGTACCTTCAGCCCCTACACGGAAGGCATACAAAAGTCAAACCACTACGAAGAATCAGGACTTCATCAGACAAATGCCAGGCTGGCCATGGCCGTGACTCCTGCCTTGCTTTCATCCCCCTGCTTTTCCAGAGGCGATTCCCGCAGGAGCCAGGCCTCCAGAACAGTTGCTGCTTTCTCTCTCCTTCTGCTTGCTCTTCGAAGAACCTTAGTTCCCTTGGAAAGCCGGCGAGTCCGGGCGTCAGCTTTCACTAGAGGGCCTGGGTGGGCTCGTGCACCAGGCCCGCCCCGCAGGATGTGGTGTCCCCAGCCGGGCGGCAGGCGGCGTGGCCCACCCTGCGTGGACTGTTGTCCGGCTCACGCGGAGCTGGGTTCCGCAGGCCGCCGGGCGACGGAGGACTTCAGATGGCAGACAGGCCGCGGGCGGCCAGCCCCGTCTCAAACCTGGGGCTCCTCCGCGTTGCTGTCGGGGCCTCGAGCGTGACGTTCTCGTTATGTAGGCAGAAAGTGTGCTTGGGTGAAACTGCCAGTGTTGTCACCGTGTCACCGTGTCACCGCGTTCTCCGCTGAGCCCGAAGCAGGCATTCCCCTTTCGGTGACAGCTACACCCGGCTGCCTCCGCCCTGCCGTGTTTACGGGGCATCCCAGGCCGCCAGGACCGGGATTTGCACTCTCTCCGGGCTCGCAAGGGACAAAGCCTGCTCTTAAAGACACCGCCGAAAAGGCCTGACAAAATGTCCTGTGACTTCAGACGCCGTTTGCAACAACGTGCAGTCGTGCTGTTAATTAAAAGAGTTAAACTTGGAAACTAGACTTTGATGCAATATGTTGTTTCCATTCTTGGAAATACATTCACAAGGAGCTAATAAATAATCCATGAATGCTAATCTTTTTAAGTCATTTCAAAGGGATGAAGTCTGCCTGGATAATTGTAAATGCAATGGCTCAACCCCAACTCCATTAAAATGGAAAGGTGTGAACTGATTAGACCCTCAGCTGCTTTTGATAGAAGTCTTAAATTCAAATGCCACATCATTTGTTTTTAGCAAATGGAGTAATTACAATAATATTTTCTTCATTTTTAAGGTCAGATCTCTTAAATTCCACACGCTTGGGCTTTAATTTAAATGCAGCCAGAGTCATTCTCCTTGCATTCATTAATTAAATGTGTATGTAGTCTAAAGGTAACATCCACCCTTATTTTCTCCGGACGGGAAATAAATAAATATTCCAGGTATCTAGCCACAAGGTTGGAGGGGAGATTTGTAACATTATTTCATTTCAGATATTATTAGTGAAGCTGAAATGAACCTGATTTTCCACCCTAGTGACTCCATTCTTGCTGAGAAAGGTAGCTTTTGTTTAACACAAAGGTGTTTTCCTGCTGCTCCGTCTTTTCAAATCTATTGTGATCTTAATAAAAGAAAATTGAGAAAGGATTCGCTTGGTGATAAAGTCAATACTTTTTAATATTCTTGTAGCATCACTGCCCAAAGCAAATTTTGTAAATATTTCTCTCTCACAGGAGTTGTAGTATATTAACAAATATGTAATTTTCTAGGATTTTGGTAAATACCTAGGAAATTTCTTATAAGGGAAAACTACACAAGATTTTATTGTTTCAAGTGGGCCCAGCATTTTAAATGAGCCAGGAAAAAAAAAAAAACAAACCATAAAACTGATGTCTGCTTACTATAAATTAAAAGGTTTCCTTTTGCCTCCTTCCTCCTGACTGTCAGGGAGTTAAGCTCCGGAAGTCAGCCACGGGGCAGAAGTTAGGTGACGGAGCCGGAAGCAGTGGACCCATTTATTTAGGACTGGAAAGTCTGGTTATGGCCGCACCCAAAAACCTCCAAATGCACCACAATTCTGTGCTGTCAGAATACTTAAATTTCCTGTGAGCACACAGCTGTGGTTCTATTGTCAGGATTCTAGAAAAACAGAAGGATGAAGTGCAGTCAACAAAGCCACGTAATATTGGCTAGATAAGGAGCCACTGACTCAACTGGGTGGTCCCTGGGCAGAGTTCTAACCAGGACTATGAGATTCCTCGGCAGCGCCTTCTAAAATATGTATGTGCAGAAATGCTGATTCCAGGCTCTAGTGGGACCCAGGTGCCTGTGCTCCGGTGATTATGGTTTGCAACCCCGGGGAGGAACCACTCACATTTTACTTTCACCTGTTGTTGTATTAGGAAGAAAACATAGGGGTGAGAGTGGGGGTGGAGGCTAGACCTGGAAATGTGTAGTGTAGGCTCAGGGGAGCTGGGGAGAGGCAGCCCTCGACACCAAGGGTGGACTCTGTTAAGTGCTCTTCACCTTGGCTGGGTAAGCTTGCATCCATAATTTTTCCTCTCCAAGACTCAGCTTCCTCATCTGTAAAACAGGATAATAATATTACCTCCTTCATAAAATTGTTAGGAGAATTAAATGAGCTAATGAATGTAAAACTAAGGCAATTAACATAATGTTTAATACATAGTAAGTGCCAAGTGCTTAAATTCAGAGATTTGTAGACCATCTACAAATGGTCTATAGGGCTGGAAAGGATGTTGAAAGTCTTCTAATCCAACCCTCCGTCCAGCATCTTACCCACATCCCAGTAGAAACTGGAATGTGTTGGCTCAAAGCAGAGATTATGGAAGATACATTTAGAGAATGGTGAGGAGGCTAGTTTGAGGGAAGGGTTTGACAATAACCCTGACAAAGGATTTTGAATGTCATTGTAATCAACAAGGGAACTGATACAGGTGAAGTCTCCTTTGTGGGTGTTTTGTCCTCCAAGTGCCAATTTAGGACCCGACCTGACTGCTGGGCGTAGAAGGAAAGAAAAGGCAGTGGTGGGCGTGTGAGGTCATGTGGCCTTGGCCTGGTGGGGGCAGTGGGACTAGAAGGCAGGAGCTAGGGATTTAGGGGGACTCAGAAGTTGAAAGAATGAATCAACAGGCTGGCCAATGACACAGAAGGTGGGGTCGAGCGTTCCGTGTTTTGAGTAAGAGGAGAATTTTGCACAGACCCTGGTGATGACAATTTCTGCAAGGATTTTTAAGGCTGTCGCTGTCTTCTTAGCTTGTAATAATTTGATTGCCCTCATCTGTGTTCTTCAGGCAGGATATTTATTACCTGCTTGTAGACTCATAACTGAATTCTATATGCATAGGAGTGTAATAAAAAATAGCTGATATTCCCAAAACCAGACAAAGACCCCATCAAAAAGGAGAATTACAGACCAATATCCCTGATGAACATGGATGCAAAAATTCTCACCAAAATACTAGCCAATAGGATCCAACAGTACATTAAAAGGATTATTCACCATGACCAAGTGGGA
>NC_138380.1:44637948-44660252 GCF_054177405.1 Leptonychotes weddellii
CACCTCACACCAGTCAGAATGGCTAAAATGAACAAGTCAGGAAACGACAGATGTTGGCGGGGATGCGGAGAAAGGGGAACCCTCCTACACTGTTGGTGGGAATGCAAGCTGGTGCAGCCACTCTGGAAAACTGTATGGAGGTTCCTCAAAAAGTTGAAAATAGAGCTACCATATGATCCAGCAATTGCACTACTGGGTAGTGCAGGAGGCCCTCGCAGGAGCTGAGGGCCAGGACTCTGGAGTCATGCTGCCTGGGTTCAAATCCCCACTTCGCCACTTACTCAGTGGTTAGCTCTCAAAACACCACTTGACCTCTCAGGGCTTTAGTTCCCTCATTTGTGAAATGGGAATAATGATCGTATTTACCTCTTAGGGCTGTTGTAAGGACGAAAGAAGTTAATTCACTACCTGATACACACACAGTGTGTGCTCAATAAATATCAGCTATTTTTTTTTATTCTTATGTTAATCCCCATACATTACATCATTAGTTTTAGATGAAGTGTTCCATGATTCATTGTTTGTGCATAACACCCAGTGCTCCATGCAGAATGTGCCCTCCTCAATACCCACCACCAGGCTAACCCATCCTCCCACCCCCCTCCCCTCTAGAACTCTCAGTTTGTTTTTCAGAGTCCATCGTCTCTCATGGTTCGTCTACCCCTCTGATTCCCCCCCTTCATTCTTCCCCTCCCGCTACCTTCTTCTTCTTCTTTTTTTTTTCTTAACATATATTGCATTATTTGTTTCAGAGGTACAGATCTGAGATTCAACAGTCTTGCACAGTTCACAGCGCATACCAGAGCACATACCCTCCCCAGTGTCTATCACCCAGTCACCCCATCCCTCCCACTCCACCCCGGTAGTGGGGTCATTTAATACTAGGAAGGTTTCATGACGCCTGGGTGGCTCAGTTAACCATTTGTCTTCGGCTCAGGTCATGATCCCGGGGTCCTGAGATGGAGTCCCACGTCGGGCTCCCTGCTCCGCGGGAAGCCTGCTTCTCCCTCCACCTGCCGCTCCCCCTGCTTGTGCTCTCTCTCTCTCTCTGACAAATAAATAAATAAAATCTTTGAAAAAAAAGAAGTTTTCCCCCACTGGACATTTTCACAGCATCAGACTTAGACAGAGGGCCCTTCCTGACCGCACTATTCTGTTGGTTTCATCGTTTGGCAGCACATCCAGTAGCGTTTTTATACTGAAAAATGAAAGCTCTAAAATTAGATGGTGGCTGTAAATTTTTAATGGGTGCCTTGCACCATTTACATTCTCCCTTTTTTTTTTTTCACCATCATATTATTTATTGAGCACCTACTAACCACATCGGACACTGTGCTAGGCAATTTGCCCGTTTAATGTTGTTGTTTTTTTTTCCAAATTGAACTATAATAAAATATTCCCATTTTACAGTTGAAGCTAAAGAAATTAAGTTGTTTGCCCAAGGCCGAAGCAGGAGATAGCTAAGATTCAAACTGAGATCTGCCATATACCTAAGCCTAGACCCTTTCTAGGACATTATATTACCTCCCTAGTCACAGAGTCACAGTCTCCCTTACGTTTACCTCCTGTGCTCCATTCACCTGGGACACCTCGAAGCTGCCAGAAACTCCAAGCTTGATTTGCAGCTAGTTCAACTCGCTGAGGAGTGGCTTCTCTCGGCACCAACCGCTGGCCAGGGCGGCCGACTGGGTGCCTTTCCCCGGAGTCATCACCAGCTGCTTCTGTCAGTGTGGAAAGGCCATTCTTTCTTGGTCTCCTTAGACCCCCAGCTGCCTGAGGGCAAGTCCGGCTCTCTGCTTACCAGCCGTGTAACCCGGGCCAACAGCCTGATCCTATTCCTCACCTATATGGGGAGAATAATAATACGACTCACCTCCTCCGGTGGTGGGAATTAAATGAGATAACGTGAGGAAGGGCTCTGGGACACAGTAACTCCTCGGAAGTGTCCGCCATTACTGTTGAGCGGACTGGCATTTCCTGAGCCCCTGCTTTGTGCCGCCCCCCCCAAGGTGCTTTACTTGTGCATCTTACTGAATCTTTACAGCCCCGAAGGGTGGGCACTGTCATTCCCAAGTACCTGTAAGGGAACTGATTCAGGGGTAAAGTCACTTGCCTTGGGACTCAGAGGTGATGAGTGCATGACTGGAATCTCAACCTGGCCTGTCTGATTTCTAGATCTGACTCTTCCTACCACATTCACCACACAGAAGCCTCATAAATAATACCTCTTTCCTGGGGCTCAGGGTCTGTAGACAGTGATGTTGGCTTGGCTGTGGGTGCTTTCCCACAAGCAGCCCGGCAGGGTCTGCTCTGGGCTTTGTGGTTCCCCTAAAGCCATTTGTTAGGCAGGATGTGAGGTGTGGGGTGCTCACTTACCAGCCTTGCTTATCTGCTGTGGGGCAGGGCCTTCCTGACTCAGGCCTGTGGGTTCGTGACTTGACACAATTCCTGCAACCACAATGAAGCCAGTGGCTTTGCCTAGGAGCCACCCAGACCAGGAGCCCGAGGGGAAGCAGGATGGGGCCTTGGTTTCTATTTCAAAGGGTGGAGGGGTTGGCCTCCCAGCTTCCCACCTGCTTCTATCTAGTAAAAGCAGCCCTCTCTTGATTCTTTTGGTCCTCCCACTGTTTCAAGAACTGAAAACTGAAAGAAATTTTTTTCCATCTCTCATACCTGACTCGCTCTTTATTGCAAATGGCAGTTTCAGGGACAATAGTCATCCATTTGCTTTTTTTCCATCCATATAGGTCAGCTCCTGGTAACCTACCTGGCAGCCATTCCCCCATCTTCTGTCCCATGTCTGGAACAAACCATGCTCTTCCATTCCTCTGGATCTTTGTAGGAGCTGTTTCCCTTGTCTAGAATCCTTTTCCCCCTTCTATGACTAGAAAATTCTACTGGTGCATCTGTCTGAATCTACATCAGATGTCTCCTCCTCAGAAAACCTTTTAACTCCTCAGGTTTTTAATCTATTTTCTCCTTGATTAGAGCACATATCTTGACCTGGGCATGTCCAATTCTTTCTTCCTCACTGGACTGTGAGCACCTCCTGAGTATCTCTGTATCCCCAGATGCTGGCACAGGGCCCACATACAGGCTTATTAGATGAGTGGATGGATGGATGGGTGGGTGGGTGGGTGGAGGGATGGGCAGATGGACCACTGAGCTTTGAAAAACCAGCTCCTATAATTGCCACAGAATCCTGCTAGCTGCCATCACTCTCGTGTCACAGTACTGCTGAGTAACATATAACCCGGTTCTTACATGGCCATAATTCTATTTATGAATTGTCAACTTCATAACAATTTATTTCACTGTCCATGCCTGTTAAACTCTTCAATGCTTAATAAGGGAAGGAAGGCCAGATGCTCTTTTCCATCTACTTGGTCTACCTGTTTCCTGACAGAAGCCGGGGGAGGAGGCACTCTTAGGGCTGTGTCAGAAATCTGCTAGTTGCCCACCAACCCTATTCCCTTTCCTTCTTGGGCACAGAGCAAGATTCTATTTCTCAGCCTCCCCTAAAGTTAGTTGTAGCCATGTGATGTACTTCTAGCCAAGGGAACATGGTCAAAAATGACATAAACCATTTCCAAGGCTGGCCCATGAGAACTACCCATGCGCTCTTTCCCTAACTCCTGGTTGGAAGTGAAGGGGTCTGAGGTCCCCAGGGGATAACAGAGATTCAAGATGGAGAGATCCTGGGTCCCTGAATCCCCATGTGGAGAGTCATTGCCACATATCACATTGGACTGGCTTGTAAGTGAGAAATATCATATTATACTCTTAAACCCAGTGATGTGCTGGAGCTGGCTTATTTGAGCTTGTGAAAGTCAACTATTAAATGTTGAGGAATTTTGCAAGTCAGCTGTTCGATACAGTCATCATACTTCCCTAACACACTGACTTCCTACTTTAGGGAAAGAGAGCATACCAGACTAACTGCACCTTGGCTGGACGCAGCTCAGCATAAAGGAAAACCAGCCTGCGTGCCCCTCGCAGCGCCTGAGCATGCCCGCAGAGGAAGAAGCACTCCGATGCTCAACATGGCCAACCTGAATGTGACATGGGGTGCTTGAGGTCCTCGCTAATCTCCAGAGCATGAGATTGTTATGGCAGAGGCTCAGGTCATCGGCCGCTTTCACGTTTATTGGGTGACAAGTGTAAATAAGAGGGAAAGGAAATAGGGATGTTGAGTTTTCAACCCACAGCTCTTACTAGGGAATACAAAAATGGAGACACACTTGGTTCTGGCCCAATTCTTTGGGGAAGGGAATTTCTCCATGTTTAAACTCTCAGCAATATCTTATATGTTGGCACCAGTGTCTGGAGTGGACCTGTGCAGAGCGGAGAAGCTGAGAGGGTGGGACGTCCATGGTCAAGGTAGGTCTGGGGCTGCAGGTGTGAGGACAGCAGGCTTTGGGCCAGAGCCTGATCGACAGTGTTTGGAATTCACTAGGTTTGTACATGGCAAAATGATTGAAATAATTATCCTTTGTGGAAGCCATAATATCTCACTTAGAGGAAGGCAGTCAGATCCTCGGGCAGCTCAGCCCTCCTCCACGGGATATAAATTGCTGAAGTAGACCCAGAGTGCAGGGCCATTTGTGAAAGACATCACGCAGTTCGCAGGATGTTTCAGTGCAGACCCTGAATGAACTAATTCTGCTAATAGAGTATTTGATTTAATGGCACATTAAAGGGGAAAGGGGCACACCGAACACATTCTTCAGCTCAGCAGCTGATGGGTTACTGTAGATATCATAAGCAAAGGAGCCAAATTCTCCTCTGCCTTCACCAGAACAAGCAAGAGTTGCGGGAGCAGACGCGGGTCGTTTCGCAGATGGGGTTTTGGTTCAGGAACTTGGAGCAGAAATCATCAGGTTAATGCGGTTCTTCTGTACAGAGGTTATAACGACTGGTTGGAGAGACTGGCCCATACAATGACAAGTTTCTTTTCCTTTTTGTAAAAAAAAGTTGCTAGATCATGCCAGAGTAGAATGAAATCATAGAAGAGAATAGAAGTAGGAGTTACTTAGTGGATCATCACATTTTCTTTCTAAGTCCTTTTTTTTTTTTTTTTTGATCATTGGTTCCTTCTGTGATTTTTGAGTGCTTTCAATGTGTCAGGCTCTGTGCTAAGCTTTTTACTTGTATGCCTATGTATTTACATGAATTTCATCATGGAATCCTGGAAGGGAGACACCATTGTCATCTTACTTTACAGATGAATAATCTAAGGTACAGAGAGGTTAAGTAAATTTCTCAAGATCACACAGCTAATTAGAATCAGAGCTGGGATTTAAATCAGATTTCTCTGACCCCAGAAGCTGGGTTCTTAATTAACTCTACAAAGTCCTGTCCTTCTAGCTGGAAGGTAGGGGACAGCAAGACTCATCAAACACCATCACCCAAAAAAGCTCAAGCCAGAAGTTATTTGTTTGGAGAATCAAACAAAAAAAATCTGTGTTTCCAAAGATACACATCTGGAGCAAACTTGAAAATTTTTCAATTTTAAATCCAGTTCTTCAATGTTTAAAAAGTGTTTCCCTAAAAAACCAATGGGAGTTTTATGGGTAGATTTTCTTTCAAGAAATTTTCACCATCTATCTTTTTCTTCAAGATTCATCTGTGAACCTTTGTTGGAAAAAATGGCAAATTGTAGTGATTTTGGTTTGCTCATTCTGTAACTGTTCATAACCCACTCCAATTTATTTTTCCTTTCAGTTGTCAGAATACCCCTTCTGAAACTGAAATCTGATCAGATCAGTCCCTTCACCGAGCTTCCTTATAAAATGTGAGCTGAAGTCCCCAGGCTGGTACACTCATCATGGGACCCCAGTCACCTCTCCTCTGTCTACCACCCTCTCCCTCTGACTTGCCTTATACACGTCGACCACAATAGTCTCCTTGGAGATACTCCCAGACTTTGCAGGATCTGCCTTCCCCATTCTTTGACTGGCTAATGTGCAATTCCTGCTCCTTCTTTGAAGACAGCTCAGTGTCATCTCTTTCTTCTTCATCTTCTTACCCTCCCTCCATTTGGGGCTGCTTCTCTCTGCCCCTATTAGAAGCCCAGGCTTACTTCTATCACAACCATATTGAATTTCATCACCCTGGACCATGAGGACAGGGACTGTGTTCTCCACATTATGTATCCTTGGCACCTGGCAGAGTGATTCAACACTGACTGGATAATAGAATCACCTAGAAAGTCTGATTTAAGCCAGTGGTGGGCTAGGGTTGAGAACCTCTAGACTCACTGAGGTTTGCCGACTGACCAACTGAATGGCTGAAGGAATGAATGAACACACCGAGGCACTAAGCCTGAGACTCTGTCCCACCTCCAACAGCCCTGGACTCACTCTGCCCTAAGGTACCTAGAATTTTTCTAATGAGGCTTTTTGGTCATGCCCCTGTCAGGAGGCTGCAAATTCAGACCTCGAATGTTCATGGGCTCCTTGTTTGATTTCAAGAACATGCTTGTCCCAATATACAAAATGGGAAAGATGATTCCTCCCACGAGACAGAAACCGAAAAATGCTTTCTGGAGCTGGAGGGCAGATGCTGTGAAGTTACCAATTCGGACACAAAAGACTATGTCCCTTTCCTCCTTGATTAGCTCCGTCAAGAGCTCATGTTGAGTTCTCTGCCAATTACGTATGCCACAATCCTTGTCCACTGGAAGGAGAGAGAGTGTTGTCAGTGACCACTGGTAACACCCCCATATGCTAGAGGCCACATCGTCCTGACTCGGGCTGCACGTCCAGCCGAAGCTTCCTCTGCCCTTCCTGTAAGCCCGTCCGTGAGGTCACAGTGCGGCCGACCCTCACTGTCACAGGCAAGTGTGGGAGGCCAGTTCCCACAACCAGCCAACTTGGGTCTGCCATGGCCAACAACCACAGGCATGGAGAGAGAGACCCCTTGCTAAACCTGTTCCTCTTTGTCCTCATTCTGAGGACAAAAAGCTAGAAGTCCTAGAGAGTTCAGCTTGCAGAGCCCAATCTCACACGCTATAAAATAGCTGGAGATCTCTTGCATTTGAAAAATCACAGATGCATGCTCTGCCTTCCAGCACCAGGCAGGAGAAATGAGACAAACAAGCTTCGAAAATAAATCTGACTCTCTCGCGGCTCCAGATAGCCGACAAGTGTTCGTCCATCTGCCGCAAGCATTCACACTGTGAATTTATTGATTTGATAATACTCTCGCATAATTGATTGAGGACGAGACTGGCTTCTTGACTTGCCTCCATGTTTGCTGGCTGATATCGTCCCAGCACTGCTCTCTCCACTTTATGTGGGACGAAGGAGAAACCAAAGATTTTTCTGGCACTTTCTGCTGGGATGACACATATGCTGTTGGCTTTCCTGATCAGTATACTTTTTGAATGGCAGGAACTGTTAGTTGAGGGTTCTTCCCACTGACATCTTTTACTCCTCTTCACAATACTGCATGAATCCTCTCCACCCTAGCTGTCTGATTGTATTCACAGGTAACGAAAAATAGCTAGAGGTCTGTTGCTATCCTTGAAGTCCCTCCCTAGTAAGAGGGGCATAGCAGCAGAACAGAGAACAGTAATAACTGTGGAATTGTTGTATGAGATATTAGCCTGGGGAATAAGACTGAGCTTTCTACTCTCAGCAACCACAACAACCCGTCCGCCTCTCTGCAATTGTGACATTCAGATGTCACCACCATTTCATTAAATGGAATCAAAACAGCTGTGAGGATTGCTGTTTTATTTTATAGCACAAAACCATCATAACTTACTTTATAAAGCAGCTAGCAGCTAGCAAATGCAGCTGAAATGGAGAAGCCGGGTGCAGGGACAACTTGGGGGCTAGTGGAATTGGGAGGTAGCAGGGAGCCCCTTGGCTCAATGAAAATCACACAGAAGCACATGATCATATGGGTGTTTTGTTTTTGCAATTAACAATGAAGCAAAGATATACCAGAGGACAGGTTCAGTTTAGTGTCCGGTTGGTAAACAGATATCTAGACAAAGATTCGTTTCGGCCAAAGAGAGATCACTATCTGGCCACTCCTAGAGACAGAAGCTCAGACTGTAGAAGGCTTCCAATTCCCCTCTTCTGCCTGTAATACTCAGCCCCCAGCCTGGAGGTAGTGTAAAACCCTCTAGACATGGTATTTAAATCTTGGGAGGCTCTCCAGCTTCTTCAGCTGGACAGCATGGCCAAGGCAGAGTGGCTAAGTGGTCAAGTCATTGACTTTCAAGTGGAACAGAAGCTAGATTTGCATTCTGCCTGTGCTGCTTATTAGCTGAATGTCACCGGGAAAACTACTTAACTTTTACATATATCTCAGTTTACTCACCAGTAAAATGGGCTTTGTGGGGCTAGCAGATCTTGTCAGTGCCCTGTCCTGCCCTACAACCATACCACTTCCAACTGAATTCTTTGCCTTGAAGCTTTTTCTGGTGGTCAGAGCCACTGTGCTTGCTCACCTGGCAGGCTGGATGCACCTGAAGATTCATGTTCCCCAGGAGCAGCTCTCAGCCGACAAGGTTGAGAGTTGGTGTTCAAATTGGTCTTGGTATATAAAGACCTCAATTTCCTTACCTCTTGAGTGGCATAACTCTAAGACACAGGTTGTGTATTGACTCCCAGATTTCTACAGCAGATCAATCTCCAGCTGACCACAATGGTAGCTTGCATAATAGCGTGCCCTTTACTGGCTGCCTTCCTTCTTTATCTTACTGCCCACTCACCTTCTGGGGTTCCCTGAAATCATCTCCCAGATCATTTCAGAGGGTGACTTTTTCTCATTCGTCTTGGGAAGTGTAAGGGCAGCTTTTTTCTTACCAGCCTTTCTAAAGGGAATGCCTGTTTCTAATTGGTTCCCCCAGTGGATGTAGTTTTTTTTAAGACTGTGGTCAGGAAGAGCCTACAAATCTACACATGAGATTTTCCAGCTCCCAGATATATTTGGTCTCTCTTCACAGCCATCCCCAAACTCCTACAGTGGTCCTTCTCAAGGTATTCTGCATCCCTATTGTTCGATCCTAGAAATATCCTAGGATTATCATTTGAAAACTCCATTTTTAGGACTGTGAATTAAATTTGTACATTGCTATTTCCTTTCTGAAGCTGGTAGACTCAGCTTCATATCATATTTCTACAATGTGACGGATCAATACTAGGTTCTGACAAAGTGAACCACTTATTGTCCCCTAGGATAACAATCCCACATCTCCAAGGACAGCACAACAAATTTCCTTATTAAAAGTTCTATTTAATTCTTGATTTTCAGTACATAATTGGGGATATTGCCACAGAGGAAAAAAAAATCCATGATTCAGTTTTCTTCTCTTAACCTTGTAGGGTCTTATAAGAACCCATGCATTCAAAAAATGAGCAACTATACACCAAGGGGTTAGGGTTCCTTGGTAATGGTACTAGCTGAAAATTACCACTTATTAGTGGGAAGGTTGAAGTCTAGAGCTTGTTAGCACATTTAGTTGGAACAAAGGTGTTAATGAAAGTGGCATTTGCATTTATTTCTCATCAAGGCTAAATGAAACTGTGGATAGGAGAGTCAGGTCAAGTTCATCTTCTGGGGGAAAAACAATTCAGAGCACCTACTCTCTTAATAGAGAGACAGTCACATAAGAATAACAACCAATATTATTATTAATCCTCATTAGCTGAACTCCAGCTTTTGGGACAGGGCACCCACACAAAGGAGTATCTGTAAGTCAGGGCACCTGGGAGTCACAGCCAGCTATCCCATGTGATCGTGGCACTTTGCATAGGCTGCCATTTTCTGGGTAGCCGTACCAGTGTCAACTGCCCCTGGAGAGCTGACTCCTCTCTAAGGGTCTATAATCCACGGGAAGTCTGGTAATTCTGATGTGCGTCTCGGGGTAACACTTGTTTCAACCCTTCCCCCTTTTAATCAGTTCAAAGTCAGACCCATTTCAGTGCTGATGGGCCAGCACCATCCTTAGGGAGTACTCATGATCTCTTTTCTGCTTATTTAAGGGATTTAGGAATGCCTGGTAGACACATCTTATTGGAACCAATGAGGCCACATACAGCTTAAGGGATGTTGACAAACCTGCTCTTGGCTTTCATAGAATGTCTCCCTCTGATGTCCTGGGCAGCCCCATAACTTGTCCACGGAAAGGGCTGCTTCAGAAAATTGCACTCTTTATGGTGGCAATTCAGTCTCACATCTGAGTCCTTGATAGTAAAAGGTATTTAAATTTAAAAGCATATTTTGATATAAAGTCTATGGAAACCCACTCCCTCTCAGTTATGTGGATACTCACGCCAAGCAGAGACCTTGGGGCTGGCTGCTTCATGCCTATTTCGTTTTCCCATTCAATCCATTTTCACTGAAAAGGAGACATAAGCAGTGAAGCCAATATAGTTTTATTGGATCCAATGCAGTGCCACTAAAACAAATATATGTACACTCAGGCCAATACACTTTTATTAAAACAAATAGAATTTAATTCAAACCAGCATTCAATACGTTTTCTCAAAGCAATGAAATTAAGCTCTACCAGTACTTCTGCTCAATATGTTTTCCCAATCAAATCCATTTGAACAAAGTGAAATATATTTATCATAGATAACACATTTTTATTAAAAACAAATTCATTGAAACCAAGTTTCCCTTTGAACTGATAGATAGAAATTCTAACCAATTGCACAATTAGATCATAGAAACGGACGTATTTTTACTTTAGCGAAAAGCATTTCTATTCAGGTCCACTTTAAAATACACTAATGAATAATCAAAGTTGCTCCAACAATGTCTTTAATGGAGTATTTTCTCAAAAGTACATCCTTGGGGGTTGAAGTACAATCTAGAAAATAAAAAACACTTAGGGAGAAAGAATAGCACTGGGAATATGATTACAATAAATTCAGATTTGTAATGATTAAATATTTATGTCTACCTATGTGCACTTAGAGTGAAGTTGTTGGTCGTGTGCAAATGCATAAAGATGTGCTTGGGGACATTTTGTAGTTGTGTTTTCTTCCAAACCACATCGTCCAGAAAAATCTTTCCCTATTGGTGTTCAAACATGCTATAAATTCTCATCTGTCTGACAACTAGGAATTACCGTGCATGGGGAGAACTTGATGGAATGGGAGGGCATGTGTTTGGATGGCTCTTTGGAGGAGATTTCACTCTTTCGTGTCTAGATCGCAAACTGTCTTTGAGTCTTCCAAAGAACCACAGAGAGGAAGAGTTACTTTCAAATGCCACACACCTTTTGGGGACCAGGAACAAAGTCACCGCATATAAGCAAGAGCATCCAAATGCATTCCATCTCTATGCAAGACCATCAGGTAGAGGCAGAACCTCACGTAGAGGGTCTAGAGAAACCAGGGTCCTCTCTCCTCAGGGAATATTAGGGCTCCACTCAGTGGCCGACAAGAACCCCATCCTGTCTGCCTCTTCAGTGATCCCCACATCCACCTTTTCTATTCTCTCCTACCTCGAGGCTGCAGGATGTAAGGACAGAAATGAAGAATTTTACTGCCTTCAATAAGCGGCCCGGAAAATCCTCTTTATATCAAGATTGTGTGTTTCAGTACTATTTCCTCCTTCCAGCCTGGAAAAGTGTAGGAAGTGCAGATTATGCCTGCAAGTCATTGGACAAATAATTTATTAGTTGTACCCCTGTGGGGCACTCAGGTCTTAAATGGACTAGACCTGCCCTCCCTGAAACACGGCTGGTCACGGAGGGTATCTTGAGAACAGTTAGCACAAGATGTTCACTACAGAATTGTTTATAAAAGTATTAGAAACCTGAATATCTAGCATGCGGGCAGTTGGCTAAATATATTGGAATAACATTTTCCTGATGTGCTCTATAGTATTCATATCAACACAGTATCGCAAGCATTCAAAGTGATATTGTAGAGAGATTTATTGAATGGGAAATATTTGCGTTATTAAATTTAAAAAACATTTAACAAAACAAAATAGACATGCATGCCAAAGATACACACAGACAAGAAGATGAAGACAAGACTGAAATGTCAATAGTGGTTAAATGAGTGGTGGCGTTGGAGATTTATCTCTTTTTTAAAATCTGTATTTTCTAAATTTCCTACATTGCACATATATTACTTTCGATACAAGGAAGATTTATTTACAAAGTGATTATTTTTTTAAAAGATGGTGTTAAATCCAACCTAAAGGTAGTGCCCACATATTGGGTCTGCCTCTGTAACCTGAATTCTCCCATCCTTTCAGACAAAGGAATACCCATGGCACAAAGACGAAGGTCTTTTTTAAGACTCTATTTGAAAACTTTGTTCAGCCGGTCATCCAACATGCACTCACACAAGGACCCAGGTAATAAATTCTTCCCCAAGTTTGTTCTAGGAAGCAGTGGTTCAGTGAAAAAAAAAGGTGGGATTTTGTCAGATGATATAAACTGTATCACTCCAGATTTTCCTTTTTGCCTTAGCCCAGAGCCGAGCTTTTCTAATGATCTTATCTTAGATGTCTGGTAACATCTGACACCTTTTCAGTGATTTCAATTCTCTTTTCCTCCTCTAGCATTCTGTTTTTTTATTGTGTTTACTTACAGAAGAGATCCATATTTATTTTGGAAATAGATTTGAATCACAAAAAAAATATCCTATAGAAGCAAATCCCTAACAAATATAATTATTTGACCATGATGATGCACAGAGAGTTCCTGCCGTCTTCTTGGGGACATAGTGTGTCCACAGAGCTCCAGCTACACTGGGTGAGTGATACCTGAGGAGGAAGCCTGGAGAGAATTTAAGTGTGGAAGTTATTAAATCTACTTGCTCAGGTGCAAGATCCTCTGTTCTCTGCTTGGCACTGATAGGAACGGGCCAGCTTCATGTCTGGAAGAATAGTTGGGTCACCCCCTCTGTAGCCTGGAGGCTTTGGGCAGTGAGCCCAAGAATGGAAAGTGTTGTCTGTCCTTCACTAGGACCCTCCATGTGCTCTTCCAGGGAGGGTTTACTCTTCTGGGATTCTTCACGCACGGGGTTCCTAGCCATGCGTTCAACCCCTTCGTTCAACTGGGTCCTTATTCAGTGTTTTCTTTGTTTTTGTTTTTGTTTTTAAGATTTTATTTATTTATTTGAGAGAGAAAGAGAAAGAGTGAGCATGAGCAAGGGAGAGTGGTAGAGGGAGAAGGAGAAGCAGACTCCTCACTTGAGCAGGAAGCCTGATACAGGACTCGATCCCAGGACCCAGGGATCATGACCTGAGCCAAAGGCAAACGCTTAGCCGACTGAGCCACCCAGGCGCCATATTCAGTGTTTTCCTGTGTCCACAATGAGGATGAAAAATGGGGACAAGAAGAAAGTAGGAGAGAGGGATGGTTTGGTAGCTGGTGGTAGAGAGAGAAATACAGACAGACAGGCAGAAACAGAAGAGACAACACAGAGTACCCAGAACGTGTTTAATTAATACTGACATTTATCCAGCTGTAGTTGAAACCCCGGGCGGAAATAATTGCTGTTCATTGTATTGTTTTAGATGAAAATGGTAGAAATAAATGGAACTGTCAAAAGTCGTAAACCTTACCATCTTCATTAAAAATAAAGAGTTAAGAATGAAAAGCCGTAGGCAAGGAGGCGGGAGTGCTCCAAGATTTCTTTTCCCCCCCTCGAAGGCAATGTTCCCGACAAAGCGTGGCATCCAGATATCCCATTTTCTGCCCTGCTACCAAGAGTGACTTCATTTTCTCCTCCCTTGGGAAGGGTGGCTCAGAGCCCCCACAGTCCCCCTCAAGGCCAGGCCTCTCCCACCCTGTACTTCATAGACCAGCTTCCTCCCCACTCGCCTTCAAGACATCCCACTCACCAGACCTTCCTTCAAGTCTGGGGAAAATGCCTTCCCCAGAAGCTGACCGTGCACTAGCCAGTCTAAACCTCTTAACAACCCTCTGAGGTAGAGGTCTTATCCCCATTTCACGGAGGTGGAAAGTAAGCCTCAGAGAGGTTGAGTAACTGACCCCTGGTCACACAGCTCCTGCATGAATGGAGTGACAGCTAAGATTCAGGTGAGTCAGCAGGTGATTTGTTCTAGTCCTCGTGCTTTTCCTCGGAAGTCTCAGGGATCGTCTGGCTCACTGTGCATCTGGCGCAGAAGAGGAAACTGAGGCCCAGAGATATGAAATGGCTCGCCCAAGGTCACTACAATCATGCTGGTTAGCCTCAGGCTCTCTCTACCCCACCATATTGCATAGCTCATTATATTCAAATACTTTAGCTAATATATTTAGATGCCAAAAACCCGCCACTAAAATCACTCACTGCCAGCATTTTCTAAGAGAGAGCAGCTTAGTTCCAACCTCTTTCTCCATTTTTTTTTAAACCAGAGGCCTAATAAACAGCACAGCTGTGCTTTTGTCTCATCTCCTTTCATTCCCTCTCCCTGCCCTTGGGAGGGGGGGTGCCAATGTGTGACAACGTGGCTCTAAAATGGACCAACAGTAGGAGGCAAGGGCTGGAATGGACAGGAAGAGGATCAGCCCTCTCTTGCTCTCTCTCTCTTCCTTTCCACCCCAATGTCTTTCCTGGGTCCCTGGGAGTCCAACCTCAGTCTTTGGGTTTGGGAAGTGATTGAATCCAAAGGCTGGTCTGTGAGGCAAAGAGGAGGCAGACCCACCAGGGAACTGAGAAGTGCCGTAAGACACATTCCGCCCCCCACGGTGCAGAGAGCAGATCGCTTAGGCCATCGTTGTCTGCTGCTTCTCCTTGCATGGGACAAGGTCATTCGCCTACTTCTATCAGATCCATAGATCCTATCAAGAAAAGAGACCAGATAGTTAATATTTGGTGAAACATGGAGGTTTAACTGTTGATCGAGACACACAGGGTAGCAGAAAGAGCATGGACCTGGGAACTAGGTTTTGTTCAAAGTTGAGACTAAACTACTAACTAACCACTCAGCTAGGGGTCTTGGGGGAGTTATTTAAGCACTCTGAACCTCAGCTTTCTCATCTGTAAAATGGGACACTAGCACATAGTGGGCTCTCAATATATATTTGATGAATTGAAATTAGAGTATTCCAACTCATTTGGGTTGCTGGTTTAAAATAAGCAGAGTATCCCAATTCCTGTTTATCTGAAATCCAATTGTCCAGTTTGGAGTTTCAAAGGCAACAGAGGTCTTAATGGCTGAATGGCATTGGGGTAATCCTAAAATGTGTTAGGAAAACTGCAGGCTCCACAGTGATGGTATCTGGGAGGCAATGAGCAATGCACATAGGGAGACCTCTCTGTTAGATTGGCTTCAATTTGTAGGACCACTCAGTTATGAGTTATGGTACGTGTGAATGTGCATGCACATGCGCACACACACACACGTGCGCTCACACACAGGACCGTGGAATTCATGCTAAAAGAAGGGGTGCAAATCATTGCATTCAACCAACATGAGCTCCTACCAAATGCGACCATAACTGTAAGTTCACTCCTTAATATCCCAATAGGCTAGAGTGGCCACAAGCCTTTAAATAATGTATTTCTTTTCCAAACACTAGCAGATATTTTACTGAAATCTAGAAGCATTCTGTCAAGAAGAAAAAGGAACTAGGTATGCCAAAGATTAGTGGTATTTCACAGCTATTCTATCGCATCGCAACCTCCACAAAACCAAGCCTGTCCTTGCCTTGCCCCCGATGGCCGTGCCAGCAGAGGGAGTGAATTGGGGCAGATTTCGGTTTTAAATGCCTCCTAATGTCATTTGGACAAATTAGCTTACATGGCTGGACATTGTGTTCCAGGCACAGAGAATGTTCTTTTCCTGTCAGAATCTCTGACAGACAACCCAAAGGCACGGTGAAATATCAGTAACCTCTTAACATTTTTCTTGATTTCTTTAAGAGTGAACATTAGACATATTAAGAACAACAACCCAATCATTAAGCCCTGTGCGGTTCTCCTAGGAGCCAGCTCTATCACTGTAATCAGATTATGGACAACTCATTCTCATCCCGGCCATTTATCTTCTTTGTTTATGCACGCACCAAGTGGCATTTGTCTTAGCATCAAAAAATAGTAATCAAAATTGAGAACAACAAAAGACCTTTCATTATTTACGGTGTTAACTAACCTCTATTTGCTTTCATTAGTTTCCAAACAACAAGTACACTGGTTCTGATTAAACCTGGCATGTGTTAATTATATCCACGGTCTGGGGTTGTTTGGTCTATAATAAAGGATTACTTAAGGGTGAAGCCTGAGCGAAATTTGAGGTCCCCAGGCCTCAGAAGTCACCCACCTCCCTGTGCTTCCTCAGGGAAGGTTTCCAGCCTCAGAACGGCAGAAACGGATGTGAGCTTGTCATAGAAAGTTACATTTTGGGGGGTTTTGTTTTGGTTTTAAGCCTTCAGCTTTATCACCCGTTTTATGGGCCGGAGTTAAATGGCAGTACAATGCAGTTTGCTCTCTTACTGCTCAGCACTAACAGCCATCATGAGCCATAATTAGAAGTAAAACCACCACATAAATAACGCGGCAGAAAAATTGCCCCTATGATGAGCCAGACTTTGGCTACGGGAAACTTCAGCGGTCCCCAGGATCCATCATACTTAAGGGGCACTGCGTGTTTTTGTCCATATTTGTCTTACTAAAGCCAAAATGGGAGCTGTTTAGACTTTCAAATAAGCTTTTAAAACTATACAATGCCGGTTGAAACAGACGGTCTGCTACTAAGTGTGATGTAGAAACCCTTCGCCTGGCCGTGAGAGCAGCAGTGTGGGCTGGAAGGGAGAGGATGGAGCCCAGAGGCAGAGGAAGGGAAACGGAACTGCCCAGGAAGAGGATGCTTGGACCTCCCCCAACAGGGCACTCTAGAAATATTTCCCTCAAGAACCTAAAAGTTCCTGCACACCACGAAGCATGGAAGGTCACACACACAAGTGAAGTTGGGTTGCCTTCAAATGTTACTTTCATGACTTCCACTCCGTGATGAAGAGGGAGCTGGGAGACAAACATTTTTGAGCATCTCAGCATTTTACATCGATTTTCTCTAAATCTCATAGCAGCCTTAGAAGTCAGAGAAAATAAAATACATTGAGTCCTGTGCCCGAAAGCGGCCCTGAAGAGATAGGACCGACAGTTGGCTCTCTGCATGTGGCCTCCCCATTTGCAAAGAGGCAGCAGATAGGAAGTAACATGAGGGTGCCCTACAATGATCAGAACGATTTCCTCTTCCTGATTAGTCTCCCTCACACAGGGGATTAGGAGATAAACCAAAGAAAGTAAACCCCTTCAGAAGAAACATGCATTGTAGTGGACAATGTTTTTCCAAAGCCTGCCTCATTTAAAAAATTGATTTTAGGGGGTGCCTGGGGGGCTCAGTCGTTAAGCATCTGCCTTTGACTCACATCATGATCCCAGGGTCCTGGGATCGAGCCCTGCATCGGGCTCCCTGCTCAGCGGGAAGCCTGCTTCTCCCTCTCCCACTCACCCTGCTTGTGTTCCCTCTCTCGTTCTGTCAAATAAATAAATAAAATCTTTAAAAAAAATTGACTTTAGTACATTCACTTGCTTTTAAAAATAAGTCACATCTATTTTTCTATAGATCAACCAGAATAGTTAAGGTTTAATCTTCACATGGAATGAAAGAGAACGTTCCTCTGAATACCCTAAAAGCCCACATGTGCTCTCTAAAGAGGATGGTTTGCTTTCTCCATTTCTTCCTTCCTTTGCAAAACAAACAAATAAATAAAAATAAAAACAAAACAAAATTGATCAAAAACTTGGTGTTGAGAGTTAAAACAAACAATTATGTCTGGTATTAAGCAGTGCATTTAACTGCTTTAAACTCCTGCAGGTAACAGAGCTCCGTTTCACATGTAGGTTTTTGTCTGCATTTATATCTCTGCAAACCACATACGGCGTGACACCGCCGTTTTTTTAATTAAGATATGAAGTGCTCATTTTTTTGTGGACCTGCTATAGTCTAACAAATTTACTACACGTCTCAGAAAACACATAGCTTTGCCAAAGTTGGTGAGTAGCCCAGCATGGTTTATCTCCAGCCCACAGCTCTTTCCCTGAATTCAATACTGCAGGCACAATTTAATGCAAACCCAATTTATGACTTAATGCTCTAGGGACCGTAGTGGGAGATTGTTACATTATTCTTTTCTAATCCTATTTGTGTTTTAATTTGCTAAGTCTGTAATGAGGTGCATGCCTTGAATAGATTCAAGATCTTTCACATTGCTTTTGACTTTGTTTAATATAATAGATTTTACAGTTCGCATGAAATACCCAGGTGCTACGGTCAGTATTATCTCTTTATTTTCTCAACTAGAGTGAATAAAATCACACCGTGAAAGTAATTGTATACATGTTTCCTTGTTTATTGTAATGGTTTATTTCCTATTATAACTCTTGATTCAAATTACATCTAGATCTCCAAAAGTCAATTCCCCATGGGCTCCTACTTCCCCTTTCCATACGACCGTTACTCTCTGAAGAGCATGAAGGCTTGGCTGACATTTGATTCGTTGAGTAATAACAAAATACGTTTTCTCGTCTAAGTTACGATACTGCGATGAAACAGAAGGAAGAAAGCGAGGAAGGAAGGCGGGGAGGCAGGGAGAGAGGGAAGGAGGGAGGGAGAGAGGGAGAGAGAAGGGAGGCAAGGTGCTGTGTCACCATAGGCCCGCTATTTTATGCGCGGTGTTCAGCTGAACCGCACCGTCGCTAATCAGAGCTGCTACATCACCCAACTCCATGGTGTGTCATTTGCCGTCCATAACTGGGTTATAGCCAATTATAGCTAAATTCTCTGTTCTGTATGCACAATCAAAGGGTGTCTGGAATGCATTTTGCTATTTTCTGAATCCTATTATTGCAGACATGTTTATTACATTCAGAAGATGGCTTTCTGAAATTACACTGGAATCGTACCACCCACCTGCCATTTACAAACAAAAGGACCTAAACATTTCTTAACAAGGAGAAAGTTCATTTAGCTCTTTCCTGGTAACTTTTCCTGTGTTATTTTCTCCCATAACCATTTTTGCAGAATTTGTTGCTCAAGCCTCAATGTAATTGTAAAAATATCTAAGCTCGCTAGTTGATGTTTATTTTTAAATTACTCATAACACGGCAGGTCAAAAAGGAGCTGCAAATTGGCTGGTGGTGCCTGTGTTAGATGTTTGCTACGGTTTTTGCCATGAAACTCCCCTCAGACTATGTAGGAAGGGATTGTAAAATGGACCCTAAATTTTAAGTATTCGATAGCCCCGAAACAACTCCTTGAGGCTGCCTGTCAAAGAAAAAAAATTCAAGTTCTGTCTCTAAATTTCATTGGGGGCCATTTTAAGAGCAAAGTGAATGGTGTTAGAAAGACACATGATATCTGTTTGAAAACATAGCACCTCATCATTAATTATTAAGGGAAAAACGAAAGTGTTTCTAAACCAAATGCTTTACTTTTCCCTTCTACTGAAGTTTATACTCTTAAATTCCGCCCCCTGCCCCCACCCTCCCACACACACACACACATAGCCAAGCTTACTTTATTACTGGTATTTGCCTTGCAGAGCCAGGGGATATTACTACCTTTTTATTTGCTATTTTTACAGGACCCAACAAAAGTGCTTTTAAAATATATAACCACTTAATTCAAGTCAAGCTTCTTCAATACTCCTTTCATTCAAGCCCTTTCTAATTTGTTTTCCTCCAGCCAGGAGCCCGGAGAAGACACTGTGATTTATGTTTTCATTTATTTATTTTATATGGGCTTTTCATTTAAGAAAAGAAATTCTGCACAGCCCCCACCATCCTCAATTCCGCATCATCTCATCCCACTCTGCCCCTTTGTATTTGGACCATTAAGAATTTCTCAAGGCCAGGGGCGCCTGGGTGGCTCAGTCGGTTAAGCGACTGCCTTCGGCTCAGGTCATGATCCTGGAGTCCCTGGATCGAGTCCCGCATCGGGCTCCCTGCTCGGTGGGGAGTCTGCTTCTCCCTCTGACCCTCCCCGCTCTCATGCTCTCTGTCTCTCATTCTCTCTGTCTCAAATAAATAAATAAAATAGGGTCTTTAAAAAAAAAAAAAAAAAAAGAATTTCTCAAGGCCAGACTTTGGAGTCTTAAACAGATTTCTCTGGAGCTTTGACCATGACCTGGAGAAGGTTAGACTTGGGATGCTTCCGGGTGCACCAAGGGTCAGGGGTTCTTTTACACCACTCAGGGGGATAAATTCAGGGAGGAATTCTGTCTTTCCCCAGGGATGAAAGATGCTTTGCTATGGAGCTCACATTTCCACAAAGACTTGTGTGCCTTGGCAGCAAGAAAGATATCATTGTTCAAATCAACCTGTTGTTTTTGTATGGGAGCTGGGCATGGGGTGGATGCAATTGCTACATGACATTTAAGAGCTTGGGCTCAACAGTCCAGCAGCCGTGGGTTTGAGTCTTGGGTCCACTTCCTACCCAATGGCCTTGAGTGAGTTACTCCTCCTCTCTACACTGACTCATTGATCCAGCCAGTCAGTCGGCAAATACTTCGTAGGTACCCACCATAGGCCAGGCACTGAGTTAGGCACAGTGGGTAACAGGTAACGACACAGCTGTGGTTCTTGCCCATACTTCTGGAAAAAGTATTATGTAGGTGAAATGAAATGGGTTTCCTCCAGTGTAAAATAGGAGGCAATATATACCTGCTTCAAGGGGGCGCTATGAGAAAACGTGTGATAATGTCCAATAGGGCTTTGCGTTGCTCTCCACATAACGTAAAAGCTTGGTTCAAAAAAGAAATCAGAAAGTGATTATTGTCACTATTGCTAAGAATCACCCCAGGATTCCCCCAAAAATTAATATTAGAGAACCACATTACACTTTTTTTTTTAAGGAGGCTCCATTCCCAGTGTGGAGCCCAATGTGGGGCTTGAACTCATGACCCTGAGATCAAGACCTGAGCTGAGATCAAGAAGGGGACGCTTAACAGATTAAGCCACCCAGGTGCCCTCATATTTCACCAAAGACACAAGCTTTACTCTGTAGTTTCAATTCTTCTTTAGCAGAAAAAACTAAACATTAACGTTATCTGTAGAACATTAAAGTAAATTTGAAGATAAATTAACTAAAATTAATAGACTCTCTCAAGTAAATATCACCAGCAATTGAGTCTTTATCAAACACCCACTTCTCTAGGGCAGAGAGGATCTGACAACTCAGTTCCACCCACTTCAAAAGGGCACTCATCCTCCTCATTGAGTCTCGGACATTCCCAGCAGAAGAATCCTCCTCCAAAGTGTTCTTACTAGTTTAAAAGGTGATAAAATTTACTTTCATTTAAAGATAGCCAGGAAGCATTTTTAGACAAATATTTATACACTGGGAATCATATTTGCTCATTATAATGTCAGGAATGCACTTGGACAGAGACAAACTTTGGCTCCGCCCACCATAAGAGATCATGGTTCATTCCAGAAAGTGCTATGTCTTGGTGGATGCAGTGTGGGTAATGGAGTTCTCCAACACAATTCCTGAAAATATATCAAGCATTAATGCACATGATCTTTGCTTGCTTGTACAAATATTCCACATATTTGGGGAAAATCATCTGTTATTTGAGCTGCAGCAGAATTCATCTTAGGGGAGAAAACTGTCATCCTTTTAGCAAATACTTATATGGACCATTTGATCACTTTCCAATTGGGTCCAAGACAGTGGTGAATTGCTCTGCCTAGTAACACTGGAGGGATTTTGAGGTTCTGGGAGCAGCCTGAGAATCAGAGAGAGGGAAAGAGTATTTTGAGGGAGAACGGCAGAGCGGCTGCTGGGAGATGTTTAGGAGGAAAGCTGGCAAAAGCATCTCCCTTGATGTGGGTATGAAAAGGAACTATTACCAACAATGACGTCCAATATCAATTCTTAATTAGCAGTTAGTTATCTGCCAAGCTGGACTGCTAGGTAACATCGGCTATGCGCAAGCACGTGTACACGCACGCGCGCGCGCACACACGCATGCAAGTGGAATTGTCAGCACAGGTCCATACACAGAGCATTCTATGAGTAGTAATTGTAGGCCTCCAGGAAACTGGGTATGTCTAGGTGGTCACAGGCCAGAGAAGAGAGAGAGAGCAGCCTTGAGATCCAAGACAGGTCCCGAGGTCAGCAGGAACAAGGTACTAGAGGAAAAGACCCCCAAGAACACGAGGCCCTAAAAAGTCACAGAAATCATGGACAGGGCACATGGACAAGAGGATTTGAGCCCGTTCTACTCCACCTGGGCTATATGTCTACATGTAAACTATAACAAGCCTTTAAGTCTTCTTTCACTGGAAATTCTTTTTTTTTTT
>NC_138380.1:44660752-44692809 GCF_054177405.1 Leptonychotes weddellii
GCCATTCTGACTGGTGTGAGGTGGTATCTCATTGAGGTTTTGATTTGGATTTCCCTGATGCCGAGCGATATTGAGCTCTTTTTCATGTGTCTGTTGGCCATTTGGATGTCTTCTTTGGAAAAATGTCTGTTCATGTCTTCTGCCCTTTCACTGGAAATTCTTAGTAAGTCAATGTGACCTGAAAATTTAAGCAGCTATCGTAGATGAGCCTCATTTTAGGTTTTGGAGTAACTGACAGTTGAAAAGACCACATGGAGCTCCTTTTTCAGAGTTTCAGAGATTCCAGCAATGGTCCTTTTGCATTCTAATAGCACTATCCCTTTAAGTAGGAGAGCCCTGTCATCAGTGAATGGTTGCCGATCTAATGACTAATTGATGGCAAAGAGTCTCTAATGATCTAATAGCTCATTAGGGTTGACTGAGCCAGCAGGGGTCTTCGAAAATGTTTTTTATTCCACTCTGAGGTTTTGTGAGTTTTCCTGTACATACATCAGACAGCTGCCCAGGTTATTAAACTTACAAATGTGAAACCACAGCAAGAGCAGGATGGACCTAGACAAATATAATTTGGGAGTATAAGGACAAATATGGATCCCACATGACAGAGATATATAACACTGCCCAAACCATATGATGGGAAGCTAGAGAGAGACATGCTGGGAATGAAATGGGTTCCCAACAGGTGATATCTGATGCCAAGAATTTAGTTGTCACCAGGATAGTATAGAACAGCTTCATTGTGGGTATATTCACCATTCATTCATCATTTAATAAATTAACGTTTATTAAATGCCTATTACTCATCTGGTAGTCTATATAAATGCTCTATACACATTTTATCAATTTATACAGTTGCTATGGCCCTTTCACAAATGAGAAAATTAAGCCTCTAGCAAGCTAGGAAACGAGATGGAGTTATACAACATGCTTTATATATATATATATATATACACACACACACCAGGTAAGGAATAGAGCTCCTTCCAAAATTCTCATATTTTTGTTTCTTACCACATCATCCCTTGGCAGGGTTCAAACAACTCAAGCATGTTATTTCTTGGAAAATATGTCTCTAAAGATATAAGGAAGGTGATTACTGTCGGTATCCATTTAATAAGAAATAGCCAATTCTGGGAGCATGAATAATTAAAATCTTCAGGTGAACCTCAAGCAATAGTGACAAAGAATTCTCATTCAGCTCTTCTTTCCAGCACGGAGCTCTCCGCTCCTGGGCCATCACCGGGACGCTCCACGGATGGATGAGTTCCTTTCCTGGCAACAGCCCCCATCCACTGATGAAGCTGGGACTGCCGAGAAACAGGAAGAGAGATGAGAAGCCAATGCCCCGAAAGATTGACCTTGTGGCTCAGAAGTGTCTCCAGTTAAATTTGAGAAGACACCGATTGTCATATTTTTGCCTAGCTTAACAAACCCAATTTGTATTCAACGGAACTAAAATTTTAACTGAAAACAATCATCAGGAAGGCGACCAGGGTCAAGAGCGCAGGCAAAGGACAGAGCTTGAAAGAGAGCTATGTCCATACATTTGGCCAAGATATTTATTCCCCAGCTCCATCGGCCAAGGCTAAGGGCCACTCCCAGGGACATTAATTCCCTGGCCCTTCTTCCGGCCCCTGTGGGCCAAATGGAGGCCCCCCCTGGTAGAGATGCTTGCTGAAGAATGTTCAAGACAAAGGCCACGGGATATGAGCAGGGCTTTGAAAGCATCTGCTACATCTGCTTTTTTTCTAGAAAAATGACCAGAACAGCCCCCAAGCCCACATCTGTTCATGACTATAAAGAACAGGAACATATTTTTACCTTAGTAGTGTGTAGTTGATACACCCTCCCCAGGACCATGAGAGTATATATTACTAGCATAAACATCCTGAAATATGTCAAGATATGGAGAGGCAGCTGTTCATCCCTCTTCTAAAGAATTCCGGCAATGTTGGTTGACCTCTATTATAGAACTGGCATATATTAGCTGAAATAATACTTTAACAGTTTTTAGTACCCAACTATATGTTCTGTTATAAGGAATAGCAAATGTTTAATCATAAATATTTTAATGGCTTCAGGGATTCATGGTATTCAATGACCGTGTTAAATGATAATAATCACATCTGGTTTATTACTATAGTAATTCAGTAGCTTCTCTTGAGCAGCTATTTTTTATTATATGTGCTGTGCTACTGTCATGGTCATTTATAGCAGTAATATTTTAAAGTGGCTCATTTGTTTGTTTAAGGACAGTTTCACAATCTATTTCTGTATTAATATACATTTTGCACTATTATTGCCAAGCTGCCACCGGAAAATTGATCCTAGCCCGTTACGACTGGAGAGGCCAGAGCGAGACCTGAGAAGAGAGACGGGGGCGGGGGGGAGGGAACTGGGCCATCCCGGTGCCCCCTGGAGTGGTGTCCACGACTCCGGAGGCTTATTCATAAATGAAGGGGTGCACCCAGAAAGAGTTAAAAAATAATAAATGTAAAAGGAGGACCCTCGACTTGGGGAGGCATTTCGAGCCAAATATCATCCCGGAGGCAAAGGCATTTGGGAAGAACCGCAAGATGCATGGTCTGCAAGGCCCGAGGCGGTCACCGGGCCTTGGCAGTCATCTCCGTTTCGATCACAAAATAATAGTGAGGAGGCGAGGAGTGAAACAATATGAACTCACAAGAGAGATGCAAGGGCAGATCAAGGTTACCCACTGGGTGGCTTCGATACTGACATCAATTTCAAATCTGCTCGAAGTGGTCCTTAGGAGTGAATTGCAGAGGCATGGCGAGCCGTGCCCCCACCTTCCTTCGAGGGGCACCTTCCTTCGTGGGGTTCCGAGCAGCAGGTGCGATGCCGGCCCCGTGTGGGGCGCCTGCACCTTTTACCCCGGACCACGTCACCAGGGGTTGCTTGTGATGGGGTAAATATTAGCCTGAAATCATACATTGCTGTTCAGTAGGGAGGGGAAAGGGAAGGGGTTCTTAATAACCCAGGAGAGTTAATTTTCTGTGACATTCTGCTGAACCAGGTTGAGGAAATTCAGAGGAGCCTGGAGAAAACTGCCAGGCTACTGCTCTGCTTCCTCTTGGCTGGATCCTGATTGGTTGGGTGACAGAGGGCAAATGGCTTTTACGGCTATGAATGATGTATGACCGTAAAATGGTCTGTAACCAGAAGTGCCAACTGACATGCCTGCTGATTTAACGGACACCCAGGGTTATGTTTGCACAGAGACGCTTAAATAAACACGTGCTAGGTTTGAGGCCGTTTACTAAGCAATCACTTCGCTCGCTCTTCTTTTCCATTTTGTTTTACTTCATCATGAAAACGGGGAGAGAAAACCGTGGTTCCCTTTTTTATAATAATGAAGCTTTACTCATCGCCGTGGCAGTTCCTCTTTCTTCCTCTCTTGCTGACTTCTGGCCCCTTTTCCCTCTTTCTACCTGCAGGGGGAGCTGCCACTGACTTGCAGAAGCCCGGGCAGGGTTGGCAAGTGCAGCCACTTCAATGGGCTGCCCTTTGGGAATGGAGGCGATGTCGTCTGGTTGCTTTTGCATTTGGTCAATTAGGAGAAGAAAGTCCTGAGGTCGCTGTTTGATTGGGGGAATGGGGAGATTTCTGTTCGGCCACCAATCGGCAAAGACACCAAACACAGGAAAGATGCTCTTCCCGTGATGGTCCTTAAACTGAAAAATACCCCATGAGCTTACATGTATAAATTCTCTCAAATAAATTGATCAGAAATCTGTAAGATATCACAGAGTAATTCTTCCCTATATGTGTGGAAAATATCCCAGAAGAGCCATTTGACTTTATACTCCAAGCTGAGTCGGGAATGGCAAATCAATCTCCGACTTGTCCTCCCTGGATCTCAACTGGGCTTTATAATCTCTTTCACAGGGTTCTTCAAGAGTGCATTTCATAATGTCTAAGTATATTTTTACCCATCTTTGGATTATCCATGTCTAACGTTATCAGCATTTAATTTAAAAATGTAACTGATCTCTATTCTCCAGCTTGACAGTTCTTTCCAATCCTTCCATGTGACTGGTTCTTCCCATCTGGTCCTGCAGGCACTGGGGTTTACTGGCCATGGAGTATTTTTTTTTTATGTAGTATTTTTTAAACTTTCTAAACCCATGTTCCCCTGAACACTTTTTTTTTTGTCATGAAAGATCATTTTCTTTTCTTATTGAGATATAATTGTTATATAACACTGTGTAAGATTAACGTATACAGCATGTTGATTTGATACATTTATATATTGCAATATGATTACCACTGTGGCTTTACCTAACAACCCCGTCAGGTCACATAATTATTATTTCTTTTTTGTGGTGAGAACAATTGCGATCTAGTCTCTTAGCAACTTTGAAGTCTACAATACAGTATTGCTAACTAGAATCACTCGGCTGTGAGTTCAATCTCCAGGACTTACTTACCTATCTACTAATTGCAAGTCTCTGAGCACTTTTGGTAAGATGTAATTCTCTTGCCCTTCTTTAATAATAATTTCCATTCAGTCGAAATTAAACCAAAGCAATGGGACAAAATATTACTCTTTGAAGGGCACACTTCTGAGGTAGTGCTACTCCATCTCTGGGGTTGACAGTCACTGCTCCAAAGAAAATTGCTCTAGTCCGATACGGTGCATTTCTGGCCTGGTGGGACGCCAGGACTCCTTAGTCACTGTAGTGTTCTCATGGTAATTGAGATGACAGAGTCCTTGGTGGACTGTGAGCAATATGGACAAATATATTTGAAACTGGTGTCAGTAAACTGGCTGTCTCAGTAAAACAAAGATACCCCAGAGTACATGCCATGATGGAGGAAGTAACACTAGAATTCTGATAGCATCACACAGTGGACCAGATAGAAGAATAGGCTTAGTTACCTGGTAAGAAAGTTTTGGTCTCCATGAGCTATATGGAATTGTAAGTTGATTGTACCTGGAGACACTGTCTCATGTTAGTAAGTCTTGGAGAGACTGGTATATTAAATCATATGGCAACATACTTACTTACAATGAGAAATGGACTATTGTGTGGGTATAATGCTATGTGGACATGACCGGTCTTGTCAAGTCATCAGCACATTGTACCACTTTTCTTCCTTCTGTATATTTCTGTGGTTACACAAAAGTACCATTGAATTCATCAGCTCACGAATGGATAAATAAAATGTAGCATAGCCACACAATGGAATATTATTTGTCAATAAAAAGAATGAAGTAACAATTCATGCTATCACATGGGTGAACCTTTAAAATACTACGCTCAGTGAAAGAAGCCAGTCACAAAAGAATACATAATGTATGCTTCCCATTTATATGAAGTGTCCAGAACAGACAAATCCAAAGAGATGGAAGGTGTATTCGTGGTTGCCTCAGGATGGAGAAGGGGACTGGAATTTGGGGAGCAAGAGGTAATTGCTAAAGCGAATGGGGTTTCTTTGGGGGCTGATGAAAGTATTCTAAAATTGATTGTGATGATGGCTACACAGATCTGTAAAAATACAAAGAACCACCGAATTGTATACTTTAAACGGGTGAATGGTATGGAATTGAATTAAATGTGCATGAAGCTGCTACCAAAATAAAAGGATCACTGCCATGATTTTGGATCATGATGCTTCCAGGTTGGTATCTTCACATCTTTATACTGACTTAAAAGAAGCATTCATGAATTTTTATACATGAGTATCTCATTCAAGGACATGTCCTTCCCACAGTACATGGCATAAGTGTAAGAAGCAAATAGAACCACCCGAGCATATTTAAAGCCTCTACCTATATTGCAACAATTAACATTTTATTGATCAAGCAAGTTGCATGAGCAAGCCCTGAAATTAATGGCAAGGGAATGTATATTCCACCTACTTTACAAGGAAGCATTTCCAATGTCACGTTGCAAAGAGCGTGGATGTATAATCCTATTGTTACAGGGAGGGGGTGGGGACTAATAATAAAATCTGCTACAGGTGATCACTTTCCTTAGGGTGGTAGTGGGGAGTATGACCCCCACACAATGGAATGCTGGCACATTTGTTTCTCCTGACCCTGACACACTGGGAAATCAGGTCCACCTCTTCCACTGATCATAGTGTTCCTTGTTTCCATCATCTACCTTGACAAAAATGTTGAGATTTCTAAACTGTTGCCAAACAAATTGAATGGTGATTTTTGTTTTACAACGTGCAGAGTTGATTTCATTTACATGGATCCTTCTATTTTATCATATTTTCAACATTTATAATTTTCCCCTAGGAAGTTGGGGTATGTATTAGTAAGAGTTAGGTTCAGCTAAAAGTAACAAAGACCCAAAATAACACTGTCTGAAGCAAAATAAAAATGTACCTGTCCGTCAGAGAAAATCAGGCTGGTGTAGGAGTTCTGTTTCACCAAGACTTCAGGTGTCCGTGCTCCTTCCAGGGAGTAGCTCCTGCTGCCATGATCTAAGGTGGTAGCCACCATATCCACATTCCACAAAGCAGGATGGAGAAAGGGATCAGGAAGAAGGAGGCAAACGGCATGTGCCAATCATGAGGGAATTCTCCAGAAGCTGTCATACAACACTCCTAAATATTTCATTTGCCAAAACTTTGCCTCATGGCCACACCTAGCTGCAGGGATAGCTGGGGATTATAATCTATATACCAGGCAGTCAGGTGCTCAGATAAAAATGGGGAGTCCTAAGAGAGAGAATGGATATTGAGTGGACAGGTAGCAACCTCTGCTACAGAGGACAATTGTCCCCTGATCCTGCAGCCTCAGGGCTATACAGGTGGTTTAGTATTCATCATTTCTCATGAGAACTATTATTATAGTTTTTTAGACGGTAGAGTTCTAGTAAAATACCATTGTCTAGCATTCATATCTGCAGACTCTGGAGTCATGCTGATAGGGTTCAAATCCAAGTGGCCCCTTCTTAGTCACTGTGTGAACCTTGGGGTAGTTTCTTCTCTGTATTTCAGCTTCTTCATCAGTAAAATGGTAACAGCAGTACCTACTTCATAGGGTACTTTTGAGGACTGAGTTAAAACACAAACTGCTCTTATTATTAACTGGTCTCCCTGTCTCCAGTCTCAGCCTCTTTCCTTCTACAATGGAAATCTGATGCTCCCACTCCATTAAACCCCTGTAAAGTTTTCTGGGTGTGTCTATATAAAGCCCCAGATCCTTGGCATGGCCTGGAAATTCCTTTTTAATCTGGACTCTTGGCCTTACTTGGCTTGCCTTCTGCCTCCCTCACATGTAACCTGCGTTTGACCCTATCACACGCCTTAGTCTTGAGACAAAGAATGTCACATGCCTCCCATTCCTCTCTCTGGGTTTCCTCCATCTCAAAGTCTCCCTTGCTCTCCCCCCTTTCCTCCAGACACAGATAGCTGCTTCCTCTCCTGGCTCCAACGTATTTCCTATATGTGATATGAAGTGATATGAGTGATATGACTGTTTATGGAAATATATGTCTCCCTACACTAGAACTTGGCCTCCTTGTGCATAGGAACCTAGGGGACACATTCCGAGGCCCTAGGAAGATGCAGGAGGCGCTCAATATTCACTGAATAAGTGAATGAACGCATCCAATACTACGTAAGTATTTGGCAGCAGGCGAGAGAATGAAGATGCATTCATTGCAAAGAACAGGGAGCTTAAAGTACACATTTCCCAAGTTATACACTCTATAAAGCAAACAAACATGTGAAAGCCATAAATTCCAATACCAGCAATCACTTTCCAAATAGGAAGAGTACCTTAGAGTCATGTTTTCTTTTTTTTTTTTTAAAGATTTTATTTATTTATTTGAGAGAGAGAGAATGAGAGAGAGAGAGAGCACATGAGAGGGGGGAGGGTCAGAGGCAGAAGCAGGCTCCCTGCCGAGCAGGGAGCCTGATGCGGGACTCGATCCAGGACTCCAGGATCATGACCTGAGCCGAAGGCAGTCACTTAACCAACTGAGCCACCCAGGCGCCCCGAGTCATGTTTTCTTAATAACATATTGTGACACAAACTCAGGAATTTCAAGTTTTGCAGACCATGACAAGCTGTTTCTGATTGGCCGCAGAAGGTGTGCACTTCGGGGCTGGTCACTGTAACAGATCCCCCTTATTGAGCCCTACTTGGCACCCATACATATTCAGTGGTGCCTTACTTAACTCGTAACAACTAAGAAGTAAATACTATTATTATCCCAGCTTTATCAATGAGTAACTTGTTACGTGGAGAAGGTAAGTGGTTGAACTGGGTTGGAAACTCAAGGGAACATCAAATTACAACACAAAATACGAGTGAGACCATGTCACTACATGGGAAAAGAAACTATTCACATGGAGTAGTAACAGAAACGCTTGCAATCAACCTCCCAACCAACAGGGAGGACCATGCTGTCAGCCCCCCATTGCTCCAGCCCTCCTTTTTTGGCCCAGATTGACCCACACTGGAAGGCCTGGGAAGCAGTGAACTTAGTGCAAGGCTGTGGGGCGAGCTGACCTGAGGTCAAACCCCAGCTCCTCTATAAACTGTAAACTTGAACATGACACATTCTTAGCTGGGTTTCCCATCTGTGAAATAGAGGTTATAATGCTTTCCTCCAGAGATGTCATGAGAATGAAATCAAATAATAGACATAAAAAGCCCAGAACATAATGAGCATTCTACAAACGGTGGCTTTTTCTTCCCTCTCAAAGGCAACAGGAAAAAAACACAGAATGGCTATAAATTATCTGAAATAAACAAGCCAGTTGTTCTAATTTAGCTACGATTAGTGCAAGAATCATAAGCCCAGGGTGTACATCTAAGAAAGCAAAACCCATTTGCTTTGCATGCCACAGACTCTTGAATTTTGCTCTTTATCACAAATGGCAAATGAGTTCTATTCCAGGAGAACCAAATCCTACCCACTTTCTAAATCCACGTAATTGCCAAGCATAAGAGATTAATCAATTAGAAAGGGAACTAACCTCAGTCAGTTTGTTTAAAAAAAAAAAAAAAAGCCAAAACCAATGAGTTCCAGAAACCACTGTGCTGAAGCCAGCAGAAATTCCCGCATTTAACCTACCCACACTCCTACTCTCTCCTAGTTAAGGCAAAGTCTCTGATTGGGCTTTTAAGAAGTTGGAGGGATCCATTGCTGGAAACAAATGGGAAGATTTTATCAACCAGACAAGAGGCCCGTGGGGGCATTAAATGCTGTCCCCATATTTCTAATGAGAAAGAAGCCAGTTAAGCTGCTATAATTGAAGGTGATCACAGTGCCTGTGGGGCCGGGCCAGCCCTAGGGCCACTTGCCTAATCCCCCTAGTGGCCTATGTGGGTGCCCGTCTCCACACAGGGGTTCACACCACCATGGCAACACACAGCTTCCTCCTAAGTGTGGAAAAGCAAAGACCTGGCACCACCACCCCGTGTTCCCAGTTCAGATGCATTTAAGATCCAACCTGGAGTGAGGATTCCTTGTTTTACTAACCCCCCCCCCACACACCCAAGGCCTGGCCTCTTAAGGCTGCAGACACCAAAATGCCCACAGGAAAGCTGGTTCAGGGTAAAAGCCCCATGCACTGTACCCCCAGCACCTGCTTCCATGCCAGTCCCTCTGAGTCTGAAAGGCAGTGCCTCATTAGAGGGGACAGGCTGGCGGCTCCTACCAACATCTAGTGCTCCACGGACCTTTAAGTTTATAACATGCTCCACAGGTTCACTGGCACTCAGGACTCGGAACAACCCGGTGACGCAGTATGAAAATGATCCTGATTTCACGAATGTGGAAGGGTTACAGTATCTGGCTAGAGGCAGGGATTTCGAGTCAGGTTTGTCTTGGAATTCTTGCCTTGCCATTCACTAGCTGAGCCCTTGGTGAGTTTAATGGCCTCCCTTGCCCTCAGTTCCTCATCTGTAAAATGGGAACATTATCCACATCAAAGAGACTTTGCAAGAACTAACTGAGATATTAGATGGAAAGTACATAGCACAGTGGGCTGGCATCCAGTAGGCTCTCGGTAGATTTAAGTATTACAGATTCGAGAAGGGAAGTAACAACCCAAGATCATGTGGGAAATGAGATTCATGCCCCTGCCTGTCTGCCTCGGAAGCCAGACTAAAAAAATTATATGCAATGTTTGTGATATATTCATAAGAACACATGCAATGTAACGCATGCAATATCAGATAGGAAGCGAAACAATAAAATAAACAAACGCTTACGAACCCGCCACCCAGCTCAAGGATTAGAATATCGCCAATATTGCTGCAGACACCTGTGTTCTGCATTCCCTTCCTGTCCCAAATTGTGCTTACCGTTTGATTTTTAAAAAATAATTTTATCATATATATTATATATATGATCCTAAATAATATATTGTTTGGTTTTGCTTTTGAAGTTTTTCAACATTATTGACCCACCTTAAGTAGCCTCCCAATACTTGCTTTTTTCACTCAATATTATGTTACCCAAGACTGAGCCAGGGTGACGCGGATAGTCACAGTTGATGAGGATAGCCTCATTCCCGTAGACTGTTCTACTACAAGTAAAGACCACCAGTTATCTATCCAGCCTTCTGTGGATGGAAGTTTGGGCTGTTTCCAATTTTGTTTTGTCTTTTTGTTTTCACTCCCCATGTGTCTTCAAGTTCATATGTGAAGAGATTCTCCAGGTGTATAATGGGAGTGGAATTGCTGGGTTGTTAGGTATATATGGATGTTCAAATTTACTAGACAGTTCCAAATTGTTTTCCAAAGTGATAGTGTCAATTTATATTCCTACTGGCTGTGTATGAGAGGGCCCCTTCGTCCTCAGCCTCCCCAACACTTATGTTTCCAGACTGCTTAATTTTTGACAATCAGGAAGACGTACGTTGTACATCCCACGTCTGTCTTCTTTTGTCTTTAGAGTGGAAGGGCATTAAGGATTTGTGAAGGATGGAATGAAATGACTTCTCTGAAAATCCCACCATCCAAAAAAGAACTTGGACTTCCAGGCTGTGAACACCCTGAGACTAGGTCTTACCCATTTTTCACAATTCCCTCCTAGCTCCTTTAATGCCACGCTGTGGCCAGCAAGTGCTCATCGAATGCTCACAGAAATCACTGTCCTGATAGAAGAGTATAACAAGGGAGCATCATCTTGACCCTACTGTCAGCAAGCAGGTCCAAGGGCAGAAACTTGGGAGGGGAATAACTCCTCAGCAAACTCAGAAACAAGGACACGTTGGTCCCCTGCCACATTGCTCATTGCAGCTGCCGATCATCGGGCACTTCATCTCTGCTAGCCACTGTGACAGAGACTTGAAAATCTTTAGCCCCCTTTCTCTGTGACAAACACCTGTGGGAGTTGGGATTATATCTGCTTTACAAATGAGGAAACTGAGTGCCAAGAAATAGATCACTTGCCCAAGATCAAAAAGCTAGTAACTGGCCGAGTTAGGATTCAAACAAATTCTGCCTGCCTCAAAGCCCACATTCTCCATCACCATGAGATTCTGCCTCCCTCTCCTGCCCCTCTTCTTCTGTGGTCCCTCCGAACACATACGACCTCCTCCTCCCACTTAGGTCTGCCTTCTTCCCTGGAGGAAGGGTCAGTGACGGTCTCTCAGAGCTCAGTTTCCCCCAACACAGCTCAGATCCTCCATCAGTGTTTTATGCGTTGATGAGGGGATGCTCTCAGTAATGGTGAGGAAAATGAGGACAAACATAGTGGCCTCGGCAGTAACACAGATCAGTTACTCAATAAAACCTTTATCTGCAAAAAAAAAAAAAAAAGAAAAGAAAATGAGGACAAGACCTCCTGACGCAAATGACTGCTGTCCTCCCAGAGACACTGACACCGTGAACAAGGTCCCTGAAGAAGGTGATGCTTAACTCAAGGCACTGAGAGTGGAACTCTAATTCTGTGCTACAGAAAGAGAAACTGCCAACAGACTGGGATAGGGGAGACACTGGGATTTGTGCCCAAAGCCCAGGAAGTTCTAAGTCTGCTTCTCTGAAGGACTGATCTGGGCCATTGTACCATCCATCAGCCTGCGGCACACATAGACGCAGGCCCGGGTGGGGATGGGGTCCTGCAGCCTGGTCTTGGCATTTCCTACTGAGGATCAGACTTCCTTGTTGGGGCCCCCATGACTCCCAAGTTATGGCTGCTGATTGGGGAACATAATGGGGAATGTACCACAGTACCAGTCCTCTAAATCACCTGAAGTGCTTGTTAAAACACAGACTGCTGGGCCCCACCCCGGAGTTTCTGAATCAAGGGGTCTGGGGCAGGGCCTGAAAATTTACATTTCTAACCTCTTAAGTAACATCTAAAGTCACACTGATGTTACTCATCCAGAGGTCACACTTTGAAGCCATGGAATGAGAGCATGAGAGAGGAGGGTGCTGGATTTATTCTATGTTGCTCCTCCTCTATGGTAGCTTTGAAGATGACTTCTCTCTGAGAAATGGAGCCAGGCTGCTATGTGAGTGGGGTTACATGTGACTGAGTCCCTCTCCTTGGATGTGGTCCCTTTACTTTACTGTTCCGTTCCCTCAGCTCAGAATGCCCCCTCCCACACTCTGGTTTGCTCACACAGAGCTCCCTGGGCCCAGGTCCAGTGCCATCTCCTCCAAAGGTTCTTCCAGACCCCAACCACAGTAACTTCTGCACCTGTCACATCTTGCCCTGGGTTTTTGGCAAAAACCTGCGTTCGCCTTATCCCCCTGAAAGTGAGCATATGGGTGTGGCCAGAGGGAGGTGTCTGATTTGTGTGGGGTCTTCCATTGCTTCCTCAGAGTGACATGCATGGAGCAGATAATCATTAAGTATTTATTAAATGAAAAAGAGGGGCGCCTGGGTGGCTCAGTTGGTTAAGCATCCGACTCTTGATTTTGGCTCAGGTCATGATCTCAGGGTCATGGGGTCAAGCTTTGCATTAGGCTCCGCGCTCAGTGGAGAGTCTGCTTGAGATTCTCTCTCTGCCTCTGCCCCTCACTGCCCCCTACATGTGTGTGCGCACTCTCTCTCTCAAATAATAAATAAATCTTAAAAAAAAATTAAATGAAAAACAGATGAATGTTCATGCTTAACTCTTCCTTTCTACTTTTTCATAACTAATGCCTGCATCTCCCAGGGCTTTCTCTTTCTTAACTGAGCAAGAAGCAGTGTATAACATCTGCAACCAGAATGTTGAATGCAATGCTGTTATCCTCGCTGACCAATCCTGTCCTGTGTCATGTCCTGCACTAATTATTTTTCACAGCCTAAGATTAAGTCCAGGGTACTCTTTTGTTCTCAGAAGACTTCATTGTTTCTATCTTTTCAGATTTTGAAATTTTTATCTTACATCCCCAGCTCACGCTGACTCCATTTTCCTTCAGTCATCCGTTCATTCCACCAATTTTTACCGAGCACCAGTTATGTGCCCAGCATTGTTCTAGGCATGGGGATCCCGCAGTGAACATCAGCAGACAAAACTGAAGTTGGAGATAAATAGAAAATCAAAAGCAGCATCTATATTATGTCAGGGGATGATAAGCACTGTGGGAAAAGCAGAACAGGGAATTGGAACAGAAGTGCTGGGTGGTCATGAGAGCAATCTCACGCAGGAGGGACAAGAAGGCTCTGTGGAAGAGGCAACGTTTGAGCAAAGACCAGAAGACGGTGGGGGAATGAGTTAAGGGGCTGGTTGAGCAAAGAAGCAAAGACATCTGGGGGAGGAGTGCCCAACAAAAGGAACAGAAGAAGGTCAGCATGGCTGGATCAGAGTGAGCGAGGGGTAGGGAAGGAAGTGAGGTCAGGAAGGAATAAAAGGAGGGCCCTGATGGCCAATATGAGGATCTTGACTTTGATTCTGTGTCAGGGGGAAGCCACTGGAAAGTTTCAAACTGAGACGTGACAGGGTCTGCCCTATTTTAAGAGGCAAATCCCGGCACCTATGTTGAGGATAGTCCACTGTGGGGCAAGAGCAGAAGCAAGGTGACAAGCTATGGTCATCCAGGGGAGTGGTGGCAGCAGCTGGGAAAGAGGTGGAGGTCGTGGGATGGTGAGAAGTCATGAGGTGCTGGGTATGGAGGTCTTTGGAAATGAAGTCCTCCATGAAGGCAACTGGGCTTAATTCCACACTGTTCCCGGTAGTGGCTGTGCATCGTTCACAGGGATTTACTTATGTGCAGAACCCATGCATGGAATTTGGGGAAAGCCAGAGTTCGGGGAAGAACAAAAATATGTCTGGCTTTTCATTGAATTCAACCCCCTCGTAGGTCATCTTCTAAAAGGAAAAATCAAGCAAATACTGGTTTCAGTTTCCACTCTGATCTTCCCCACGGCAGTGTTCACTGCTTCTCCGTAGGCAAATCCTCTTTGCGTCTCTTCTTGTTCCTTGGGATCCCTCCGGAGCCCTCTGTAGATTTTCTGGGGATGCCCTGAAGCTATGAGGACCCATGAATTTGGAGTCCTCTAACTGCCACCCTCCAGTGCCTCTGGACAGCCAGAACCCCAGCTGGCGGGCCACACAGAGACTATCCTGCTGGGCCTGGGCCGCCAGCCAGGAGCAGGTTGTGGAGTTAGCAGCTAAGCGAGGGCAGATTGCTGGAGTTTGGTCAAGAGAACAGATGTGCATTATGGGCCAATCTGACCGCAGAGAAACATTTCCCCGCACCTTGTAAAGGTACACGATTGCCTGGTTAAGCCAAGGCAATTTGACACACATTACCTCGTTCATAAACAGAGAGAGAGAGTGCCCTTCTTCCCCAAGTGTGTGCAAACGGTAGGAGAGGAAGCCAAGGACCTCAGAAATGCTGTAGCACAGCTTCAGGAAACAAATGCCCGTGGAAAAGGGCTCAACAGCATATTAATGGCCTGGATGTTACCACACCCAGGCCAGAAGCTAGAAGCTATCGATCGTCTGTTCACTCTTCATTTCAAGGCACAAGTGGAGCTATCTTTACACACGGGGACAAAACCTTCCATTTCATTTAAAGGAGCCCGCCTCTGCAGACCTTGCACTCATCCCTCCAACACCTACTCAGCATCTGCTCTTCTTAATATTGCCTGCTACTTCTAGCAATTTCTCGCTATCCCAACGAAGTGGCAGCATCTTTATTCTTAAGACACTTACAGTAGAGCTGGGGAGACCAGATGTCCGTTAAGAAAAACACCTAAGGTAATTTAGCAGGAGCGCTGAGAGAGAGAGAGACAGGGCTTCATAAACAAGACCAGTCCTATATATTCTCTCCACTCTGTCTGGAATGTTCCCTCCCCTTCCACCACTATCCTGCCTTCTGCCACCCCGTGCCATGCACCTGGCTCCATCTTCTTCACAACTGAACTCAGGCATCAGTTCCTCCAGCACACACCTCCCTCTCCTGCTCCCTGTGCCCTGGGCGCTAAACACACGGAGTCCTCTCGGCACATCTGTCTTCCCCACCAAACTACTGGCATTGCTTGGCACATAATGTGTTCTCAATTAATATTGATGTCCATGAAATGAAAGTCTGGGCTTTGATTTATCTGAGGGAGCTGAAGGGAATAGTTTCTGTGAGGGGATAGGAGAGAATATAAGTAAAAACAACCACAACTTACTATGTGAGACATTAAGCCAAGTGCTTTTCATGATATATGGAATGGAAAAAACCCTAAGATTATTCAGAATGTGAGAGGAAAACAGTTGATTTTAGATACGCTAAAGCTTTCCTGGGAGAAAAAGAGACCTGGAAATGGACATGAGGTCTGTGTCACCAAGATGGCAGGGATTTGAATCTTAAGTCACAGCTAGTGGTTTCAGGAAGGAAAAAGTGATAGTGAGTTACCACGATACTGCCTGAAGAGACCGTTCACTCATCCACTCTTGTAGTGATGAGCAAATTTTTTTAGTAGCAACCATGTGCAGGGTATTGTGCTGGGCGCTCTGAGGGAGAGATGAAACATGCATCTATCTGCCTGTTTCCAGGCTCTCAGGGCATATAGCCAAATACAGTGTATCAGAGATACTTCATTAACTAATCTACAAGATAAAAAAATAAATGTCATAAGTCAAAGCTATGTAAGTCCAAAGGAAAGTAAGATTGTTTCCATGAAGAGAGATCAGGAAAGGGTTTGTACAGGAAGCATCATTTGGGCTGGGCTTTGAAGGATAGGTAGGAGTAAGAAAAAAAGCTTGGACGGTGTTTTGCACATAGTAAGAGCTCCATGGGAATTTGCTGTGAATATTTTAATTCAAACCAATATACTTGTAATTCCCCCAAGGCAGTTTGATGCCTTTGTTCATAATTATTCTTCTACCTGGAATGCCCTTCCCCTCTCTGACCCCTTTTCCCCGGCCAACTCCCTATTTCTCTCTACAAACACTCCCCTGACCCCCTGGATCACACCTTCTGTCACGCCATCCCGGCAGTCTATATCTGAGCACACCTCTGTCATAAACCAGTTACCTAATAAGGGGGCCATGTTTGGCTTCCTGTATGATTGTGAGCATCCAGAGAGCCCCACGCGAGTTAGATACACCTTCATAGACTCAATGTCAGGCACTGGATGGATGCAGATGAAAGAGGAAGCCGTGGGGTGAGTGGTACTGCTGAGGGTCAAGAGCAGAGACAAGGACCTAAGATAGATCTTTGGAAACTGTCTATATTTTGAAGATAGTACAAAGAAAAACAAAAGCAGATGTAATCCCAGGGACAAGCCCTGCCTGCCCAGACGGTGCATAGAAGGTGACCTTGGACATCTTTTAGGTTTCTCTTACTCATTGTTTCATCAGAGAAAAATAGTTCCCCCGTCTTTATGGGGATATCGGGTAAGGAGCAGATCTGCAAAGGCGCTGGCCCCCACCGCACTCTCCCACACAGCATATTAATAAACAGTCACATAGGGCAGGGTTTTTATCCTATTGGCCTATCTGCTACCCCAAACAGGCAGGGGTGAAGGCAGATACCGATCGTGGGGGCCCTTATGCAGAACCACATGCAAATCGCCAACTAAGGCAGTTCCCTTGGGTCCAGAAAGGAGACTAGGAGAAGGAGGTATCCTTTAAGGAACTTAACAAGGGAAGAATTGTTTCACGACCTAAGATACCAAGAAGACACACAGTTTGGTGTTTGCCCCTGCTCTCTAAAACATGAGTCATGCATGAGGCCGTTCACTTGGAAAACAGAAACAGAAAATTCACTCCTGCCAACATACCAAATTCCATAAGGGTGATGTAGGTTATTTTCACAGTGAATTCCTTCTCTCTCCGAACCTTCAGGACTCTTCCTCCACGAAGCACTTGCTGCACACAGTTTTGTTGCCTATGTGTGTTCCATAGCACACTACGGGCATCCAGCCCACCACACGAAAGCATTTTAATCTAGCTTTTGGTGAGGGGGGATGTGCCCAAAAGCTCTTCCAAAACCTTGCTTATAACAGATGTCAGCAGCCTGTGTTATAAAACTTATACTATTTGTCAATGAAATATAATGCTCAAAGCAAAACATATAGTATGTTTACTTCGGAACTCTTTGCCGCTTTGCCAGACAATAAAAGAAAGTTGTATTTTTAGCAGATAGTTCTCTTAAGCCAGTGTGGCAATTCCCTTTCCCTTTTCCTGGCTCTAATGGAGGCCAATCTGTTCTACATTCTACACAACTGTGGAAATTATAGAAGGAGATGAGAGGAATCGAATTTAGTATTTGTGAATTGTTGTGCTTTGTAGATGAATACCCAGTTTCCTACTTCTGGGCATCTGGGCAGGGAAAAACTCAATTAAGTAGGAACCGAATGATCCCTGGAATGATTAGAAGGGAGGTCTTACTCTCCTCTTCTTTCTTACTTATGTGATGAATGCATCATTGTTTTCCAGAGCCTGAGATTGCAGTGAGAACATGGTCAAGATGTGGAGTTTTTCTCCTATGTAATATTTCTCTCTTTCAATGTATGAGAAAATTTGGTTAAGAAATTGGTTTGTAGATTTTGAACCCTTAATAAAAATAAATGCTGTTATTTATTCAAATGCTTGTGATTCATTTTATTTGTTCAATTTTTCATTTTAAATCCATTTTATTGAGGTATAATTACATACAATAGAAAGTCCCCTCTTTATACAGTTCAATGAGTTTTAACAAATGTATACACCCCTAATGTAACAATCACCCCAAGTAAGAAATAGACTATCTCCAACAACCCAAAAAATTTTCTTGTACACTGTTGCAGTCTCCCCACCCTACCCCCAAGAAACCACTGCTCTGTTCGCTCGTCACTACAGATTGGTTTTACTTTCTCAAAGATTGAGTAGAAATGAAATCATACATTATGTAGTCTTTGGTATGTGGCTCCTTTCTCTCAGCACACTGTATGCGAGATTCATCCATGTTGTTTCAAGTAGTTCTTTTCTCCGTATTTCTGAGTAGTATCCCATTGCAAGGCTATACTGCAATTTGCTTATCCACTCAACAGTCAATGGCCATTTGGGTTGTTTCTGGTTTTAGAAATAAATCTACTATGGGGCGCCTGCGTGCCTCAATGGGTTAAGTGTCTGACTTCAGCTCAGGTCATGATCCTGGGGTCCTGGGATCGAGCCCCGCATCGGGCTCCCTGCTTGGCTGGAAGTCTGCCTCTCCCTCTGCCTCTGTCCCTTCCCCTGCTCATGCATGTTCTCTCTCTCTCTCAAATAAATAAAATCTTAAGAAAAAAGGAAATAAAGCTACTAGGAACATTCATGCACAAATTTTTGCTGAGATATATGTTTCAATTTCTCTTGATTAGTTACCTAAGATTGAAATCATTGAGTAAATGATAATGGTATAATTAACTTTATAAGAAATTGCCAAGCTGTTTTCCAAAGCAACTGGACCACTTCACATGCCCATAACAGTGTGCAAGAGTTCCAGTTGCTCCACACATTCGCCAACACTTGGTATTGTCAATGTTTTTAAAATTTCGCTGTTTTTATGGGCATGTTGTGATATTTTGTTGTGGTCTTCATCTTTATTTCCCTGATGAGATGAAATGTTGAGCAGCTTTTCATGTGCTTTTTGGCCATTTACACATTTTCTTTTGTGAAATTTCTGCTCATATTTTTTGCCCATTTTTAAAAACTGAGTTGAGTTTTTTAATTACTGCATTGTAAGACTGTCTTGTTATATTCTGGATACAGGTTTTTGTTTTTGTGGTGAGATATATGTTTTGTGAACATTTATCTGGCTTGCTTATTCAACCTGTCACAGTGTCTTTCAAAGAATAAAAATTTTTTATTTTAATCAAATCAAATTTATCTTTTTTTACAATGTTACTTTAGTTTCGTATGTACAACATAGCAATTTGACTGTTCTCTACATTATGCAGTTCTGACACAGTAAGTGTAGCTACCATCTGTCAGCACTCCAAATTTATCTCTTTTTTAATGATTATTGCTTTTTGTGTCCTAAGAAAACTTAAATAAGACAAAATCATGAAGATGTTATCCTTTCTTTTCTTCTACGTTCTATAATTCCAGCTTTTTATTTAGGTCTATTAGCCCTTTCAATTATCTTTTGTGTATAATGTGGGATAAAGGTTAAGATTCACTTTTTTTCCCATATAAATATCCAGTTGTTTCAGCATCACTTGTTGAAAAAACTACCCTTTCCAATTGAGCTGCTTCAATACCTTTGTCAAAACTCAATTGAGCAAATATATGTTGATCTAGCTCATTGGCTTTAAAAATTTAAATATTAAACTTTGAATCCAGTAAATTGAAAAAATTAAGTTCAATGCTATTAAAGAAGGATCAAGAAGGAGAATATGCTCAGGGCATTTAAAAATAAAAATGGCCCTGAATTAGATTGCCCATTTGTAGGGGCGCCTGGGTGGCTCAGTCGTTAAGCATCTGCCTTCGGCTAAGGCATGATCCTGGGGTCCTGGGATCGAGCCCCGCGTCGGGCTCCCTGCTCAGCGGGAAGCCTGCTTCTCCCTCTCCCGCTCCCTCTGCTGTGTTCCCTCTCTCGCTGTCTCTCTCTCTCTGTCAAATAAATAAATAAAATCTTTAAAAAAAAAATTGCCCACTTGTGTGTGTGCCCTCACCAAGCAGCCACCCTGACTCAAGCTTGTGGCTGGCACAGAACAGGCTCCCAATATACATGTTCCCTGACAGACGAAAGAAAGAAAGAAAGAAAGAAAGAAAGAAAGAAAGAAAGAAAGAAAGAAAGAAAGAAAGAAAAGAAAAAGAAAGGAGAGGAGGGAGGAGGAGGGGAGGGAGGGAGGGAGGGAAGAAGGAAGTCAGTCAGTCAGTCAGTCAGCTGGCTTTTTATGGTCCTAAAACAAAACAGAGCTTTGTGGATAATGCTGCTTTCTCCTTCTGGGCTATTTATTCCCCCAAATCTGTTCCCACTCACCAAAGGCTTGAGGTGGTCTTTGCCTTACATGAAACAGCAACTTGGGCTAGAACCACCGTTCAGTGAGGGCAAAATGTCAGTAGAGGGGGCCCCTGCCCGAGCTCCTATCTGGCTCCACCACTTATCCTCTCCGGGCCTGTTTTGTGAGCCATCCAGTGAGGAATAACTCAGCCAATGCCTCCACAATCTTAAGTATGCCAGAAAAAATTTCCCTATAACTCAACTCACTTTCTTACTGAGTCCTCACCTCTCCAGGTCAGGGGAGACAGCCAACAGCTGACTCACTGTCCTCAGTCCCCCAAGGCCACTGCTGAGAGGTCGATGTTCTTGGCCAACTGGTCCATCTGGACCTGGTCACTCTCTGCTCCTGAGCCTCGCTGGTGGTGGCAGCCTCTGGGACTGTCCCCGGGAGGCTCCCTCTCAGGGGCAGTGGGCGGTGGGAGACACGGGCACCAGCTCTGCCTAAGAAACGGGAGGCAGGGCCCCACGCACACCCTCAGCCCCAGCTTCCTCTCTGCTTACCAGCGTCTCTCTGGGGAATTGGTCTCTAGTCAGAGCATGGAAGCCCCGCTCTCTTCTTGCTTCTCCCAAACATTTTCTCTTTGCCATGCATCCTCTACATTCAAATCACATTCGTCTCCTGAGGCGATCAACACAGCTGACTAGCCGCTTGGGAAGGAAGATGGAGAGTAAAGAGAGAAACTGAAGGGGCAAAAAGAACAAAGGGTCTCAGTAAGATAGAGTGTCTGGAGTCTGGAACATTGTATGTGATCAATTAATGTTAGTTGTTGTTGTTATTGTTATTACCATGGAGGGAGAAGCTGGAGAAGGAGGAGCCCCCGTTTCTGACAGAAATTAAAATGGGGCCACAGGGGCCACCTTCCTCTCCCTGCTGTTCACTGAGCACCAGCCAATTTTCAACCCATGTGACCATGCTTCCATCCAAGACAATCTGAATTAATTTTGCGCATGAAATTTGGTGGGATGCGGTGCCAAATGTTTAACCGAAATCAAAATGTAAACTTCCCTTCATCTACCCGTTTTGTAAATCCTGTCAAAAATAAAATAAAAGCCATTAAGCTTGTCTGGCAACATTTGTCCTTTATGCACCGAGTTATTCATTGTTCCTGATTCCCTCATCCTGTTTGCTCACCACCCCCTCCAATATTTGTTCTGTTATATTTATGGTCCCTGGGCAGGCCCAGCACACTGTCAGGTCTACTGACTTTGCCAAGCCTAAGATGCCTTTTAGGGACTTATTTATTTAAAGAGCACACCATTAATGGGTTTAATGGCCTTTCAATCACTTAGTATGCATCGTCAATGTGGGAGAATCGATTTTCTGAGAATTCCTGTTCTGGGAGGAAAACCAACAGCCCGTCCCTCGCTCTGAGTTTGGCCAGCGAGCAGATGACGGTGCAGGACGCGTTCCATCCTGGTGCACAGCTCTCCTTGCAGCCGGCCGGCGCCCAGAGGAACGTGCGCTCCTCTCTTGCTCCTTTCGGGTTGTAGCCATTGGCCACGGGGACACGTTGTTTTATGAACTTTGGATGAGGCTGACTGTTGCTCTCGCAAAAGATCCAGCCCGGGCTTCACGCCACCCTCTTTGGGGAAGAACCAAACCCCAACCCTTGGGGCTTTATGAGATCCTCTCGGTCCACAGGAACAGACGGCGAAGGATGGCGGGCCTGCCAGGGTTCCCCAGACACAGACTTCTAGAAGGGCACTGCACCTCTGCAGTCTTGAGTTCCAGAATCTTGCAGCAATGAGCAAACACATAAACTCTCACTGGGGTAACTTCTAATTCCGTAACTATCTGTTGATGACTTTCTAAGTACAGGGCTGGGCGCCGTGGGAGACACATGCGTGGGGCATAAAGAGAGTAGAAAGCCATCTCAGTGCACATTCAGGGTTTGTCTCTTGCAAGTTAGCATCTCCTTTAGGTGTTGTTAACCAGACTTCTCTCTCCTCCCTCTCTGATTCTCCTCGCCGCCACCCCCCCCAACCACTCCCTGTCCTTCTCCTCTTCCTCTCTCTTGCCCTTCCTGGAGAATCCTGCAGGAAATCCCACACGCTCAATAACCACAGCTCTGTTGTCTGAAGACTGACAGTGACAGGGAGTCTCTCCTGGGCACCCTGCAGTTACCAGTCTGCAGAATCCTCAGCACGACTCTGCGTAAATGCTATCAAGCTGTGACTATGCCCATTTTTTCAGAGAAGGAAACCAAGTTTAAAGGAGGTCAAGTCATTAGCTGTGAGCCAGACCCATCTGACTTGAAAACCATGAGAGACTATGGACTCTGAGAAACAAACAGGGTTTTAGTGGGGAGGGGGGAGGGGGGATGGGTTAGCCCGGTGATGGGTATTAAGGAGGGCACGTACTGCATGGAGCACTGGGTGTTATATGAAAACAATGGAACATGGATCACCACATCAAAAACTAATGATGTATTGTATGGTGACTAACATAACATAATAAAATTTAAAAAAAAAAAAGAAAGAAAACCTTTTCTCTGAAGCCCTGCACCGACTTGGTTTTCTCTTGCTTTTTTTTAGGGTGCTTTGCTCCCCAGGGGGTCCTAGCCAGCAGGTACCCACTGTCCTAAGGTAAGCGAAGCAGACTTGCTGACACCTGGCTAATTAGAATAACAATATTACTAATCTAGCTCTCACACCCCCTCCCTGCCGCCCTGAAGTGACCATCCTGTTCCAAACACTTCATAGATCTTTTTTTCACTTAATTCTCACAACGACCTCAAGAGATGGAGAAAAGGGCCCCATGAGGTTAAGAGACTTGCCCAAGATCTCATAGTTATTAGGTAACAATAATGATGACGATGAAATTGCTAGCATTGATTAAAGACTTATTCTATGCCAAGTGCTGGGCTAAGGTTTTTATATCTGTATACGTTTTAATCCCAATAAAGCAAATGTTATTATTTACAGCATACAGATGAGGAAACAGAGGCTCAGAGATTGAAAGCAACTTTCCCAAGGTTAGCCAGCCCAAAAGAGACGGAGCCAGCATTTGACCCAGGTGGCCTGTGCCTACTTATAACAGCGACGCCGCCATCATGCCCCACAGCCCATGCTCTTCATCTCCGTCCTCTCTAAAAGCCTTTCGGAACATGGCCCATAAGTTTTCCCACAACAGTAGTTGAAGACAAACCCAAGAGCCATCAGGTTTGGCAGCGGGGCGGCTTCTTAACAAGCTCCTGCCCTCCCCGAGAATCTCATTTGCATTTGTCCTTCTGCAGTAGTTTCCAATTCCCAGGCAGAACACAATTTAACTGTAAAATTCGCCTTAACTAACCAGCTGTCTGCCGCAGTCAGGCGCCAGGCTCAGGTGCGACTCCCAGGAGGCTCTCTCGAATCAGCATGCCCGTCTCTGCAAAGCAATATAAAGTCACCTCCGAGAAATGAGATGCCACTTGGAAGAGGCATGTGCTTCCATGCCCGCTTGTTGTCAGCTCGACACAGTGGAGGGGGTGCCGATCACGGCTCGATTGCTCCCAGGACTTCTCTCCTGAAGGTTTGCCTGTCATCTATAGGAACCTGTGCAGTCAAGACTACCAAACGTCCGGGGTCTGGGGTGTTACTTGGGATGGGATCCTGGAAGGGAGGGGTGATGGGCTTAATTGGCCTCGTCTGGCCACAGTGTCAATAGGCCATCCAGCTGGGGGCTCCCGACATCAATAGGCAAGAGAACGCCATTCAGCAAATGTCATCTGAGCCTCTACTGTATTCAGGACATTATGCGAGGGAGTACAAAGGTGAATCGAAAGCCCAATCTCAGGGTGCCCGTCCGGCTCAGATGGAAGAGCACATGACTCTTGATCTCAGAGTTGTGAGTTCAAGCCCCACGTTGGGTGTAGAGCTTACTTAAATAAATAAACTTAAAAAAAAAAAAAGGCCCAATCTCAGCCTGATGTGACCCTACAATTTGACAAGCATGTAGAGCGCCAAGTAGAGTAGGAAAAGGTGCCCTTACGAAGATATAATCATTGAAGTTCAAAGACATCTGCTTAGAGGCTGTAGTTGCAATGAGGAAGCAGGTGAGATTGTTGGGAGAAAACGGATAGGGACAGCAGAGAATAATGCCCAGAAGGGAACTTCTGCATGGGCTTCAACAGAGACAACGGCAAAGATATCCTAGAAACAGAGCAAAGGAAGAGAGTAACAGCTCAGGGCCCCACAAAGCACAGGGTGTCCCATGGGAGGGACGCATCCATAGTGTCCAATGAGACCAGCGTGATGAGACTGAGAAAAGGCCGTGGGCCCCAGTGACAAGGACGATGCTGACCACCCCCCCCCCCGAGAAAACAGTGTGTGTAAGGGAGGCCAGCAGTTTCCCCAAGGTCAAGGAGACACGTGGGTGGTGGGGAAAGTAACTGAAGAGTGTGGATTGCTATTTAGGAATGTTTATTAATGAAAGTCAGAAGAGGTGGAGGTCAGTAAGGGAAGAGGGTAGCAGGCCTGAGGAATGTGTTTGAAGGATGGGGGAGATTCAAACATGATTGCAGGTTCCTGGTGGAGCAAGACTGGAGGGCAGGAAGGAGTGACCAAGGGCACAGTGGGACAAATTCACATGGGGAAGAGAGACCCTTCAGAGACTGAGGCAAGGAAAGAGGAAGAGGGATGGTGCAGCCATTCGACATGGAAAAGGGGATGCTGACCTTGGAGACCTTGACTTTGACATGACATCATGAATGATCTCCAAAAGTGATTGTCCTATCACAGTAGTGTGGGGACTGTGCTAAGATGGCCACCTTCTGAAGGAAAGTGCTAGAGGAAATGGGGAAAGATTCACTACATTTGTTTTTAATCAGGCAAAAATGTTCATCTTTTTCTTTCTCATTATTTTGTTTAATTACATACACAATTATAGTAAGTTTAGTTCTTCAACCTTCTCTGTCTTTACTTCTCCTTAGGAGTATCTTGTGACCTTTATCTCAAGGATTTGCCTCCTCTTACTACCATCAACTCTAGAGTCTGTAGGGGCTAATTATCCAGGCTGAAGATTACCTGGGTCTTTCTCTTCCTCTTCCCATAGACTCCCTGCCTTTTCGCTATTTCACTGCTCATCAGTCCTTCCACCAGATGTGGGCAAAGGGAAGCATGAAAAGCTAAAACTCAAATCAGTTCACTTTATTACTTACTTTGGGATCTAGCCAAATATTTTAAGCTATTATCTCAAATGAGGTTGGGGGCTAACTCAAGTTCATAGTTATTTCATTATCCATGAATGGAACCACCCACAATTAGTCCCAAAGTCAGAAAGATGAAAAATGTCAGTGTGAGGAAAAAAAGACACTTAGTGAAGGTCCTACTGGCAGAGCTCTAAGTAATATCTCTTGTGTCATAGTTTTGTCTATCTCCTTGCCGTTCACTCTGAGTCTTGCTTTCTCGTTGTGGCTAATTTGAAATTCCACATATTGTATTTTCCGATTGGAAGCACTAAGAGTGAGCACTGCCAGTATTAACAGATTGGTGCTTCTTCTAGTCCCTGAAATGCGATGCTCAGAGTATTCATTAGCATTATGGTTCGGGCAGCTTCCAATGCTCCATAGTCTGCCTGTCTCATCGACAACTGAGCATAGGGTACGATCAGATGGTTCCCGGTATCTGTTTACTTATTAAACTTTGAGAGGTGTGTATTTTTTAAAGGATCCAATAGGTCATGATACTGTGCCACAGTTTCTCTGTGCCACAGAAAATGGGTAAAAGATCCATAGGACCTCTCATACTGCTGTGAACCTACGGTCGTATGGTGAATCTACAATTACCTCAAAATAAAAAGTTTCATGAAAAATTCTCCAAGACCTTATCATCAGAAGAGCAAAACCAAAATAAAATCTAACAGGACTTTCATATATTCAATACATACACTAAATGGCTAAAATCTAAAAGACTGACAATATCAAGTGTTGACAAGGATGAGAAGGAACTAGAACTCTTGGATACTATTGGTGGAATATACAAACACTTTGGAAAGCAGCCTGACAATTTCTTATAAAGTTAAACATACACCTATCATAGGACCTAGCAATCCCACACCCAGGTATTTCCTCAAGAGAAATGAAAATATGTGTCCACAAAAAAGACTGCTATACAAATGTTGATGGCACTTTATTCATAATAGCCCCAAAGTGGAAACAACCCAAATGGCCATCAACTAGCAAATGGATGCATTTTGACATACTCATGCAATGGAATACTACTCAGCAATAAAAAGATTGAAACCACTAACACATATAATATAAATGAATTTCAAAGTCGTTATGTTGAGTGATAGAATTTAAACACAAGAGTTCATACTATGTGATTCTATTTACTTGAAGTTCTAAAATAGGCAATGTAATTTGTACTGAGAGAAAGCAGATCCATGGTTATCCAGGAGACATGGGGGATCAGGGATGGGTATTAGCTACAAAAAGGCATGATGGAACTTTCGGGAGGGATAGAAATGTTCAATATCGTGATTGTGGTGATGGTGGTGGTTACACAGGGGTGTGTGTGTGTGTGTGTGTGTGTATTTAATGTGAAGTACACCTCAAGAAAGTTGACTGAGGGAAAAAGGAAGACTCCAAGAACCTCTAACCAAATCAGAAAAATAAACTAAAACCTAGCAATGATTTTCTTATACTCAGTACATTAACTTTCTAATCTTAAATACATCTTCAACAATGAACAGATACCCTGAGTCAACAGACCCTGGCTTAGATCAGCCAGTAGAGGGAACTCTTTCTCAAACTGAGGCTCCATCAACTCAGTGACCTACTGAGATTAATCTCTAAACTGTGAAAATGTAACTCTTATGTCTCCACATTTCTCTTCACTCCATAGATGCAGCCACATAACCTCCAGTAGAAGGAACCCAAACTATCCCAGTTAAGAAACTAACCCTATTCCCATTGAGAGGTGGAGGAAAGGAAGAATTCCAGACCAGCAGGTTGGTGCTTCAGTATCCATGCTGACTTCCTACTGTGCTCCCACTCTGATCTTTACATGAGGCTGGTAATTAAGGATGCTTGGAAGCAAGCCCTCCTCTTACTCCCCAGGCATAGCAATCAGAGCCCTGTCATGGCGCTGTGCCTGCCTTCTGTCTCAGTTGCCTGAAAGTGGGGTCCTGACTTGCTTTTGCCAGTTGTTCTATAACCTAGAGTCTCAGTGCTACCTAATACCAGACCTAAGAGCCAAGCTTGTCTGCCATTTGCCTGCAGCCAGGTTCCCCTGATGCCTGTCTCTGCCCTCTCACCCCCCTGGAAGTCAGGCCCCTGCCCACCTATGCTCTGAGTTGAGTCTGCCCCAGTCCTGGAGGCCACCTGCCCGTCCTGAGTGCCTTGTCACCATCTTCTGAGGCCCTCCTAGATTTACGAATCCCAGATTCATCCCCAGGGATGCCCACTCACCATCAACTATACACTGGTTCTCAGACGCATTTCAAGTCATTGTTCACCAGAAAACATCTTGGTGAGGCAATCATAAGGTCTTAGAGGACAAATTCTGAGTCACTGTGAAATAATTCTCTTTATGTTGCATCTAGAATCACGGAACTTTAGAGTCAATTTCAGAGTCCATGTACTCCAAGTACCACCTGGGCAGGAATTGTTGAGAAGTGGACATGGCGGTCCTACTTTTGAACATTTCCAGTGGGGGCAGTCAGTATTTTTCAAGATAATTCATGCCGCTATTAGGTAGATTCAATTGCTAAAATCTCCTTTATACGGACTTCAAATTTATCTCCTTGAAAACCCACCTATTATCTTGGTTTCTACATTTTTGTTAGGAACACAGAATTGCCTTTTCTCTATAATAGCATTTGAATTTTTCAAAGTCAGCCATCATATGTTCTTCTCCCTCCTGTTTGTCATATTATTTCTTCGCGAGACTAAGAGGAAAAAAGTCAAAGAAATTTAATTCAGTTCCTACTCAGTTTTTTTCTTTTTTAATTAGCATATAATGTATTGTTTGTTTCAGGGGTACAGGTCTGTGATTCATCAGTCTCACACAACACCCAGCACTCACTACAACGCATACCCTCCCCAATGTCCATCACCCAGCCACCCCATTCCCCTGCCCCCCTCCCCTCCAGCAACCTTCAGTTTGCTCCCTAAGATTAAGAGTCTTTTATGGTTGTCTCCCTCTCTGGTTTCATCTTGTTTCATTTTTTCCCTCTCTTCCCCTATGATCCCTACTCAGTTTTAAGCAGCATCCAGAGTGCTTGGGGTGCAAAGATGAGTAATTTATGGTTTCTGCCTTCAAAGAGCTTATAGAATGGAGGGGAAGAGTTGGAGAATCTGGAGTAGACCCTCAGAGGAGACGGCAGCATTGGATGAGCAGGGAGAGGGTGAGAGGGTATTCCAGGCATTGGAATGTAGGTAGAAAAGTCCAGTGGCAATGCTAGAAAGTTTTTGGAAGGCAGGGCGCGGAGTGGGAGTGTAATGAAAGATAACACTGGAGGGGCAAGCCAGCACCAGATCACAAAGGACATTGCAGATCATGCTAGAGTTTTACACAGGGAATCACACAATTATATTTCAGTTTTAGATAGATGACTTTGGGGCGCCTGCATGGCGGAGTCGGTTGAGTGTCCTACTCTTGGTTTCAGTTCAGGTCATGATCTGAGTCGTAAGATGGACCCCTGTGTGGGGCTCCACATTCAGCGTGGAGTCTGCTTGAGATTTTCTCTCTCCCTCTGCCCCTCTTGCTCCTGCTCTCTCTCTCAAATAAATAAATAAATCTTAAAAAAAAAAAAAAAGATGCCTTTGTTACATGCGAAGTGGTTTGAGAGGGGCAGAACTGGAGACAGGGGTATCTGTGAGAGGGCTAACATGAGCCCGAGGGGAGAGACGCCCATGGCCTTACCTCAGGGAGTAGCAGTGGGAATGGCAAGAACTGGGCTCATGGGAGAGGTGCCAAAAGGACTGACTCAATAAGACTCAGATGTGAGCATATGGGAGAGGGAAACTCAAGTCCATTTTCCCGGCTTGACTGCATAGTGATACTATGCCAAAGAAGATAGGCAACCAACAAGAAAAGCCAGGTGTGGAGCACGGAGCTGGTGAGTGCAGCTTTGTACATGTTGAGTCTATGCTATTGGTGGCAAGGCCAAGTGAAGTTGTTGGGCAAGTGGTATCAGAGCTTAAAAGAGAGATCTGGGCGAGAGATATGGATCCGTGAGTCACAGGCCCGTAAGTGGTCATTGAGGACTCGGGTGTGGATGAAGCCAGGCAGCAGATGTGTATAGCATGACAAGAGAATGGGAAACAGGGGCGCCTGGGTAACTCAGTTGGTTAAATGTCTGACTCTTTGATTTCGGCTCAGGTCATGACCTCAGGGTCATGAGATCAAGCCCTGGGTCAGGCCCTGTGCTGGGGGGTAGAGCCTGCTTAAGATTCACTCTCTCCTTCTTCTGGCCCCACGAGTGCTTTCTCACTCAAAAAAAAAGAGAGAGAGAGAGAGAGAATAGGAAGCAGCAGGTGGGGGGTGGGCATAGAAGAGGGAAAATAGGGAGTGGCCAGGAGGCCAGGAAGACTAACAGTTACAGGTTGTAACTGTTTCTAGCACAATAAGCTTTCCAAACACTTGGCCATCCTGGACACTTCAACTCTTTGTTGCCACTGTTTTGTTTGGCTTTCGGTAACCTTTATTAGGTAGGGATTTTTGAAGGGACACCATACTCCAGATGTTGTAGAGAAGAATCACCTCCCATGTTCTGGACCCTATACTTCTAAAAATGCAGGTCCCGTGCCCTGACGGTTACGGCTCCTACAGAACTCGCCCAACAGAAAAATCCTCAGTGTTGCAACAATTAGGCAATCAATCGATGACTAGTTATTAAGCCTGATTGTGCTGAGGTTTTACAGGTAGGGTTGTAAAACCACCATCACGGACTCCCAGAAACATGCCCTGTGATCAGAAAGGTCAGAGACACATGTGGAGATAGATGTAGGGGACGCTGCTCTGATTACCAAAATGAAACACTGCTGCTCCCAGAACATGGCAAGCTCTCTGAGGCCTTCCTGCCCTTGAATGTGGCACTCCTTCCACTTGGGATTCCCTCCTCTCTTGTGCTGGTTATCAGTTTATTGCCTCTTGGCTCCAAATTCATCCTTTTTGTCTTCCCCATGAAAATGGATCTGAGCCCTTTAATTATTGTTTCTTTGCCAGTTGGCACCGTGTTAAGCTTTGTCAGTAGAGGGTGCAGGAGAGACACTACTGGAGGAGGAGGGGGTCCCATCCTGGTCTCCAAGTGCTTGCGCAGCAGGCTTCCCCGGTGCCCAGATCCAGCGGTGCATAGTGGCTAGTCTCTCCCCCTGGCATCCCTCCATTTCCAACCGTTTCATAGCAGGGCACGTCCCGTGAGACACTTTACTGTGAAGAACTTTCCCCTGACACTGAGTTTGGGAGTGAGGTTGCTGGCAAGTTCCAGATGGCAAATTGCCAGCAAGACCCATTGATAGCACAGCATCTTCTCTGCCAGGCAGTGAGCTGAGGCCACACACCTCTCACAAGATCTGGATTTCAGCCCTGGAGATAGTAGCTGTTCCTTATATCTGCTATTCTTGTGTTCTTTGGCATTCTCTTTACTTCTTACTAGTCAGTACCTTGTTATTCCAATCCCTGCTATAATCAATAATTCTTCATTTTAAGGTTCCCCCGTTCAAGTCGCAGGGTAGTTTTATTCTCCTAGTTGGACCCAGATTGATGCACCTCCCTTATCCACCTGATAAACTTCTACTTATTGCTTGAGACTGGCCTTTGACATCATCGCTGTATTTTGCCTGGCAAGAAGTCGGATAGGTACATGTCGGATGTGGTTATGCATGCATGCATGAATGAATGAATGATTTCCATTACTGCTGGGAAGTTATTCAGGAGCTAGTTTGGCAAGTGAGACATTTTTTTCTGAGTAATGACCAGAATCCCAGAGAGGCCAGGGTCAGACAACCCTGGATTTGATGTCTTGGGGGCAGAGCTTGGCCCTCTCGGAGTCTGTTGTCCAAGTTGGTGTCCTACCATCAACCCAAGCAAAGTTTCCCCAGGCAGATGAGGCTAACTTCTCACCCCATCTGCTTCAGACGTACTGTGAAACTCGGGCCCCATGCCCCAGACTGGCTTTTTACAGCCCAATCCTATGGCACAAGGGTGGAAACCAAAGGAAAACTTCCCTGGAGATATTTATCTTTGAGCTGTTTTGAAGACCTTAGTAAGCAAGTATTTTTAACTGGTCAATTTTAATATCAACCAGCCAAGTTTTAGTAAACTAAATTTGCAAAACCCTGGTTTCCTAATACCCTTGGATGTTTCTAGTTACCTCAAAAGTTATTGCGAAACTCTCAAAAAAAGATCCCAATGGACCAAACAGTCTTTATTTACTTTATCTTAAAAATTAAATACATGCTTTGTGGCACTTTGAGAAGGCATGGAGTAGGAGGAGTGGGAATGTTACAAAAAGAAAATAATAATAGGGTAGGAAAATTTCAAAGTGTGGCTATTACTTATCTACATTATAGGAAAATACATAAGTCAATTCATATTACCCTGGTATGTGCCACACCTTTAACCATCCCAAAACACATGGGCATAAAAATCATTGATACAGGGGGGCGGAGCAAGATGGCGGAGGAGTAGGAGACCTGGATTTCGTCTCCTCTCGGGAATTCAGCTGGATAGGGATCAAACCATTCTGAACACCTACAAACTCAACAGGAGATCGAAGAAAAGAAGAGCA
>NC_138380.1:44693309-44698767 GCF_054177405.1 Leptonychotes weddellii
AGGAAGGAAGGAAGGAAGGGAAGGAGAGAGGGAGGGAGGGAGGGATGAAGGAAGGAAGATTTACAAGTGTTGGTGCAGATGTAGAGAAATTGAAACTTGTGCACTGTTGGTGAGGATGTAAAATGGGTTCACTGTCATGGAAAACAGTATAGTGGTTTCTCAAGAAATTAAACGTGGAATTTCCATATGATCCGGCAATTTTACTTCTGGGTATATACCCTAAAAAATTGAAAGTAGTGACTCAAACAGATGTTTGTACACCAATATTCATATCAGCATTATTCACAATAGCCAAAAGGTGAACACAACCCAAATATCCATCGACAGACGAACGGCTGAACAAAATGTGGTGGGCACATACAATGCAATATTATTCAGCTTTAAAAAGGAATGAAATTCGGGCACATGCTACAACATGGATGAACTTCAAGGACATTATGCTAAGTGAAATAAACCGGACACAAAAGGACAAATATTGCATCACTCTGCTGATATGTAGTACCTAGAATAGTCTAAATAATAGAGACAGGAAATAGAAGAGAGGTTAGCAGAGGCAGAGGAGAGAAGATGATGGGGACACAGAGATTTCGTTTGGGGTGATGAAACAGTTTGGGATATGGTTGGGGTAGTGTCTGCACAACAATGTGAATGTGCCTGATGCTACTGAATTGTGTATCTTTAAGTGGTTAAAATGGTAGATTGTATGTTACATGTATCTTACCACAATAAAAATCTAATGAATAGGGGCACCTGGTGGTTCAGTTGGTTAAGCATCTGCCTCCGGCTCAAGTCATGATCTCGGGGTCCTGGAATTGAGCCCCAAGTTGGGCTCCCTGCTCAGCGGGGAGTCTGTTTCTCCCTCTCCATCTCCCCACCCCCCACTCATTCTCTCTCTCTCTCTCTAAATAAAATCTTTTTAAGAAAATCTAAGGAATCAAATCAAAACAAGACAAAGCATAAAATCTTGTGCTTTTAGGTGGTATAGGTGGTAGAGCAAGGAAGGGGGCCCCAGAGAGTCAGAGCCAGCCCCTATAACCTGCATGCTGCATCCTCCCAGCTGACTGAACACGTCGTGAGTGTTATCTGTGCGCAGGTAGGGAGAAGACTATGTGAGGAGGGGCCCAGCCCGGGCCTCCTCCCAGCTCCTGGACTTTCCGCAGGCCCTCCATGCAGCGCCTTCCCGATGCTGGGCCAACTGCATGCGCAGGCCAGAGTCTCCTCCTCTGACCCTTACTGCTGGTGGCAGAGGCTTGTGAGGGAAGATGCAGCCCCGGGTACAGTCCCCGTCAACATCAAGGGGCATGGGACCTACCCCAACTGCAGCATGGGAGAGGCTTCCTTAAACATTCTCCAGGAAAAGGTCTGAGGGAGCATACGCCAGTCTAAAGCTGCCTGGAGATTAGTGGGCCTCTCGTCCTGCTAGAAATCCTCTCAAGTTTAAAAAGAAAAAAGGATGGAATAATGGAATAACTAGCCCTGTTGGTGAATCATTCACTAGAACATCTGCACAATCTGATTTAGGGGAAATATCTTAGCTTGGAAATTTCAAAATGTTAATGTCTTGCTAATGTCTATGCTGGTTTTCAATATATTAATATATTGAATTAATATATTATTAATTAGTAGTATGCTAGTTTTCAGCATATTAATATAGCTTTCTTTTCTGAATGCTCTCTCTCTCTTTCTCTCTCTGGCCATAAGAGTAACCAGTATTATCACAAAGGCTCTGTGCTATTAATATTTATTGAGATCTTACCACTTGTAAGCTCCTTACATGTATTATTTAATCCCTGCAACATCCTCGTTTTATAGCTGAGAAAACACATAGAGGTGAAGTAACCTGTCCAATGTCAAATAGCAAGGAAGTGGCGAGCTGACAGTCACACCAGGCGGTCCGATCCAGATACTTATTAGAAATCAGTCCCGTAATAAAAAAATAATAATTTTAAAAATAAAAATAAATAAAAGTAAAAAAACATTTTAACTAATTAATCAATCAGCCCCATGGCACTGGAAAATTCCCTTCCACACTCTTAGGTCCTCTTTTTCCTCATCTGGGAAATGAGGGGATTGGACCAGATGTTGTGTAAGATTTTCTTCCAGCTTGACCGTGCCCATTTTCTTGTCCTTGCATGCAAATGTTATTTAACCATGCGCTTCGCAGATGGGTGTCCACCAACACTCCCCGCTTGAATTACGGGCGCCATTAATGCTGTAGGACTGGAAAGGAAAGTTATCTCAGCTGAAACTGACAGTGCCCCTGAGCTATTTATCGTTCTTTTGTCCTGAGCCAAACAGCCTTTAGAATTCAACTGCACTCACCCCCTAACTACCTAAATATCTCAACTCTCTTAACAAAGTCTCTCCATACTCAGAAATAACTCAATAAAAGAGCAACAGACGTAATGATTCAAGACTGAGGAGGAGAAAAGCGTTCAAATTGATATTCTTAATACAATTCCCTCTTTCTTCCCCTGGATTCGCAGAATTTCTTCTCACTTATGAATTTTCTAATAAGCCCGGATAGTGGTGTGCTGCTAATGTTTAACAACCAGCTCTCCAAGAAAACAAAAAAGCCCTGATTGGTAGCATCTGCTGACTTCTGTGGTTTCAATATTCCCACCATGGCTGGTTTCCCACTAATGCCAAGTCACTGAACACAACGTTGGAAAGAAATATGAACCAGTAGGAGCTGGTATTGGCACACCACTGAGTCTGGGTCATAGTACTATTCACCTGTAAGCCCTGCAGCCTCAAGTATTGTTCACACATTTGTTCATTCATCCAGTCAACAAACTTTTTTTTTATTATTATACTAGGAACATGAGCAAGGTATCTATTAAATTAGTTCCTTATTGCAAATCCATTGCCTTACTGGGTTTATTACAAAATAATATTATTTTTCCAACACTTCCCCTAAGAAGTTTCTTGAGACAAGGCAGGTGGAATGATAGCTTTTCTACCTTCAAAAATTCACTTACCCAAACTGCATGAGATGATTTGCTTCTCTTGAGTTAGTAATTCTCATTAACATTCTAAGCATTGGGGAAAATTACATCAGAATAGCCTTGACAATAAAACCTTTATTATAGAAAGTTTACAAAATGCAAAAGCAAACAACTCACCTCTCGAAAATGCTTACCTAGACATAATCCTTCTATAATACTTTTTCTCTACATTGGTATATTCAAGATATGCGTGGCTTGTGAAGAATATGGACTCAGGAGCTTCACTGCCTGGATTCAAATCACAGGCAATGTGATTCAATTCAATTCAAATCACAGTTCCATCACTTATTAGCTCTGTGATCTTGAGCAAATCAATTAACCTCTCTGTAAAATGGGGTTCATGATCATAATAGTAGCTATTGTGAGAATTGAGTAAATGTCCATACAACACCCAGAACAACATAGAGGAAGTTCCCTATAACTGTTAGCAGTTATTACTAGCAAACACAATCGAGGATTTTCTCAGTGTTGTCTAAAGTATGTCTTTCTAACAAGATGCTGCACTCCTCAAAGTCTTTTTGCGGTCCCCTAGAGTGCCTAGCACATAGTGTAACTTGAATCAATTCTTGTCAAACAATTAAAGAAATTAATTTATTAAATGTAATTGGATCGATGCGACTCCAAAACCTTCTTGCCACAAATCAGCCATTGGGTCTCTCATCTAGATCTCAGGCACACTTTCTGTCTCCATAAGCCTCTCTGAAGGTAGGGAAAGTAACCAAGAATAAGTACCTGGAGTAATTTGTCAGAGCTGTTAACATATTTATGTTCAAGAATGTTTATTATTTATAAGCAAGGAAAAATGAAAGCAACCTAAATGTTCGACAAGGGAAAGGTTGAATAAATTATGATGTAGCCGTTAGATATGTTTTCAGTAAGTATTTATTAACATGAAAAAAATGCCCTAATTGTAGTAAGTGGGAAAAGTAGCATATAAACTTATATAAACAATATTATCCCAATGTTTATTTTTTCAATGTGTTTGCATTAAGGAAAAAATAAAAAGACACTTACTGGAAATATATCAAAATCATCACAGTAGCTATCTCCGATTGATAGGATTAGGGTGATTTTTATTTCCTCTTGGTATATTTCTGAATTTTTTCTAAATAACAAAAAGAAAACATAAAATAGATTTGGACTCTCAGCCTTGGAATTAGTGTCTCAGGAATGAAATGACGCGTCCCTACGTGCATATAGATTCAGTGACCTAAGCACCTCTGTGAGTCAGTTCTGCTACCACCTACATACCCACCCAGTCTGGCATTTTTCACCACCCATCCCCATCCCACTCCCAACCTCCCAAAGTGTCCCAAATCTGACATGGAAGTGTAACCTAGGTTTTGCAAATGTGACTCCAACATCCAGCCATTTGGAAGCACGGATGATTACCTTAATTTTTCACACGCCTTTCAGATATCTGGCATTGGGTAAATACAATCAACCTCACGTAGACATATTTCCAGCTATTAAAAACCAAACACATTTGTGTTATCTCCTGCCCTTGAGGTGCCTGATACAAGGGAAGCATGATTGAGTACCTTACTGATAAGGCTGAACAAATACGTCTTTGAAATAGGCTATAGGAAAAACCCAGGTTGGAGATGTGCCATACACGTTAAAATCTAGCTAAATTTGGGTACAAGGTGGATCTCAATTTAGTGAACTGTGAGTTCTAGAATGTTTGTTTAATAAAAGCCCTTTTATTACTTTCAAATCCACATGGGCTTGAAGCACAATTTTATGAGTCTAGATCGAGGTAGCAAGTATATAATTGACTCCTGCTTTTAGAAATAGGAAAGAATTATTTATAATGAGCATATCAGTCAAGTATGATTTAGTCCCTCTGATGTGTTTAAAACAACTTATTCAAAATAATAAAAAAGCAACTTATTCCCTTAAGTAGTGTGACGTTTAGCAATTTTATTTTTATTCTTAATTTGCTTACAACCACCTCTCCTCAAGGCAATCTCAAGCCAAAGCCTATCTAAAGCATCATAAATTTCAAATTGCTGAGCTCAATCAATAAGGTTTTATGGTACATCTTTAAAAGAAAAAAAAAAGAAGAAGAAGAAGAAGATGAAGAGGCATAACTTAACTAAATGTAGCCAGGGAAATGCACACAAGTTATTTCTGCCGTAGCTCCTTTGCTATGGATGGAGGAACCAAGCCGTTCTATTTTCATTCATGAGGAAAATCTCACAACAGCGGGCACATCGTGGGACACAGTCAGCCCAAGCAAGAAGGAGCAGGAGAGAGCAGCTTTAGCTGCTCCTGAAATACTTTAGGGGGAGAAGTTGCTAATCCCAAGGAACATTCTATGGTGAATGTTATCTCTGCTTAAATCTCGTTAATTTTATGGAAAAAATATTATTGACGTAAGATTTGTTAAGCACCCCTCCACCTTCTCTGCCTTGTTCTTCTCCACCGCATGTGTCACTAACATGTTC
>NC_138380.1:44698867-44868508 GCF_054177405.1 Leptonychotes weddellii
GTAGAGATTACTAAAAAAATAAACGTTTTTTCTTTTTTTCTTTTAAAGATAGTAAGAAGGGTAAAATGAAGGGGGGGAAATCGGAGGGGGAGACGAACCATGAGAGACTATGGACTCTAGAAACAAACTGAGGGTTCTAGAGGGGAGGGGGGTGGGGGGATGGGTTAGTCTGGTGATGGGTATTAAGGAGGGCACGTATTGAATGGAGCACTGGGTGTTACACACAAACAATGAATCATGGAACACTACAACAAAAACTAATGATGTAATGTATGGTGATTAACATAACATAATAAAATTTAAAAAAAAAAAGAAAATAAACTGAAAAAAAAAATGTGCCAGCACATTGGAGGTGCCTCAAAAGTATTTGTTGAATGAACCCAGCTCCTCTTAATCAAGGAGGATATTACTGAGATAATCTCTAATAAGGTAGAAAGAGCTCTGGATTTGGAGTCCAAAGCAAGTAGCACTTTGCTTGGCTCAAAACAGACACTCAGGGGACATTTTTGGGGTGGAGATGGGTGGATGGATGTTATATTGGTAACTCTCCTTATCTGTGAAATGGGAACAATACTTCATTGTGAGAACTGTTGTGACATCTTAGTTACTTGATAACTCTTTTCCCCCAGTTGATGTAGACGGAACAGGAATAAGGCAGTAAGAATCCTTATAGTAAAAGACAAAGCAAGAAATCATTTAATCTTCTGTGTAAATGAGAGGAGACAGGAATTTGGGTAGAAGTGTATGTTTTTATTCTGTCTTGTAGTGCTGCCAAGTCAAGATGGTGTTTGAGCAGAGAGGCAGGCAAGACGCAGCCAAGTGGAGCAGGTGAGCGGGCCGCCAGCTTCCAATGAGACATGAGTGAAAAACAGCCTTCAGTTTCACTTCAGTGGCCTCCTTGAACTGAGAGGCATCCGACTGTCAGGCAAGGTGATGAAAACCCTCGGTAGACACTCCAGATCTTAGTTCTGGTCATTAAGTCTCAAGGGTAATCCAGCCCCAGCTTTCTTATTCCTAAATTTGTTCTTTTTGCTCGAAGAGATAAAGCCTTCTGCTCTCTCATTCCTCGTGGAACATTCATTTTTGCCCCATGGGTGCCTTGCTCGGTGAAAGCGGAGGTCTTCTGAGCGCAGCCCCCTCTGCTTTGGTGGACAGACGCGGGGAAGGACACTGTGTCCTGGGAAAAGAGCTCGGGTGGAGGTAGAGAAGAAAACCACAGGCCAACAGTGGGAGGAGATCTGTACCCTCCCCCCAGTCATCGCAGGCAGCTTTGGGAAGACCTTCCAGGGCCCGGGGGACACCGTTCCTCCTGAAGAAATCTCAAATGCCCATTGGTAGCTAATTGGGGTAACCCTGGCGCAGAAAATTTTCTCCCTGCTGTTGCTGCCTTGAGTTCGGGAGTCTCACCATGTCCCAGAGCGATTCCTCACATGGTGCTGTGCTCAAGGAAATCACCTTGTCTTAGGACCTCAGCCCTTCATGTGTTTAGCAGGTCAAGAGGCAAATTCTCTTCCTACCAGTAAGAGGACCCAGGCTCCCGTGGGCCCCAGCCATTGTTATTTTGAGAGTGAATTGCATAAATCTCTGTTGCTGCGAGGGCTATAGGAGTCTAGATGGAAGGAAACTGTTGAAACCAAACCCCAGAACCAGGAGTCAGGAAAAGCCCCAAACATGCCTTTCTCCCAGAGCTCGGCTAACCCCAGCTCTCCTGTGTTAGGAAGTGATGTTCCTCCCTCTGTCTGCAGGAACGGTTAAGGCTGCACAGATGTACCAAGACCTGGTCTGGAGGCCTTCATGGGCTGGACAGTCCAAAAAACAGTACAGACAGACGTGGCCTGGAAATGGAGCATTCTGGAAGCTGTGCTATTTATCAGTGTTGTTCAACCAGCCAGGCCTTGTTACCTGCCCCATGAGAGGTCTGGGAGAAAGTCATATGGAAAGTGTAAAGAAATAGAAGATCCTCCCCTCAAGGTCCTTTCCATCCAGGCAGGGAGACAGCCCGTGAACACATCCACTGAGGCACACAGGCCGGGACAGGTGTCGATAAATCTCTCAGGCCACGAGGACTAGAAGTGTTCAGTGCTGGATGTGCTTTCTTTTTTTTAAAAGATTTTATTTATTCATTTGAGACACAGAGATACAGAGAGAGAGCATGAGCAGGGAGAGAGGCAGAGAGAAGGAGAAGCAGGCTCCCTGCTGAGCCAGGAGCCCGATGGGGGGCTCGATCCCAGGACCCTGGGATCATGACCTGAGCCGAAGCCAGATGCTTAACCATCTGAGCCACCCAGGCACCCGTGGATGAGCTTTCTAAGGGCTGGGTTGTCTGGGAAAGCTTGGGGAAGAGGTGGCAGCCACCCAGTGCCTGGTGGGATGGCTCAGAGGGGTGAAGGGAGGAGTGGCAGGGTGGAGGGAGGAGAGTTTGTACACGAATGACGTGAGGACGCTTCTTTATGTGTCCTGTCCCAGCTCTGGCTGGGGAGCTCAGCAGGGCAACTGCCCGTCGCCAAGGTGCCTCGTTTCCATCTGGATGACGGTGTGCGCCCCACACAGCTGGAGGCCGCTGAGTTATGTCTTCCAAGGCAGCTCTCCCCTTACCCCGTGAGCTAAACTTCTGACCCACTTCTCGAAAAATTATTATGACCTTTCCAACCCTTCACACAGAGGCTTTGCAATGGAGACAAAAATCATTTGTAGTCCAAGTCTTTTGGGTCCCCAAACCCCACCCATCACCACTCCTGTTTCTTTCCTGAGTGTCGTGGACTCACATTTTCTTTCCTATTTCATCACCACTCCTTTCCCCCCAACCAAGCACCACGGCCTTCGGGGCTCCCTCCGTCTAGATTACCTTGGCCTGGCCCCCAGCCCCCACTGCTCTGTCTGATAACTCCTTGCTCAAAGTCCTGAAAATGTGCACACTTTTGACCCGTTAACTCCGTTCCTCAAAATGTACCCTTCCCTGACTTTTCTCTCGGCGGGGTTCTTGCGTCTGAGCCGCCTGTGGGCCTCAGGAGTCCTGCCAGATGCCGGGGCCCTGCAGCAGCCAACAAGCCGGCAGCTGGGCCCTGCATGGAGCTTACGGTCTAGGCGGTTGTTTGTTTCTCCTATCAATCCAGATGTTTTCTTATTTACTTATGTATTTTGTCTCTTGGACAAAACATGCCTGTCGTACTCTCAGAGAGAATATAGGGTTACTGCATCATAGGGTAAAATAAATTCCCCTTGACCATGCTGGGGACACAGAATGACAGGTGCAGACAGAACGGGAAAGAAAACTGTTCCAGGTCAGAGGTTTTCAAACAGAGCGCCACACTCTGTGAGCCTCAAGGGTGGGGACAGTTTGCTGGGGCTGCACAGAAGGACTCCTATGTCCCCAGCACCCCCACCCACCAAGCAGTTCTGTGTAGTTTTCTCCTTGTTACTCTGGGCTTCCTGGGAAGATTTATTCGAACAGAATGTTCTGTGTCTGCAAAGTTTGAAAACCACCAATTGTCTCAAGTTTCTATATTTAGTCTGGAAGTCTTCCAGACTGAGGAATTTTTTTTTTTCCCAAATTCTCTGTAAATCCTCTAGCTTTTATGTTTAATTAATGAGCTTTACTGATACCTGATACATGTTGGGTATGTAATTAATGAGCAGTAATACCACAGGCATGATAAGTAATAAAATTTCATAGACAGTGTAAATGTGCTAGAGCTAAAAGCCCTAAAACAATTTTGCACACTATGCGATGGTGGGGGAGGAGGGTGCATATCAAAAACACCAACAAAAATTTAAGCAGTTTTAACAATTTGACATGAATTCTGTATGGTGTCATTCGGGATTCTATTTAATATTTGCTAGGCTCCCACAATGTGCTAGGTAATGATCTCTTTTCTCTAATTTTCTTTAGCACCTTGCACCTACAGATTTTACAACTAAACTGTCATTATTCACATACCACCACTGTGGTTTTTTTTTTTTTTTACAATATCTGCAGGCCACTTGTACTAGTAGATATTTTATTTAAATAGATTCATTTTGTATTTAAATTTATTTTTAAAGAAAACTTCCTATCACTACCCATAAATAGAAGACCAGAAACACGTACCAAAAATAGAAGGTAACTGTAATAATAAATTTATGATGATGAAAATAATCAATTGTTTCTTTAAAATATAAAGTGTATATAAGCTAGAAACCATAAAATATACCTTGTCTTTGCTTCCCTCACCTCACCTTATACCCTCTTGTACCTGCACACCCACATCCTCCACTCCAAGTACTAGCCTTGCTTTAAGCTAGTTGACAACTAAGAGTTGATGAGGTATTAATCTCCTATTTTTTATATTGATAAGAGACTATTAATTTTTCAAAACTCAAATATCAGAACTTCATTGAAATTTTAGACATAATGCAAGAGGATTGTACCATTTAATTTAAATCACATACATTAGGTGATCTACTAATCACCTACTCATAAACCAGGCCTCAGGCCTCCCCACAGATTTATATTTAGATTGCCCCAAAACATGGAAATTTGCCTAAGAATATATCAAAGCCTTTAGGATTTGACAGATATGGTCTTTTCAGATGGTGATGACCCTCTAGCAAAAGAAATATGGATCAACCACCTCATTAGCACATACTTTATTCTAATTGTAACTATAACGATATTCCCCCCACCCACCTACCCACCTAGGAAAGAGGGAGGGGAAGTTAGCCACAGGGTCTGAATATTGAATTTACATCACTGATGACTTGTCATTGCATTTTCTCCCTCTCAAATTGCAGAACTCCTCCTCCCAGGAGACCTTGGGAGAGTTGTCACAGATCAGGTTCTCTGGGAAGCAGGCTCTGAGTTGAGATTGTATGCAGGAGGAGATTTGGAGAGTGGACTCAGGAACCACACCTGTGGGTGCACAGGGGAATCAGGACTGGGCAGAAGAAGAGGTTAAGCTGTGCTATGGTCACAACAGACACCTCAGCCAGGCCCACAGGTAGCCCTTCAGAGGCAAGAGTGTGGGGTCTTTAAGCTCCCCGCACTGGCAAGTCATTGGATGCAAGATGCCTCCGAGGACGGGTCATAACTTTGGGCAAGGCAGCCCTCTTTGGCCAAAGGCAATTCTTGGGCAGGGATTCAGCTGTAAGGCACCAGGAGGCAGAGCTCCTGGCAGTGGGGAATTATACCTGGGTCCTGGAGGAGGATCTGGACAGTGGACAAGAGCGTCTACCTCAAGAGTAAACCCACTAGCGCCTTGCCCCGCAGTCCCACCCAGGTAGCGGCAACACGGAAAAGCCAGGAGGCCTAATTTCCAGGCAGTCCCTCACAGTGATGAACCAGTGGGCCTGAAGGCCGAAAGAAAAGGTGAAAGGCAGGTAACATAGTATGAATGTGTGTAGGGGGTGGGGGGTGGGGAGCAGAACACCCCATGCAGACCTTGATATTCCTCTCCACCCTTCCGCATTCATCCCTCCTCCACTGAAAAGTGCTGGGCAAGAAACAAATATGGTCTTGACGCCCACTGGGTTACCAATCTTAAGATATCATGTTCAATTTCAAAGTTCTTTGACCAAAGCCAAGTTTCAAATTCTGAGGAAAGCTGACTTTCCAGAAGGCAAAGACATGTGGAGGCATGAACTAGGGTGAATCTTATAAGTGAAGATTCAGGGGCGCCTGGGTGGCTCAGATGGTTAAGCGTCTGCCTTCGGCTTGGGTCATGATCCCAGGGTCCTGGGATCGAGTCCCACGTCGGGCTCCCGGCTCAGCGGGGAGCCTGCTTCTCCCTCTGACCCTCTCCCCTCTCATGCTGTTTCTCTCTCGCTCGCTCTCTAAAAAATAAATGAATCTTTAAAAAAAAAAAAAATAAGTGAAGATTCAGGAGTCTTTGATTGCCCACAGTTAGCCAAGCATCGGCTGAGTTGCTTTCTTTCCTTAGAGCCAGGAAAAATGTTAAGTGGAGCTGGAGTTTCCGGGGCCAAGCCTGCAAAGCAAACCTGAAGGAGAGGAGCAGCTCATGCCGCAGGTTTCCTCCTTGGTCTGCTTTCTGCCCCCTCCCCCGCCTCCCCCACCCAGAGTCAGACCACACAGGTGAGTAATAAAGCCACAGGCTGCAACTGGTAAGCTTGTCTTCGACCCTTTTGTTTTTGGGAAACATTTCTGGAGCATTTCTCCTTCATCTCAGGTAGGGAGAAGCCCACCATTATTTTGCGTTGGTAATGGCAGCCTCATGCATGTAGTCTTTCCACCCCGGGCCACAGAAGAATAGGTCATGGGCCTGGAACACCTCCTTACCTGGAGATAAGGAGCCCACACAGCCTGCACCGGGCTTATCGCCATGGGTAGAAATATCTTTCCCTGTTTCAGGCTCAATGAGTGTTTGTTTCAGTATTTCTGACTACACAGGAATAGGATCAGGGTCCTTCTGCTGTAGCATGAGACGGACAGGTAGGACAATTGCCTTGCATCAGCTGTGAGTGGCCCGCTAGCCATTGTAGCCGTGAGGGACTGAGGCACATGACTGGAGCTGATTTTGCTCTGTCTCTTCTCTCTAGGTATGAGCAGGAGGGTTGTTCCATCCGCACTGCTGCACTGTGGTGTGTTTTCCTTGGCGACTCTGATACCAAGATGCAGCGGGCAGAAGTGTTTGGACTTCTATCCTGGTGGTTGGCATCGTGATGGTCTTTGCTATCCACGGAGTGGGAGCCCTCCCCTGGCACCGGGAACCAGTGCACCATGTTCTGCTTGACATTTTGCAGTACTCAGTCTCGGGGGGATAATGAGGTGAGAGTTCACCTTGGACTCCAGTACAAATAGCAGGTAGAACCCTTGTCTTCAATAGGGTTGACTGAAGTGAATTGCCATGAAGTCTATTTAAACTGGGATTTCTCCAAATGGAACGTGAAGTCCTAGCAGGGTCCAGAAGAAGTTCCAGTAGAGTCACCTAATAACCTTTAGTGATGGCAGCAGATCAGGCCACGTGACTGGAGTGAGCCACCTCCTCTGGAGAGGTTCTGTCCCAGATGTTAGAACGTGCTCTCACTTCTGAAAGGGAGATAATCTTTTTTGTGTGGAGGGAAGAAGGAGGTGTTTGATTTGGGGTACAGATGGGTGGGCCCTTCATAGCCCTCCAAGAAGGAAACTGAGCAATACTGATCGAAGGGCACGAGGAACGACATCAGTCCCTCATTCTAACTGGATATTTAACTGGCTACTTCAGTGGGTCACAAAAGCTCTCCGTAACTCCAGGGTCAGAGTGACAGGTGCTAGTTTAGCTTGCCACGTGGTTGCCGAGCTGAGCACTGACAATATGCCAGGCATCATGCCAGGTCCCCACATATGTCCTCTCATTCGATTCTTATATACACCCCCTGAGGCCGGTCAGATTATTCTCTTCTTCTTAGAGAAATCAAAGATTAAAGAAAGCATGGACTTTACCACGGACCCACAGACACACGCCTACTAAAAGGAAATGCCAGTTCTCGAACCCAGATCTGTCCGGCTCCCACCCACTCCTGTTGATGGTTAAGGCGCCCCAGTTCTCCACGATGCAGGTGTCCTCGCACAGAAAGGAGACACTTGGTGGCAACTTTCGGTGCGCCCAGGATCCCGTTCCTCAGGGTGCCTAGTTCAGGTCCCCTGGGCTCTAATGGTTGGCCTCTGGCATAGAGGCTTCCCTGCATCTTTTCAACCTTCCCAGCCGCCCACCACAATGCCCTGAGCACAACAAGGACCCAGCAAATGTTGCCAACTGACTGGCTGATGTACAAGCAAGGCCACAAGATAAATCAGCCAAGGAGAGAGCCGGCCCATATTTTCACAAACTGGCATTGTGTCATTCCACATAAAATGCTCATAGAGACCCTGTTTGGTTCTCCGGGCCCAAACCTCCTTTATTTGCTCTGAAAATGTGGATCACCCTCTGCTTGGATATGCTGATCATTTATTTAAAAAAAAAAAAAAAAATTTTTTTAACCCAGGGAGAAAACAGCACCAGTAATTAAGCCCATGTCTGTAATTAATTCCCATAACGGATATAACTCCTCTCCCTCCTGGTAGAGTCACGCCAGCCCACGTCGACCCGGGTACGAGTGGTCATACCTGTTTATGTACGGCTTGTCCTTCTCCATATTTCACAGATGACAGGATACAGCTCTGCATCTCTTCATGTTAATTCTATTTGAAATACTCCCCACCAACATCTTAGGGCTCTGCCATCTAATAAGTGCAGCCAATTTATCGATAGTAAATCTAGGACAAGACAGACTCACATTGATGTGGGCCACAGGGCATTTAAATTAAACAGGAACTCTCCAGCCATCTGTGTTTTAACTTTTTTATGCCTTGATAATAAGCCCTGTTTAGAATAATTTGCTGTGGAAACTGGGACTTCGTGACTGACAGAGAAAGGCCGGGCATAAACAACCCGAGCAGGCCCCTGAATTTGCGAGAATGTCAGGCGAATTTAGACTCATCATAAAAGAATTCTCGGCGACTGTATTTCAATATGACACTTTTATGGTTTTTTATTTTCTAGTCCATTGCGGCCCCAGAGCCCTGGCATGATTTATATAGCCTGGCAGTGCATAATCTTTTGTATAAGATATACAGGCCTCCGGAGGTTTAATTTCTTTCCTCACCGCCACTGACAGCATTTGTGCTCCCCTTCTCTTCTATTTTCATTTCTAATGAGATATTGGACTTTGCTCAGTGAGAGGTGATATTTCCACATTTGCAGCCTGACAGGCTAAATCACCCGATCTCAGTGGTGAGGATACAAACCCATTTAAACTGTGTCAAAATATTCATGGAGCCCCATTGATTTGGGCAACGGTTATTAGGGAGCTATTTGGAAAGTTCAGGTTTAATTTTTGGAGCTTTCTGCTGCAAAATCACTCAGTTACATCACAGGGAAAATGGTATCAAAAGGATAAAGGAGAGCGAGGGGTGTGGTGCATGGCATTTACTCTGTTGGGCTTAGTTTTCATATGGAGATGACCTTTGATAAAAACAACGACGATGACAACAGAAAAGTCCCACAATGGTGCGTGGGTTAAATGTGTGGCACGAAGCAAAGGAAATTCTTCCGATTGCAAATAAATGAATAATATGTCAAGCTACTGACATATTTTTTAAAAAAGCAACAGTGAACACAACTGACATAGGAGATTAATGCTTTGCATTGCTACACCGACTTTTACCTCTGCCTTTGATCTTAAATCTAGCCGAAACTATAGCGACAGGAGTTTAGATTCTAAGTGGGGTGGGTTCAAATAGCCCTGTTCACTTAGTATTCACAAGTGTCCCAGAGGAAAAATTCCGTGAACAGGAGAGGTGAACGTGACTGCCCCTGTGAGGGGCTGTCGGGACAGAAATGCAACAAATGGCCAGCTGAGGGAACTTGGGAGCTCCTGGTAGATCTCAGGAAATGCACACGCTGAAGAAACCCTTGAAATGAGGCCACTGGAACAAAGAGTTGCCACGTCCTTGGACACTACAGAAGATCAAAGTCCTTTGATGGGACCAAGCACATCTGACCTTTAGACAGTAAGGTCATTTGCAATCGTTGCTTGATTTATGACCTGGGACTTTATACGAACTTTATATTTACTAGGGTTCCTGAGTTCACAAGGACCTCATTAAATGGCACGCACAACGTTCGTACTCACACAGGGGGAAATCGCTTTGGCAATTTGTGGGCGATAAAGTGGTTCCTAGACACTTGACAATAAGTGGGCATTAAGGCCTGCTAGCTAGACGCCAGCAGAATTCCTACGGAATATGGCATGTTACCTTCACATTACTGTCGAGCGTGCTGTTCGTGAGACACGTTACTACAGCCCACATCACAGGCCTTTGTGCGGAATTAGCAAATGCACCGCAACTAGACCCAGGTGTTGAGAAGTGGCCACCCATTCAGATGGTGGGCTACTCACACACCGACACTTTCTGGCCTGGCTTGCATGAAAACTAGTGCCTGGAAGCTGGCAGCTTCCTCTGAGAACACAACTTGAGAACGTCTCAGAACCCGAGACCCATCATGTCCCCAAAGACTACTGCTATGTGAATTCCCTGTTAACAGGACACCCTTGGTATGGGAAATGTACTAAAATCTGGTGAGAAACTCAGGACAGATGTAAATTAGAAATTCCTGGAAGTAAAAATTATGAAACAGTAGAACAAGCTGCTTGAGGCGTGTTCTGGAGTGTCCCTCCCTAGGGTGCTTTAAGCATGAACTTGGCACGCAACAGGCTTCCTCATGAGCCCCTCCTCCTCCAAGGCCTGAGGACTTGACCTGCGTGAAAGAAGCCAGGCAAATTCCCAGCCCAGAGCAGCAGAGCCCTGTAGCAACCTCTCTTGCTCCAGCAAAGTTCCCAATGTGCCGGTGACTCGAGAAGCCGCTCCCCAAAAGCCCAAATGTTCTCTTGGGGCAGACTCATAAACACCAAAATACAATCCCAAACATTACCCATGGCCAGGGCACCAGGAGGCGTGAGAAGAGATGGTCCCATGCTATTGCCACACCTCATTCTGTCTGAGAGCCTGCCCGGCCAGTAGAGTCTCCAGCATCCCAGCTCTGCTACCGACTGGTTAGGTTATTTAACCTCGCTGAGCCTCAACTGTCAAAAGTGTAAGGTGGATTGGTACTGTGACTTCACAAAGCCAGTCGTGAGGTTTAAATAAAATACTGTTTGAAGAAGATGCAGCACAGTCCCTGCCACACCTAGCAAAGCTATCATGCGCGCCCGTATAATTGTAGAGCTAGTCTGATCTCGCCTTCTCCTCATCCCTTATCCCCTCCTTCCTCATTCCAGCTGCATTCTTTGCCATGCCCCACCGCATCGATACCTCGTACCTTAAATAAGGTGGCTTCCAAAGACTGCACCATAAGCAGAGAAGATGGTTGAGGGACAGAGAGCCAAGCTCAGCCACCAACGCTTGTGAACGATCGGAGAGCTTCTTGCAAGTAAAACAGCGATTTCATCCTAACTGCTAGTCTTGAACTATGGTGGACAGTGGAGTCGACATGTCTGTGCCCCACCCTCGGCTCTTCCCGTGTTTTCTTCTGACCATGGGTATCTTATGCAACTAACCATTAGCCGGCATGCTTGTATTGAGATATGCTCTTCATCCACATTTTTGAGCGCTTACTGAATACAGGCTCTATGTTAGGCAACACAGTAGATAAAGGACTGAATTGGAGATGGGCTCTTTACTCAAGAAGCACAGAATCCAGTAGATGAGATAAGACTGCCTCCGAACGAGCCTTCCTACTTGGGGTTCCCAAGGAAGAATTCACTCGTTTATATTTGTAAAGGAACTTAGGGCAATGATGTGCTGGTGAATGTTTAACAACCAGCTCTCTGCACAGGAGTGGGGGGGTAGGGGTGGGAGGCTGCTTGTATATATGGGTACACGGGTTTCTTATAAACTTTACTCATCTGAAGGGGGCATAGCACAAAATTTACAAATAAAATAAAACCTTATTATAATTTCACATACTCAGAAGGTTTTTGCCAATTTTTTATGAACTCTGGTATCCCTAACCATCCTAGGTTGCATGTGATGAGCGAGTGTAGATCTACCCTAAAGAGTGGTTGATACTTTCATTTACATTAATGAGTAGGACAAAAGTGAAAAACGAAGACATATGTCAGAACTACATGCGTTCGTCAGTGACATGAGTGACTTCTTTGCTGAATCAGATAATGGTTTTTGAACACTAGAAGGATATTTCCTCACATTTTTGGTGCTAGTCACAATGTAGCAGCCATACACATGACACACTTTTATGTTTAATCTGCAGCATTAGCATTTTCTCCTTCACTTCCTTAAGTCTACATAGTCAACAAAACAAAAAATCAAGCGCTGATTTGCACTATTTGCTGATTTCTGTGGCGTAAATATGCCTACCATGGTCACCTTCAAGCCAATGTCACTGAACTGGAGTGGCCCACCATTGCCCAGGATTTCCACCATCCTGATACAATAGAAGTAAACAACCTCGAGAGCACACAGAACAGTCAAATATGGTAAAACAATTAGGAATTGATCAGGCTGAGTATTTATTATCCTTGTTTTTAACATAATTCATTTCATTGCAGGTGCTCCATGAATTTTCTTCCCAAGTCCCAGGGGGTCCTCACAGAGCTGCCCAATCCTCTTCAGGAGCCACATTTTAGCACATGTTCCCGAAAACAGGTGTGTGGTGCTGCAAACCCAGAGAAAGCCCCTCCCCTGGCAGCCTCCCTGGATGCCCCGAAGGATTCTCCCGGTGACTCAACCTCAAGGAGATGGTCTGTTGCTTCCCTGAAGGCAGCATTTTCCTTGGGCCTCGGGAGGGCTCTGTTACTAAGCAGTACTTTGCATATATTTTTATTCTAGAAGAGTTTTCTTTGCCCTCTCCTCTCCTTCCTGTCTCTTCATCACAAAATTGTAGTACGTGCTTAATTCTTTTGTAAAGGAGAGAGTAGTATTAATGCCATTTCAGATTTGGGCCTTTCTCTTCAGTGATTTTTCTTCTCTAGAATATTCCTTGAGAGCAGAGCCGAAAAAGGTGGGTCCTGGAGGAAGGCTGGAGAGAGGAAATGCAGCCTGGTCAGCTGCACCACAGAGAAATGCCTGGGGCAGAGCCCATGGCCTCCTGCCAACCTCTGATCACTCCCCAGCTGACCATATACCACCTCAAGCCTTTCCCGCACATTACCTGAGAGATTATTTAAAATGCAGATTCCTGAGCCTCACCTCACTTCTTCTGCATGTCTGGAGTAGGAGCCCAGGAGTTTGCTTGTCCAAAATTCTCACACATGCTCAAAACAGAGCTCTAATTTAGACCCTGTGCGTGGAGATGATCTGATTTCTGGCTACTTTGTAATTTGGGAGTTTTCACATGGCAGGTGTGAGATGGCTTTGATTAGTTCTCTAAGAATCAGGCACCTTCAAGAGTAGTGAGAAATTAATAGCACAGAATGATGGAGCAATTCTATTTATAGGCCAAAATAGCAGATAAAAGTAAGAAAAGCTGGCCCAAATGACAGGAGAAGGCAATAATCAATATCCTAACAGAAAAAAATAATGCAGCTGGTACCATAAAGCGATCCCATCGGGAACTGTCTATTGCATCCTTAGTGTCCCGTTGTAATGAAGCCCACAGAATGCAGCACACATTAGCCAGGGCAAAGCCTCTTCAACGTGGAATATTCCGCCACACTGCAGGCACATTTATTTTATTTGAAAGAAGAATGGTCCTGTTGCCAAGCCATCAGATGGTAAAAAGAGATATATTTGATGGATAATAAAAAAGGGTCTGCCACAGCCTCACAAAATACGTTTCTAATGTAAATGGGCCTAGTACGTGGCATTCATACCTCTGATGTGCCGATCCCTGCACAGAAAGGCAAGCAGGGACCGGGAGAGCCGTGGAGGGCGAGTCAGGAGTACGGCCAGAGATGGGGGCGCTGTTATTCCTAACAATAACAAACAACAACCCCAAACTCACTTGGTAAACATCACTCACTTTCTCCCCACCTGTTCTTGTGTTACAGACTGACAGCCCTTTTAATATGAAATAAATCAGGCAGGAGAAGGAGTGTCTGGAAGAACATACAGATTGAAAGCTGACTGACAGAACGCCTCCAAAATGCGCTCTGTTTGCATTTGCCTTTGTAGCAGCTAACTTGAAAGCATGTCAGGCGCTTTGAAGGCTGCGAGGTTGCCTTCTGAACCTGGAGGACGAGCGTGCTGTGTGCTTCCTGGAGGCTCCTGGCCAGGCGGGGGCCCCTGCTCTTTGTGCCCGCGGGAGGGCAGAGCAAGCCAGGCCTGCAGATGCTGGCGGCCCCTTCCATCTCCCTCCCACGTGGGGGGCTAAAACAGCATTGTGTCTAATACCCGGTTTCCTACCGAGGTAGAAACAGCCAGTAGTCCCAAGCCAGTGGGCTCACACTGAGGCATTAGGGCCTCGTCACTTCTCACCAAGAAAACCTGCTGGTAATGAGCCGTGTCACCTTTCAAGGTGTGTGGTCAGTGGACATCTGAGTCAAGTGCACCCCCCACCTCAGCCCAGCCTCCAAGATGCTAAAGTCTTCTTGGTGAGCTGTCTCCTTGGATTTCCTGGACTGTCCAGTGTTCGCAGTTATCCTGCAAAGCAAATACTAGTACCTATCAGTCATGAGACAAGCGAAGTCAGCTTCAACATCATGCACAGGGGAAGTATTTCTGCTCTAAGGCAAGAAAATGCTCACGAAGTATGGGGTGGGCCGGGAGTAAGCCTGGAGGAAAAAGGAGAGAACAAGGCAGGAGGCGAGCACCAGAAAAGCGTGCGGCGCTGGAAGGGTGTCTGCCTTGCAGAGTCCCCCTCCTGTCCTCTTCTGCTGGGATACCTGGGATACCCTGCCCGGCCTTCACACCCACCAGGCCCTTGCCCCTGCTAACCTGGCTCTTTGAGCATCCCACGAATAGCGGTTGAGTATCTGTGAAGGGCTGGTCCCTGTCCTGGATGTCAGAACTACAGTGATAAATAATTTGGACAAAGTTGCATCCTCGTGGAAATGACATGGCAGAGGGAGACAGTAAAGGAACACAATGCTATCCCGAACAAGGTAAGTATAGATTGTGCCAAATGCTGTAAAGGAAAGAGAGTTGATACACTCACTGATGCTTACCCAGTGAGCCAGGAGGCTTGCTTTGGGCACGGATCAAGGATGGCCTGCCCAAGGAGGCAACATGTGAGCAGACACCTAAGATGGGAAAAGAACCCAGTCACGTGACAAACAGGAGCAGAAGGTACTTAGGGTGCAAGCACACTGACTGAGCCACGAGCGGTCTCGAACGGGCTCCCGATGGGACAGTCACACGACCTTCTAGCGTCTCCCTCATGGGGCTATTAAGATTAGAGGAGATGTGCAGAAATGGTTACACTGTGCCTGGCACAAAGTCAGCACTCAAGAAATGATAACCGCTACTATTATTTTCAAAGACTTGGGTTCATTTCGAGGTGGGAAGGGAGTGTGAAATCAGCTGCTTAGGGCCATTCTGAGCCAGTGTGCCTGAGTCCCTGTGATGTCAGGCCACTGAAAGCATTCGAGTGCAATTATAAAGAAATTACTTTCCCAGCAATTAATCACGAGTATAAGATTGCCAATACATATCATTGCTGCATTATGACACATTGCATCACACAATCGGAATGTAGAGTAGAAAGGGGCCATTTGTAGCTGACCTTATTCAAGTCAAATCAGCTCAGTCAATTGAAAGTCAGTGGGAGTTTTGCCTGAGTGAGGGTCAAGACCAATTATTGAAAGGCATACTAGAACAAGGGGGTGTTTCTGAAGACATTACATCTCATAGTAATTTTTCACAGTTCAGAGAGATGTTGAAGTAGCACGTGTGTAATATAGACAATACACTGTTGACAAAGGTTTTCTGTCCAATCCTTTATTTCAAGAGAGTTTATCTGCATCTTTTTAATTTTTTTTTTTTTTGGACAAATGCAAGAATACGGTAAAAAGTACAAAATGGCTGAGAGATGTATCTTAAAACCAAAGTAGGGTCATGGGAAGACAAAGACTTCTCAGCAACTATGCTATTAGCTTGGATTCTCGGCTAGAGAATTCCAGGCTAGAAAGCTCCACGGCCTAACTGTAGCCTCAGGCTTCTCCTCCATCTCGCAAGTCTCCCTTGGCTTTGGAGGGTGCAACTGAATCTCAACACTGGCTTATACAAGATTTAATTCAGATTCTTAATCTACCACTAAAAAAAATAGTTATTCTATATATTTCAAAGCCAGCATTGTCTATGGATTACTTGCTGGTTTTTGTAATATCTGTGGGTCTACCCTCTTCCATTCCCCTCAAAATGTCAGTGAGCAACTAGAAGAAAAGGCTACTTAAACCCACTAGTGGGTCTTTCACCAGTGCCTACTCTGTCTCTGTCCTCACCAGCCTCCAAGCCTGCTTTACACTGGCTGGCTCATCGCCACCAAGATTTTTCTAGGGCTCTAACAAAATCATTTGAATCTTGAAACATCTTTATAAAAGACTATTATAAGAAGATTTCATGTGTCTAACTTGGTCAATATATTCTTACTATGACGGGGGAACAAAAAGCAAAACGGCTCGGTAGACCGCAAGCAATTTGAGAACAGAAATCGTATCTTTTATTCTTCATACCCTTCACTATGCCCTACATTTATGAATCCTCCAATAAATAAGTGCTCTGTAATTGGTAAACTACCAAGAAGTTAAATTGCTTTGTCTAGACAGAGAGGATTGATTTGGACGGATGAAGTTATAGTTCAGATTCTATGTGCAAGGGGTAATAATGTTTCCAGACATGGAAGCTTGGTATGTAAGCTACCACAGGTCTTTAACTAGCTAAAGGGAATCAACTGAAACTTTGCAGCTGGAGGTTCTTGAAATTTGCACAAGATACAAAGTTGGGGGGAGGGCGCGTTTTGTACAAGGGGCTTCTGGCTCTAACCAGGTGTAAGAAGGGGTTTGCTAGGGTGCCTGGGTGGCTCAGTTGGTTAAGCGACTGCCTTCGGCTCAGGTCATGATCCTGGAGTCCCGGGATCGAGTCCCGCATCGGGCTCCCTGCTCTGCAGGGAGTCTGCTCCTCCCTCTGACCCTCCCCCCTCTCATGTGCTCTCTCTCTCATTCTCTCTCTCTCAAATAAATAAATAAAATCTTTTAAAAAAAAAAAAAAAGAAGGGGTTTGCTAATTGATAAGATATATAGTAGCCCAGGTTCCTAGATAATGAAGCCTGAGGCAAAAGCTTAGGTGCTGAGCTGTCATTGGGTGGTGTAATCCCACAGAAGTAAAAGTAAGCGGAAGGGGAGTTAAGTACGGGAAGGAGGGAGCGCAAGAAGGAGAGACATCGAGCTGGGCTCCACGGAAGTACCGGCACAGCTAACCACTCAATGGTACAAGATGGTCTTGGGCAAGGCCACGTGAATTACCGCCTTCCAGACAATCTGCTGGGGGTGGCAGGGCAGGGAAGGGCAGGGAGACCCACTTATCCATGGGCTCCCATACCTCAATGGGCAAAGGTTGGTATTAATCCCCTGTGATGAGTGATTTTATGTGTCAACTTGGAGGGTGTTTGGATGAGATTAACATTTAACTCAGTGGCAGCCGCTGGCCTTCTGACTGGAGCTGCACCATGGGCTCTCCTGGGTCTTGAATCTGTCTCAGATAGGCCCACACTGCACCTGTTGGACTTGCCTCCATAATCAGATGAGCCAACTTATTATATATACATATGAATATGTATATTCATTTTATATATACATACAATTCATTATGTATATATACATGCAGTTCACACATACACACACACACACCCCATTGGTTGTTTCTCTGGAAAGCCCTGACTAATGCACCCCTGTATTTCCAAGCTGCTTATGCAGAGGTACAGACTGGGGCTCCAAGCAGTCTCATTTATCAGTGTTACACCTATAAAAGGCAGTCGCCATGGTGACTTGGGAGAAGCAAGTGGCCAAGGGCTGGGAGGTAGTTCAGGCAAGAGGGTCTGAGGTGAGGCCTGAGAGTGAACAGCATGGAGGGGAATGCCAAACGAGGCTCTGATTCTCAAAAGGTGCTTACAAAGCCTCCTACAGTAGGCTTGTGGGTAAGGCGAGAAAATGTGTGCTCACCTTACAGCGGGGTAAATTTTCAAATAACAAGACAACATATACTCCAGAGTACCCACGCTTGAATGCCACTATCTAGATGTGTGACCTTGGGCCAGTTATTTAGCCTCTCTAGTTCCTGTTTTATTGGTTTTTGAAATGAGACCATTCTGGATTGGTGATGTTCAGGCCTTCCCTCAGCTCTAAAAGTTATATTCACCTCTCTGATTTGGACAAACACTTAGACACGTAAAGATTCCATAAATCTGACACATTCAATGTCAGAAGCAGAATTGTTAAATATTTTATTAATAGAAATAAGGGGCCAAAGTCAATATGAGGGAATTTTGCAAAGCTAAATGTCAAGCCCTGCATTTGGGACCAAGCAACCAATTCCACAAGTACGGATTAGGGGAGACTTGGCTTGAGAACCATCTGGATTAAACAGCAATAGCCAAGCCCAGGATTTCTGTTGACCCCAAAGTCCAATGAGTCAACTGCTCAATAAGCAGGTACCCATTACTGGGGTTTCTGCACTGAGACAGGGGTTGGATAAGATGGGTCAGAGGGCCAGGGCCTCCGATGATCCAGCTAAGAATTCCCAGCTTCATTCACGCTTATCCTGTCCCTTTAGCCTTTGCCTCGGTCCAACTAGATTGTGGCCCAGGGCACAAGAGCCACAAGGTCAAGTGCCCCTATCGGATTTTAATGGGATCACTGAATGGCACAAGGTCACCTGGAGAGCCTCCCAGCTTTTCCTTCTTTTATCCTCCAGGAGTGATTGTTCTGGATTGTGGCTCCCCTGCCTGGTGTATAAAGTCACCTAAACACAAAACTCATAACCAGAAGGCAGCTTCAGGAAGCCTCACTCAGCTCTTCAAGAGTTATAGGCATTAAAAGGCGGTCCCCTGGAGTGCTCTGCCACTCTGCTGACTGGAACCAAATCTATCTTAAAGTTGGAAATATGATCCAGGTGGCGATGGACTGTGATTTAATGCCATTCAAGTACTATAGGGCACACTTCTTAAAGAAACCGTTGTAAATTATGTGTGGCTAATGCCACCGGTGGATGGAGGGCATGGTATATTCTCAAGTACAAGAGCCCAGCTTGTATCTAATAATTGTTATATCTTCTCTGAAATTTACTGCCGATGTCTCAATTTTAACAATTTAAATAACAAGATTAACCAAGTGGAACAAAGCTCAGGCAGGCTGGCGCTCTTGATGAAAGGAGGACAGCTCTTATGTCTGAGCGCATTTTTACTTTGACATGAGCAGTGACACACAGAGATGAAATCTGGTTAAAGCGGCAGCCTTCTCAACCTCATGACAGCTTCTTAGGCTAAGCACAACAATTTCAAGAGAGTGCACGCATACACTTGTTAACTTTACTCAGGAAGACTGATTAGGGACAATGCTTATGAATATGATAATAAGAGGTGGGAGCTGGAAAGGTAAGCTAAAGAAGCCAGGTAATTGGCATTCTGTTTTCTTCACTTCTAATGGAGTGCTCTGCAGTCTTAATTCTTTGGGTGCATCAGTTTGTTTAGAAACGAGGTGAATCTCCTCCGAGCACCAAGTCTTAATGATGATAGCACATTTTTATTTGACCTGCTGCTGAGTTGCTGTAGATACTGTGAGTGGCCACATGTGATTTCCCATAGATGATAGGCTCATTACCCTTTTGATGCTCTTTACTCCCCGTCCTGAAAGTCCCAGAATTTTAAAAGATGTTTCATGCCCAAAGTTATGTAACACATGCAAAGCAAGGCCTATTCTGAAGGAAAGCCGTGTCCTTGACAGCTACACACAAGGCCATGCTGGGAAGCTGCAACATGACTAGTAGAATTCCCCCAAATTGCAAGATCTTACAGAAGAGTACAGAGACTAGCCTATGAGCAGCAAGAGCTCAGAAAAGCCGTTTAACCTTTCTGGATCACTATTTCCTCTACAGTAAATCCCGAGAACTGGACTGTGATACCAAGTTCCTTTGAGCTCCACTGTCCTATGAGTTTATGCTCCTAATCTAAGGGCAAGTAAAACCAATTCAAATTCACTTGCATTATTTTAAGCTAAATACCAAAAGTCTTAATAGGGTACAACCACTCAATCAAAAAGTCTGGCAGTTTCTTAAAAAGTTAAACATGCCCCCAGCATACGATTCAACCATTGCACTTCTAGGTATTTCCCCAAGAAAAATAAAAACTGAAGTCTACATGAAGTCTTGGACACAAATGTTCATTGTATCTGTATTTATAATAGCGCCCAAAAGAAAACAACCCAAATATCCATCAACAGGTGAATGAAGAAATAAACTGTACTCTACGCAATGGAATACTACCCGGCAAGAAAAAGCGATGGATTGTCGATGCACTCAACAATATAGACGAGTCCCAAAATAAGTACGCTGAGTAAAAGAAGCCAGACAAAAACAGTACATACAGCATAATTCCATTTATATAAAACTCCAGAAAACGGAAACTAATCTATAGTCATAGAAAAGCAGATCAGTGGTGCCTGGGGACAGGGTGGGGAGGGCATGAGGGAGAGGGAGGATTTACAAAGAGTCACAAGGAAACTTTTGGGGTGACGTATATGTTCACTATCATGATTGTGATGAGGGTTCCATGGGTGCATATATATGTCAAAACCTGTCAAAGTATACACTTTAAATACATGCAGTTTATTATATGCCAATTACATCTCCAAAAAAGTAGTTTTTAAAAACAAAAAGTCTAAATACTATGCATAAACCTTAATGCGAGTTCTAAGATGTATCTCAAAGAATCAGAAATGTGTGCTGAGATGTGACGTATAAGGGTGTTCGGTGCAGTAACTATTTATACAAACGAAAAAAACTGATAACAGCCTAAATGTCTAAAAGGAAAGAATTGATTAGGTAAAGCATGGCACATCTTTATGTTGGGATGTGATGCGGTCATTAAAAGTCTTGACAAGGGGCGCCTGGGTGGCTGAGATGGTTAAGCATCTGGCTTCAGCTCAGGTCATGATCCCAGGGTCCTGGGATCAAGCCCCACATAGGGCGCCCGGCTCAGTGGGGAGCCTGCTTTTCCTTCTCCCTCTGCCTCTCCCTGCTCATGCTCTCTCTCTCTGTATCTCTGTGTCTCAAATGAATAAATAAAATCTTTAAAAAAAAAAAAAAAGTCATGACAAAATACTGTCATGAAAAACTGATCGATTTCAATGTGAAAAAAGCAAGGTACAAAGCAACATGTAGAGCATAATGAAACTATATGTTTTTAAAGTCTGTGTTGGAAGTTGATAATTAATCACCCTTCTCTCTTCCCCTCCAACTGAGAAGCAGAGTAAAGAGCTGGGCGAATGGAGAGCAAAATATCAGCTTTGTTACTAAGCATTTTGGAAAAACGTAGCTTGGAGCTAAGGCAGAGCAGGCTCCCTACCTTTCCTCCGTGAATCATCCTGAGCCACAGAGCACTACAGCTCACTGCGAGGCCAGGCCAGCCCTGCAAAGTTTATCCCTGTGTAGAGTTCTCAACCCCACGTTACTGGCATGTTGGGTGGGGCTGTCTGACACAGTGCAGGTTGTTAGCATCCCTAGCCATCACCCATCAGGTACCAGAGAACCAATCCCCCAAGCAGTGTGACAATGAAGAGCCTTTCCCACGTGTTTCCAAATGCTCCCCCAACCAAGGGAGGTGAGCTGCCCCGGCTGAGAACCCGCCGAGTGTTGAGGATAAGCGGAGGTGAACCTCCTGAACCATGAGTGGAAGGGGCATGCTTAAGAAATCCCCCTCATCCCCCCTCCCTCCACAAAACCCTCTTCCCATGGGCACAGGGGAGTAAGTGAGGCAACAGAGGGAAAAGTGAAAGTACTCTGCCTAGTACCTCCTTAGGGAAGGAAGTTCCAATTTAATTGTCCGAAGTAAAAACCCAAGGAGAAAAAAAGGAATGGTTCCCCTTGCAATCTAAAGGTGAAGAAAAAGATCTGGAAGGACATACGCCCTGCTGCTATCACGGCTACCTTCCCTGGCTGGGTAGTGGGACTGAGACAGAGGGGGAGCATTATGGGTGATTATTTTGTTTGGCTCTAAGTATTTTTGGTTTTTTAAGTTTTCTTAATACATGACTCTTGATACTTGGTGGGGTGGGAGGGTGAGGGGCAGCCCCTTTTTCATATAAGAGAAAAAGTAAACTAAAAGGAAGGAGAGTTCCTGAGCTTTCCAGAACTACAGTGCTAGGCAGTACCTGGCCTAAGACTTCCCCTCCCCACTTCATGATCCCCAGGGCACTGTCATACTTTGTGAAGATGCCATTTGGGGACGTGTTGCCCATCACCTATGGTATTCAGTGTTGCTCTGAAAGTGTCCAAAGTGTTCTGTACATGGGATCAGATTCCGCTTTCACTTTTCCTTAGTTGATAAAGAGCATCAAGCAATTTTTCTAGAATGGCCTCTACTTAGCATCCTCATGGGATTGACATTCAGGCATGCCCTGGATCAAGCTTCTCAAATTGACCCAACCAAAGCCTCACAGGCTTCAGTCTATTGCAAAACTAAAATTACAGAAAGTCATTGACATTCAACTATCTAAAGTTTTTAACACCAAAAAATACAGTGCAATATAATGGTGCTACTCATAATATAATTACATGATTTGTGTTCAGATACTAATTTATAAAGCCTTATCCGTAGCTTTGTCCTATATAGGAAACAACGTTGTGCAGAAACCATCTTCCTCTGTCCTGCTATCCTGCAACTCTACCCATGGCCTCATTTGAAGATAACATCAAAAGTCTGGGTTGATGCCCTTTGAATGTAAGCCTGGTTCCCACAGCCCCTCATCCTCCACCTTGTGCCAGTGTTGTCTCAGATGCAAGCTCCAGCCCTCATTACAGACTCAGTCTCTATGGTGAGTCTCCTGGAGGGGCGGGGGACAGGCATTTGGAAACACATGCTCGGAGAGAAGGAGGTCAGTGACTCAGGTGGCAGAGACCCAGGTAGCAGATCAGTCAGACGATACTGGGCTTGAACCATTTCAATCCAGGTCCCTGTTTGGGTGAGACATTTTCACAGGAGACACACAGTGCCGAGTCAGTGAGATCCTTGTGGGGTGGGCTGGCCAAAATTTCTGAAAAGCAACACCTATGAAGACTGTTTTTAGTTCTTGGATAGCTTCAGATGGTCTCTGTGGCATTTGCTACAACCACAAATGGGAAAGCCTTAAAGAAACTTCCATTTTTTTCTGATAGCGAAAATTCTGGATTGGCGTAGGATTGTGTGTGTTTGTGTGTGTAAGCTTACAGAAGCACTTCCCCATGTTCCTTGGCTGCATTTTTAGCAAAGTATCCCAAATTTCCTTTGGGATCTCTACCATTTCAAGTGGCTGATCTGCTACCCGAGTCTCTGCCAGCTAAGGCATGGACCTCCTTCTCTTCGAGTCACGTGTTTCCAAATGCCTGATCCTCCCCCCCATCCCTCCAGGGAGTAGGTCAGGAAAAAAAAGTTAAAAACACACCCTGAATCCTGCCAGACAAGCACTGAGCAACCAAGAGTACTACATCAAGAGCCGAGGCTCTGGTTGGCAGGTGAGAAACTTGGAACCAAAAGCAGATTGGGATTACTCAGATCCTGGGGCATGCTGGGAACTACATCAGGGAATTCTCCAAGATCTTTCCACACCAACCAGTGGTAAGACATACATTTTATGTTGCGATCCAGGACACGTATAACTAGCTACACATGGACACAGATATAAACACATAACTGAAACCAGCTCCCAAAACTGCCTGCCGTGTAATAGCTATTCAGTAATTATTTCTCAAAGGAACTAAAGCCAAACCAAACCTTAGAGAAACCATACTCACCTCACCAGATGCCATGTGCTCTGATAGTTCCTATTCTTTTTCATTTCTTTAACAAGGTAAGGAGTTGCAACCCACTAAAGTGACGTCACCACCACTAACAGGTAGCCTGTTCTGAAAGGAGTTTCAGGCACTGCCTGTCCCTCATTGAGGACTCCTGAAACTTGCCAGGTAGGAAGCGGGGGCTTCGGGACCCTGGAGGCACGCAGGCCAGCCACGGCTCTATCTGGGTCAGGCAGAGTACCGTCAGGTGGAGCGAGGCCACCGCAGAGCAGCAGGGGACACCTATGTTCTATGTCTCCGTTCTAGTCCACACACTGTCCCACTGTCCCCTCACACGAAACCATTCATCAAACCCAGAAACAGAGTCAGAAGTCAGAAGTCAGGCTGGCAATCACTTTGCTTCGATATCTTGTCGGAGGATCGGGAAGAAGGGGGAAACAAGGGTTACTTAAGCAGCTGTGAAAATCATGGAGCAACTTGGCAAATGAAAAATCCACTCAGACCCACCAGCAGCACAAAAGTGAGGAATTAAACAACTTTGTAAATAAAGGGATCATTACTCTCGATGCATTAATACACACTTAAGGCCTATTGAAAACTTCCCATTTCAAGATAAATGAAGAGCATTAGCTGTTCATTTGCCAAGCCAGATGGGCTGTTTCCACAGCCTGGCGCTGGAGGTCGGAGGCCTGGGTCAGCCCAGGACTGGCTCGGGTGGCAAGCCGGCGGGTCGACGTCAGGGACCCGGGAGGGGCAGGTCCCTGCATTCCCGCTCTGGTGAAGGTTGTAACCACGGCCCCGTTTTTCACTCAAGGGATGTCCTCAGCGCACACCTGATGCAGTTGGGAGGAAAGTTCTACACCAGTGCATTTGCCTCCGCCGCGTTTCATCATCCTTCACCAAATAAGCATAATTGCTCCATGTTGAAGAGGTGCCGGGGACAGAGGCACTGCTGGTAATCGCCTAATGGGCGGGCGAAATGAGGTGTGAGGCACATCGGTGTGAAAAAGGCAATAGCCACAAGTTTATTAACATTGGAAATTAAAATAAGCTCGGCCCCAGCCAGGCAGTCCTTGCTGAAATGAATCCCATTATCCCTCTAATAACGGCACAGGGGCTCAACTGAATGCCACCCAGGGGGTAGAGAGGCCTCAATGCAGGTCACCTCTCTGCCAGCTTCGAGGAGCTGAAGGCTGTCTGGTTCACTGAGGACGATCACAGAGGAAACACGAACAGCCCTGCCCGCCTCCCCCCTGCAGCTCCTCCCGCTACACTGAAACCCGTGGGCAGGCGCGGAGCTGCGAAGGGGGGAAGCCCACCTCTATGCCATTCGGACCTGGGCGCCTTTTTCAATAGTTGCTGAATGGAATTTGCAAAGGTGTACTGTAGTGCTCTGGAACGGGATCTTTTCTCTCTTTTTTTTAAGATTTTATTTATTTATTTGAGAGAGAGGGAAAATGAGCAGCGGGGAGGGGCGGGGCGGGGGGAGAGGGAGAGAGACAGAAGCAGCCGTCCTGCTGAGAACAAAACTGACAGAGGGAAGGCATTCAGAGGAATAGGGGGACTGGCCAGGCCAAGGCAGGCTTTGAGCTGGGAACTAGGAGACAGTAAGCTTGGGGGGAGGGTGGCACAGGGAAAAACACGTCGGGAAGTTTGGATTTAATGCTGGATTTAAAGGGAAGTCGTGTAGGTTTCAGACATGAAGAATTATGTGATTAAAGGATTTAAATCACTTAACATCGCATTTGCTTTACATTAAAAAAATGTTTGGGTTTTAAATTTTAATTCACCTTCAATTTCATGAATTTCATTCACTATTATATTCAAAGCCACTTACTTCAAATGGGAGTCACTGCTGCCCAGAAATCCAACTGTATTTCCCTGGTCCATTCACTCCCTTTGTTTCAGAGTGAAAATTTTGTAACTTTTTCTCTCTTCTCAAACTTCCGGCACATCTGCTTGGGTCCTGCTCTCAGGGCTGACCTGTCTCTTCTTCCTACTCCTCCTACTTCTACCCACCGGCCTGCCTTTGGCCTGATGCTTGGCCCCTCCGGTTTCCGCCAACACCTCCACCTGTGGCCAGATGGCTCCTCCCCTACTCAAGGATGCTCCTCCCACTACCATTGGCACACAAACAGCAGCAATTGCTCTCCTCTTAAAAAAAAAAAAAAAATCCTTTCTTGTCCTCACGGTACAGTGCTTGTCCCATTTCTCTGCTCCCCTTTGCAGGATGACTGCTCAGAAGAGCTGTCTACACTGGCACACTGCACTGTCTCTCCTCCTGTTCTCTCTAGAATCCACTCCAAGTAGGCTTGACCCGGCCCCTCCAAAGAAACCACTCCTTGGTAAGGACACGGCAGACCTGATGACCTATGGTGTTGCTAAATGCAATGGTCAACTCTCCATCCTCACCTTCTCTGAACTCTTGGCATCCTCTGCCCCTGGCTCCCAGGATGCTGCTCCTTCTCAGTCTCCATCTGGTTCCTTCCCATTTTTTCAACCTCTAAAAATTATAGTGAGTCCTTGGCCTCTTCTCTCTCTGAACTCTATCCCTAGTTGATCTCATCCACGGTCGAGGCTATAAACACTGCCTATCTGCTAACAAGTCCCACATTTATGTCTCCAGTTTGGACTACTCCCAACTCCAGAGAGGTCTCTACTTGGATGTCTAACAGGCATCCGGAATTTAATATGTCCAAAGGTGAACTCATGGCTCCTGCCCCACCTCCCACTCCCCTGCCACCCACACCCCCCCCTCTATATGCATTGCACCAAAACCTCCCTTCCCAGCAGCCTTCTCAACGGCAACTCCCTCCTCCCCTTTGCTCAGGACTAAAATCTCAGATCCTCACCTGCTCTCACACCCTCCATTCCAGTCCATTAGGAAATCCAACTGATCCTGATTCCAAACTAAATCCAGACTGACCACTTCTCACCATCTCCACTGCGATCTCCCTGCTCCAAATCACCATCCCTCCCAGGATCACTGTGACAGCCTCCTAGCTGGTCTCCCTGCCTCCATCTTTGTCCTAATACAGCCTATGCTCAACACAGCAGCCAGAGCGACCTTCGTAAAGTAAAAGTCAGAGCTTGATCACTCAGAATAGAATCCGACCTAATTCCAATGGCCTAAGAAGTCCTACCCTCTCTGGCCCCAGCTACTTCTCTATCCTCTCCCTCTCCCTCTGCTCAGCCCCACAGGCCCCTGGCTGTTTCTCAAACACACCTTTGCACATACTGCTCGGGCTGGCTGCAGTGGAATTCTCCCAGAGGGTCCCATGGCTGGCTCCTTCAGTTCCCCCCGATCCTGCTCAGCGTCACCTACCTGCTCAGTGAAGCCTTCCCAACCACTCTGTATAAAGCACACACACACACTGTCCCCACAATTCGCTTTGTCTGCTTGACTTCTCCATTCAGCTTATTGCCATCTGTTAAACCGAATCCGTAAGTGTTCATCGTCTCTCATTAGAACAGAGCTCATCTGGGGTAGGGACTATGTTGTGGTCCCTCCCGTGTCAGTGCCTAATATGTAGTAGGAGCTCAACAAATACTCGTGGGATGAACAGTACTTATTGGAACCCACTCTTTGAAGCACCCGCTATGTACAAGGAAAACACAAAACCCCCCTCTGCTCCAGCCATCCAGTGGCTCAGTGGCCAAGGCCGGGATTAACCCCCACAGCTGCCACAAACACTACCTGAATGCACAGCCCTGCCAGCCCGCCGGCCCCGTCCCCACCCCACCGCAGGATTATCAAGACCAGTGTCTTCTGCCCTCTGTTCCCTTGCCTGGGAAAGGAGTTTTCTGGTGCCAGGGGCTGCCTGGTTGCTTCCCTCCAAACAAACATAATCGACTGTAACCCACAGTTTCCTTCCATTAAGCTGAGGGAGCAGTGGCCGGGATGCCAAGTCTCAGCACTTCCATTTACTTACTACGTCATTTTGGCCAAGGTTTTTAATCTCCTGAATCTCAGCTTTCTTCAAAATAGGATGGGAAAAGTAAAGCTGACTTCTAGAGATGTAATGGGATTAAATGAAATGAAGAGCAGGTAACACTTGATGGACAGTACTTGCTCACTGGATGTTGGTTTCCTTTCTTGTCCCACCAAAAGGTGACCCTAGAATCACTCTGAAGTTACAGTTTCTAACCCAACACTCAACTGTGGCCCTCCAGAAAAGCCTGGCCAGGGCTCAGCGGTGGTGGAGACCAGCATAGGCTGTGTGAACCTGTTTAGGCCATTCTCCCCTTCCCCTCCTCTTCCTTCCTCTCCTCCTTCACACAAGCCCACAGAGGAACAGACTGCCCTTGGCTTCCTTCTTGCATTTATGGCAGACCTTCTCCGTCCTGCAAGGGTGGTGAACTGAATTCAGAAAAGTGACAGGTCATTACAAATATACTGCATGTTGTAAAATAAAAGAATGTCCTTGTTAGAAAGCCAAATGACTTACTTTGGGAGTAACTTTAAATGATAGGCTTAGGATACTGCAAATGCAGAGTGCACGTGTTACACTTTGGTATAGTACTTTCAATATACACATGGCACTCAAATATCAATACATGTGGATGTTTGCATTAATCCTTTAACTGGAATGATCTCTGACGGTAACTCTCCATTACTCAGCTCTCTATTGATTTGGGTTCAGACTTGGAGAAGACTCAGGCCAGGTCTCCACTGAGGAGAGTGGCATGGAGAGTTGGTAATTATCCAATGAATTCCAGTAATTATGCAATGAATTACAAATTGTCTATACCAGCGTTTCCTGGAATGTTTAATTCAGCAACATACCTGTGCACTTTCCAGGACACATTTGGAGGAGTGGGTTAGAGAAGAGGGATGTCCAATGGGGAAGCCTGTCTACTTCCCACTGCCTAGTACTTGTCCCCTACATCCCCTCACCCCGACATATTCCTATAAACGCATGCAATTCACACGACTTTGGGTTTCAGTCTCCCACCATCCCTTCTGCTTCCAAAGTAAAAACTCTAAAGTAAAAGAAAAAAAAAAAAAAGCTAAAGAAACCCTAACTGACTGTATGTGTTACATTGAGTAGGTACTGTCTGCATTAGATGGCTTAACTAAAATGCTGTGATTACTACTCTGAAGCCAGGACTTTGACACAGGTCATGGACCTCTTTAAGAATTGGGAAATAACAGGATGCCTGGGTGGCTCAGTTGGTTAAGCGACTGCCTTTGGTTCAGGTCATGATCCCGGAGTCCTGGGATCGAGTCCCGCATTGGGCTCCCTGCTCAGCAGGGAGACTGCTTCTCCCTCTGACTCTCCCCCGTCTCATGTTCTCTCTCTCAAATAAATAAATAAAATCTTTAAAAAAAAAAAGAATTGGGAAATAACAGGCTCTACCCTCAAAGCTCAACTTGGTCTGGCTACATCTCTGCTTCTCTCCAAGATATATTTGATTGCTGAGGTTCCCAGACTCCTGCAAACCTACCATTTTTGAACCCACATTAGCAGGGTTGAGTCCAACATGAGTCATATGTGTCTTTTGTTGGAGAAATAATTTTTTATGCTTATTTTCAACAACAAACTTATCAAAGTGAGTGACTACCAGAAGCTGGGTAGTTTTGATGATGAATGAGTCTGGGAATGAGGGAGAAGCCTCCAGATACTTCTGAAGACATAGCACCTCTCCCATGTTCAATGGTCCTTTCCTTTGTATTCTGGCATAACAAGTATTCCTTGCACTTTCTTCCAAATCAGATGATAACAATACTAATTGAACTCCTGGGATTTCATATTCCCTTCTGGTCCATGACTCATGATTAGCCAGATGACCAAAGTAGGTCATAGGAGATTCTTGATTCTTGTCAAGGTGACCACAGGGCAAGAGAAAGCTTGTTAAAGCTCTCATTCCTCCATGGGTTCAGGTTTTCTTCTGGTGCAGAAATGGTAGGTCCAGGAGCATTTCTCTCTTCAGCATAATCACAAAGGCACTCACCACTGACATACAGAGTGTGGAGCCTGATGGGGTCAGGTACTGGGAGAAGTTATCACGTCTACTTTAGTGGGTTTCTGTGTCAATCAGGAAACTCGTTGGGCTCCCTCAGGAACCTTACAGTGGTCTTTGAGACCCTCTCAGGTCCTCAACCAAGGACCATTAACCCATGTGTTCCATTGGGCCTCCCTGCAGCACTCATGCTATTGGCTATTCAGGCAAAGGGAGCAGAATTCATTCAACAAATGTTTATGAAGCACCTGCCATAACCAGCCCTGTGCTAGACCATGGGGTACAATAGTTAATAAGGTAGGCACTGCTGCTATCCTCACAGAGATTGCTCTGTAATGAAAAGAGCCCTAGGCTTGTGGTCAGAAGGCCAGCATTTGAATCCAGGCCCTCCTGCTTTATCTCTTTGAGCCTCAGTTTACCTTAAGCAAAATGAAGGAGATAGCTCTATCTACCTCCCTACCTATCCACTACATAGATCAGATAAATATGTTGACATGTTCTGTAAACTTCTATAGTTTACATTATGGGAAGATAAGGTATGACCATTGTAGAAATTTAAAATCCTTTTTTTTTCATTCTCAAAAAAATGGAAAGCAGGGACTTAAGCAGATATTTATACATCCATATTCACAAGCAATATTCACGAGAGCCAAAAGGTAGAAACAACCCAAAGATCCACCAATAGATAAACAGATTAACAAAATGTGGTATACACATACAAGGGAATAGTATTCATCCTTAAAAGGGAAGAAAATTCTGACACCTGCTACAACATGGATGAACTGTGAAGACATTATACTAAGTGAAACACATCAGACACAAAAGGACAAATATTGTATGATTCTACTCACACGCAGTAGCTAGAGTAGTCAAATTCACAGAGACAGAAAGTAGAATGGTGGTTACTGGAAGCTGTGGTGAGGGGGAGGGGTAGGGGGGAGGGGGAGTATTGCTTACTAGGTTCAGAGTTCCAGATTGGGATGATGAAGTTCTGGAGATGGATGGTGCTGATGCTTGTACAACAGCACGAATGCACTTAATGCCACTGAACTATACACTTAAGAATCTATACACTTAAGGGTTAAAAAAAAAATGCTTTTGGGAACACAACTGTGTGTGTAAGCACCAAAGCCAAGCGCCAGCAGCTTTTCCTGGAGGGGGCTCCTGACCATGCACCAGCCTGGTGTCCCCCCACTGCCTGCAGTCTGGTCTGCACGCTGCCTGTCAGCCCAAAGAGAACTGACCCAACTATTCATGAGCTCACAAGGTGTGCTGTATATAAGACCAAAACAGGGGCGCCTGGGTGGCTCAGTTGTTAAGCGTCTGCCTTTGGCTCAGGTCATGATCCCAGGCTCCTGGGATCGAGCCCCGCATCGAGCCTCGCATCGGGCTCCCTGCTCCGCGGGAGCCTGCTTCTCCCTCTCCCACTCCCCCTGCTTGTGTTCCCTCTCTTGCTCTCTCTCTGTCAAATAAATAAAGTCTTTAAAAAAAAAAAAGACCAAAACATATCACTAACTTTTTTTAAGCAAGAATCACTATCAGAGATAATTTAAGTCAGTGTCCCATCCTCTCTGCTTTCTGTCGGTAAGTGTTTATGGGAAGCAATATGGAGGCTGTTTGGTGAACACTGGAGCAAGACAGGGAAGACTAAATGTTTAAGTGGCACCATGAGAGGATGGGATGTTCTTGCCAAAGGGACCTGAATCCTTGAAGTCTGTCCGTGACACACATGTAATGTCTGTGGCTTCCATCAATCACCGTATTGGGGATGCCTCTTCCAAGGATCAGAAATGACCAGTCCACTGATTGCTGATCCCTCTCCCTGGAACAGGTTCTGGGTGGGCCCTGCTAACATTTGCCCCTGAGACTCTCTTTTTTGTCCTGTTTCCAGGGGTGGACAACCCTCCCGCTTTCCGATCAAATCATTCTGTCTTTAGATTTTTTTTTTAAGATTTTATTTGTTTATTTGACAGAGAAAGAGACAGAGAGAGCACAAGCAGGGGGAGCAGCAGAGGGAGAGGGAGAAGCAGGCTCCCCACTGAGCAGGGAGCCCAATGTGGGGCTTGATCCCAGGAACCTGGGATCATGACCTGAGCCGAAGGCAGACGCTTAAAAGACTGAGCCACCCAGGTGCCCCTCTTTAGATTTTCTAATAAAATGTTCAAACAGGCTGTATTTGAGTTGTGTGGGCCTGGGCACTACTTCGGCTCCTTCAGACGACTTCTAGTGCCTCCACTCTGACGCATTTTGTGTTGAAGGTTTAAATCTCAGAGACGAATGACTGTCCCTCTTTATAGAGTTCTTGGGAACACCTCCTGGAGCCCCCAAGTACTGGCAACAACTACTATTACCCATCCTTTCCTGTTTTCTCAGCACATGGGTGACTAAGGAGAAGCCAAAAGATCTCCTTTCTGTGCAGTTGACCCAGGGACATAAATAGGAGGTGTCTCTCACAGTGACTGATGGAAAAATGATGATCTTGCTGGAGAGGCAGGCCTTCCCTCTTTTAGCTCTCCTTTGGCTCTGGGTGCCAGTAATTGCCCGCTGCCCATGACAAATGGCAGGTAAATCCCAGGCAGAGAGCTCAAAATGGACTTTGGATATTTCTCTTCCTGGCAGGCTCTTGTGCAAAGAGATGAAGTGTTGCTGGCACCAAGGACGTCTCCACTCAGATCCACCTGGCGGAGGTCAGGGATGAGGACCTGGCGCGGACTTTACCTTCAGCAGACCAGATCTGCCGATAAACAAAGGGAACCCTGGTTTTGAGCCTGGTCAGCTTCTTAATCCTCTATAAGCACACACATCACTCATGGCAAATTCTTATCCCAAACTGGAATGCACCAGAAGAAATCAATTTATGACGGCAGATGTTTTTTCTCTTGCTTGTCTTCTCTTAAGCAAAATGAATTGCACAACTAGCAAGATTGATAGTAATAATATTAAGTCCATAATAATGCAAATCAATTCTTAAGTGTGAGACATGGGAAGATAAGTTGGGGAGAAGTTTGTGACAAAGGCACGGTTCTTAGGAGACGTTATAGCATTATGTTAGGTACTACCTTCAACCTGGCGAACATGGACTCAAGGGTCAGACCAACCTGTGATCAAATCCAAGCCCTCCTACCATGTCGTTCTGGGTCATGGTTAGGCCATTTCATAAATCATAAAGTGGAATAAAAAGGTTTGATAGGAGAATTAAATCAGAGAGCATGTATCAAGAACCCAGTACCATGTCACTTTGCACATACTAGGGGCTTAAAAAGTGGTGGTTCCTGTCTCCCTTTCTTCAATTCCTAAACAAGCACAGCCTAGCTTGTGCATTTAACAAGTAGCTCCTGCCTCAAACTTCATGTTCTTAGAAGATACAGCAAATCCATACCTTTGATAAATAGCTCCATAATGGGCTGATCTTGTGTTGTATATCCCAAAATCAAATGGACAGGCAAGCATCTAGGAAATCTAAAAGAAGCAAACTTTGCCCGTTTCTCTGACCCTAGGGCATATCACAGTGTCACAGACTGATGTGACAGGAACTCCCCCATCCATTCCACCAGGAAGAAAGTTCTGCCTAGGTCCACCCAGCAACTAGTCATACAGGGGAGTTTAGTGTGGAAGAGATTGGGGAAGAAAGCAAGAAGTGAGAGGCCACCAGCTTGCCCTTGACCTCTGACCTCATCTCAGTGCCAATTTTAGGATGCCCCAATCCCTTTCAGCCATCAGAGCTTGAGAATTTTGGAAATATGGCAGGTGCTTGAGCTCCAGCAGAGCAGGCTGCCCAGGCACTGATCGAGAGAGGGCAAAGTGGAGAGATTCGGGGTCTCCTTGCTCCGCTTGTCCTTCCTCAATAGCCCCCTTGAAGATTATAGATCCCCTAAGACCAAATCACTTCCTTTTTAAGCCATCCTCACATTTGGAACTGCCATAAAGACAGCGATAAAATGAGAGGTACCCTCAGATAACCATTTGCAGGTGTTCCAAGATGCAGCAAACCATTTGAATCCCCCCTTAGGCCAGTGGGTTCACTCCATCTGTGCTTGCAATTCAGCCGAGACCAGTCTTTTCTGATGTGCGGATTTCCTGAAATGTCTGTTTCTCCTTTTTTTTACATACCAAAGAAGAAAAATCAGCATTTCTATCCACATTATTAGAACCAAAAATAGCCTCTTTTCTCCCCAACCCACATCACTGCTGCATTACAAATACATTTTGTACATCCACCTTAAAGGTTGTTGTGTTTCCCTCTTGCTTTCTCCTTTCATTATACAAGATTTCCAGTTATTCAGTATTTTGTTCTCATTAGAACACTGCTTGTCACATGTTTTCACTAGAGACATTCATCACCAAGGTCAAAGGGTGAATATCGTGATCTATTACACTTAGAGGAATCTAATGAAAAGCCACATAATTATCCAATTTAAAGAGAAGCATGTAAAAAAGAAGGGGACCACTTGCTATAATTTAAATTGTTTTGTTTCCCTGAAGCAAAATTCAGCACCTGATTGACAGGACCTAATGATAATTCTTATTGATATGGTGATGTTAATTGTGGAGAGATATTTAATAAGTCTCATATTCCGGAGGTAAATGTGTGCTCTTAACCTGCACCTGAACCTGATTTTTGATGCAGCGTGGGGATGAGGTACAGATACAGATAAGTGAGCACAAGTGGATTTTCAGTCTTGTGTGGCAGGATGGAAATTGGAATCTTCAGAATCTATTAGGAGAACAATTCCACAGTTGCTCACACTTTTATAAATTATACTGTATGCTATAGAAAGACACAGAGTCAGGGGAGGTTCAAGAGAGGATGTGTCGTGACTTTGCAGAGAAGTTTCCAGGGTTGTACTGGATGGTGGCGTTGTGTTGTTTTTAATCAGAGACACATACCGAAGACCGAAGACCGGGATCTGTATTCATTTTCAAACAAAATGGACTAATGAAGTCCATTCCCTGTATCACCTCTCTCCCACCCCCAGGCTCACCTTGCAGAAAAAGAGGCTAACTTTGAAACCTAGGTAAACTCTTGGAAGACAATAAATTCTTATACCATGAAAAAACCATTTGAGAAGAAAAACCATTTTTAGGCCTAGATCTCCAAAGGAAGTGATGGGTGGGGGCTGAAAGTATCAGCCAGATCTCATACCATCATGAGATCTCTGGGCTCTGGGAACCAGCTTCTGGGGCTGTGGACGGAACCGGGGTCAGCACTGACTTTCTGAGAGGCCTTTTCCAAATCGTTACCTAGACGGGAGAAGATAACCCTCCAGACGTGGTTGTTTGACTCTGCAAGCTACAGCCTGTCCTCACAAAGAAGCTGTGCATTTTTCGTGTTCTTATTACATTCTAGAAAAGTTTTAAATACTGGAACTTTAAAACTAAATCTGCTGTCAAAAGAATTGATACTCATATAGCCATCTTTGCGCAAATAATACAAAGTAAAAAAAAACGAAACCTACTCTAAAGACAAAAAGACTTGAAAAATAAAGTGTTCTAGATCTGAAGGAGGGAACTTCAAGTTGTGAAACTGAGTTCAAAAATTTTTTTGAAACTCTGAGTTAACTCAGTCTTCCATTTTTACTTATGGAAAAAGACTGTTACATGGTTAGCATTTTAATATGATATTCTGGTCAATATAAGTATTCACACCAAAATAATTCCAAAATAAGCAAGCCAAAGATGGTTATAAACTGAGTCACAGTGGGTCACTGTTACCACAAACTAAGAGCTGTCAATTTACAAATAGGAACATGAGAGTTAAAATGTAATCATTAAAGAGGTGTCACAGAAAACAAGAGTAATTGTTAATGAACAAATATTTCAAATGTTCAAAGCATTCCACGATAAGATTCTTTTGAACATGGCATCTGGGGTCTGGGATACAGTGGAGGACCAGTAAGTGAGCAACGGGCAAGAAATTCTGTTTTTCTTTTTGCTTCCTGAATTTGCTTCATTATTTTTGCTTTTAATACACACACAAACACACCTTGAAATATTCCAGATATAAATTATATTGACTTTGAGCCATGTAGTCACCTTAACTGGAAAAAAAAGCCAAGTTAACTGGAGACAGGAAAATTGATCGCAGGTTATGATACCAATGGCAGTTGAAACAACTGCTATGATTTTCAACTTCCTAGGCCAAAGCATTACATCATGCACAGGAGATTATAATTTCTCTGCACACTTCTGGTATCTCACTACCTGCAAAGCGATATGCTGGCAAATTGAAGAGAGTTCAGAGAAAAGCAATAAAGATAATTAAGGAGGCCCTTAGATTGACTGATGGAAAGAGATGAAAAGAATTAAGTGTGGCCCAGTGATGACCTGGTGGTTCTAGGAATGCAGCTACCTGGAGGGACAGGATTCCCGTCTGCGGTACGTATTAGTCTACACAGAATCACAATGAAATAATAAACACACAGAACGTGGTGCTGGTCCAGGTCAAACCCTGGGCTATGCTTGTGCTGGGCAGTTGTCAACACCCACCCTGAGCTTCTGTGCCTCTCAGTGTGGGATGAGGATAACCCCAGAACTAAAAAAAGCTGGCATGTTACCGAGGTCCCCCTATTTCCACTCTGGTTGCTTGTCTAATCACACAGTCATCCTATGCCACACACCTGGTCCTTGAAATGGCCTGCACCCCAAAAGGGAAGTTGTATGGGTTGGTTGACATCATGGTTAAGTCTGGGTTCAAATCTCCACTCCCACGCGCTTCCCAGCTGAGTGACCTTGGGAAGTTACTCAACCTCTCTGAGTGGCTCTTTCCTCACTTGTAAAGTGGAGATAATAATGGCCTTCTCCTAGGGTTGTTGGATGGAATTGTTCCCATAAAGCTCTTCTGAGAGTGTCTAGCCTACAGTAAGCACTCAGTACACAGCAGCTGTTGTTCTTGTTTGTTATAATTAGCAGCAATAGCAGGGAAAACCCTAAAGATCAACAAAGATTTTATCCTCCTTAATAGGGGTTCTGGACCCTAAAACATTCACCTATGCATTGCCTGGCCTGGGGGACTATGCCAGAGTCGGAGCAGATCCCCAAATCCCACAGATCTCTTCGGTATGACAACATTGCTGGTTTCCTTTACACCTATTATAGGTTGGGGACCAAATGTCCCAATTTGCCCAGCCCAGTCCTGGTTTGTGCATGTTGACTCAAGGTAATTACTAATAGCACCTCCTTTCACTCATAAGGGTCATAGTCATGATGATGAATGATATGGTCACCCTAGTTACAAGTCTCTTGACATCTTTTTCTCTAAATCTTTTCTATCCTGTGCCACCTCTTGAGTTTCATAAGTATATTAAAGTTACTTTTCATTAGTCCTTATCTTATCTGAGTAAGCACTTTTCATCAATCCTTACCTTATCTGGGTCAAATGTTGAGGGTGGTCCTGAGTTTGACTTAAGGGTTTCCCTCCATTTATTTCAGGGTCTGGTGAATGGATCCATGTTCACGCTAGCCGCATGTTGTCCACATCTTAATGTGCTCAGGTCAAAGAACCTGGCCAGTCAGCCCATCCTCAACAACCTTTCTCCATCCCCATTTTCATTTTAGTTGATTTTCTCTGGAAAATTTCCAATGCCACTGGAACTCTTGTAAGAAGCACAACTGAAACTTGACTTTGTGTTTTTTTTAATTGAATGAAATAGTCCCCCTTTTCATTCCAGTGTTTGAAGCCAGAAGATCTAGGTTTGAGTGCCAGCTTCATTTGTACTGCCTGTAAGAACTCACATGAGTCGGGCACCTGAGTGGCTCAGTTGGTTAAGCGACTGCCTTTGGCTCAGGTCATGATCCTGGAGTCCCTGGATCAAGTCCCGCATCGGGCTCCCTGCTCGGCAGGGAGTCTGCTTCTCCCTCTGACCCTCCTCCCTCTCATGCTCTCTGTCTCTCATTCTCTCTCTCTCAAATAAATAAATAAAATCTTTAAAAAAAAAAAGAACTCACATGAGTCACTTCTCCCTGATACTCAGTTTCATGATCTCTGCAATGGCAGTAATATGCAGGTAGTCAGGTTACCTACAAATACATCTTCAAAATAGCTTTATTTCTTCCCTTCCAATCTGTATGCCTTTTTTTTCCCTGCCTTAGTGCACTGGCTAAGACCTCCAGTACGATGTTGAATTGAGGTGCTGAGAGTGAACATCCTTGCCTTATTCCCATTCTTATGGGCAAGGGATTTAACGTTTCACCACTAACTATGATGTTATCTATAGACTTTTCATTGATGTCTTCTATCAGAGTGAAGCAGTTCTCTCCTAATCCTAACCTACTGAGAACGCTGAGTCTTTGTCAGATGTGTTTTTCCTATTTATTGAGATGATCACATGATTTCCTCCTATATTCTATAGTTTACTACATTACAATGATTAGTTTTCAAAAGATTTAAAGAATTTTACATTCTTGGGATAAATCCCACGTACTGTCAGACTCAAATTGCTAATATTCTGTTAATGATTTTGTGTCTATATTATTAGTGTAATACCATAAGAAGGGTATTTTTACTCTCTTCCTATATTTGAGAATCAAATGAGATTGCAAATGTGAACATATTTTGTAGATTGCTAAGTGTTATCCACATATAGGCTCCAAAGCTGCTGCACCTGCTAGAAATGATGACAATGCATGGCACAAAAGTGACCTTGCCATGGCAATAGCCCACTGGCTGGTCAGGAACCAGGCTCAGTCTGACTCATCCCTAGTCTCTCACAAATGTAGTCATAACCTATAACTCAGAACCCTCAGCCTGTGAGTTTGGCAAAGATGTCTCCTGGATTTTCCATGGAGGCCCCAACTTAAAATATTCTCTCCTATTGTCAAATCTCATCACACCATGTGTTCTTATTTTGAGTTTAGAGTATTTTTCCCTGAACGCATTGACTTATTCCTGCCTCACAAGAAACTCATCTGCCACTTGCCTGACTACTCAAGTGGACTCAAAACATTTTCCCACAATCTGTCCAAATACAGGAAATGGTAGAGTTTATGATACATGTATAGTTTCAATACATCTATAAAGATTCCAGCTTCTAGGGGCACCTGGGTGGCTCAGTCGTTAAGCGTCTGCCTTCGGCTCAGGTCATGATTCCAGGGTCCTGGGATCGAGCCCCGCATTGGGCTCCCTGCTCTCTGGGAAGCCTGCTTCTCCCTCTCCCACTCCACTCCCCCGGCTTGTGTTCCCTCTCTCGCTGTGTCTCTGTCAAATAAATAAAATCTTTAAAAAAAAAAAAAAAAAGATTCCAGCTTCTACTTGGAAGTTTAAAGTCAAGTAAGTTTCCTTAATTTTGACAAAGGTTATTAAAGGTATCATAATTTGTATATCCCTTGAGTAATCCCGCGTGTTCTTGCTTTCATTTATTTATTCAGCAAATACCTACTGAGCTTCTGCTAGGCGCTCGGCATTGTTCTAAGAGCAGGAGATACTGCAAGGAACAAAATGGGCAAGGTAGTGTCCTCCTGAGGCTAGCGTTATTCAGGTGCTAATTCGATGCTGAAGCCCTGCAAGTGGGTGCCAGACAGCGCCGCCTAGAGCCCTCTTTAGGACCATGACACTCACCCGCCTAGTTGCAGGGAGTTTGAGCTACTTCTAACTCACATCTTAGGCCCTCTCTAGGCCTTGCCCTTGGCTAAGGGAGCTGCCTCATCAGAGGTTACTTTCCCTTCTAGCCATATCTCATGACAGGTAAATGGGAGGAAGGAGCACTATAAAAACCCAGCCCCCTTGCCTCAATATAGGACCGCTCTGAGGGGCCATTCTAGCTCTAGATCCTAGCTTCACTGAAGTTCAACTCCTCCTTCTGTGCCCTTCTCCTTCCCTCATCCCTCTCAAGTATTGTTTCCAGAGCATTCTCCAATCAACTTCCGGCATACAAATCCCCATCTCAGAGTCTGTTTGCTGCAGAAATGGCCTTAAAACAAGCCTAAATCCTGACGACTTCTTAAATGCTACCTCTGGGAGGAGGTAAGAGATTAACTGAATGACTACTAAATGTCTTTCTTCAAAAATAGCGGAGCTTAAAAATATACTGCACCTAAGTAGAAAAGTTCATTGAGAAAGGGAAAACTTTTTTCCAAAATTAAAGCCATAATTGACAATTCCTTAGGGAAATCATGACTCACAGCTAGCATACTCCCCAAAAGTTCAGTAAACAAACACAACCACCCACCATCATGGAACAAGAGTTTCAGGAAAAACTTGTCTAACATTAAAAGTTCAGGTATGAAATGCCACAGACATGAACTGTGCCAGTCACTACAGCACTGTTAAATGGGCAGGACTCTCCACTATGATGTGGGTCACAGGTTGCCACAAGCCATGAGAGGGCATTTCTGTCTCACACAAGAACTTTTATCACAGAGCGACATAGAATCTTCAACACATGCTGCATGGCTTGTGACATTCTTTCAAGTTTGGTCCCTTTTGAAAGGCAGAGCAAAATCTGTCAACGATGCAGTGAGACACTGCAAGCCACAAGGGAACTTTCGAGTGGGAAAAGACGAGGATCCCCAACCAGCATAGGACAGTTCACGGTGTGTGTTTTTTCCAGTACCCAGCAGGTGCTTAGTGAATGATTCCTGGTGCTGACTGCCCCCAGTGATGATGTGCCCTCATGATATGACAGCACAGGGTAATATGGCAAGCCCCTGGTGGTTCAACAACTATTTATTCAACAGTGTGTCAGTCAGGTTGAAAACTAAGCTGAATAACAAAGAGACCACCAAATACAGTGGCTTTTTTTTTAAGATTTATGTATTTATTTAAGTAATCTCTACACCCAATGTGGGGCTCTAACTCACAACCCCAAGATCAAGAGTCCCATGCTCTACCGACTGAGCCAGCCAGGCACCCCAGTACAGTGGCTTTTAAAAGCACAAGTTTATCCCACACTCATGTAACATTATAAGGCAAATGGTCCAGGTTGGGGGAGCTCTGCCATATATAGTCATTTAGATGCATGTTTCACCTTTCATCCAGCTGTTTTGTCACCATCCAGAGTGGTGCCCTGTTTACGTGGTCAAGCTGAACATGGGCACCGCCATGTTCCTACCCTCAGGAAGGTGAGTACCAGTCTAGGAGCTAGGCCTTGGTTTCTGAGCAAATGAGGCAGAAGTTACACACGTCACTTCCTCTCTCCTTCCTCAGGTGATGACTTGGGCATCTAGCTACCCAGCCCTACAGGATGCTGCTCATGTGGTCTAGCTGGGCACCAGGCAATATGCAGCTTAAATCCTATTACTATAGGAAGGAGAACAGACTCAGATGGACAACTGGCAGTCTCTGCCAACAATATCAACTTTGAGCCTGGCATCTGCCAGGGCTGGATGGATGGCAATGAGACAGCAGACCTGTAGTGTTTGCTCCCATGGAGTTCACAGTCTGGTGGGGGAAGAAAATAGACAAATAAAGAAGTAATTACCAAACATAAAGATCCAGGATGAAAATGAAGATGGTGCTGATAAAGACAAGAAAAGAGTGAACCCAGAGCAGGGTGGGTGAAGGGCAGAGGCAGAGGCATCACCTGGGGATGTAGTGGGAGCAGGATCCTAAAGGACCTTGTAGGCCCTGGGGAGGAGCATGGTATTGCAAGTGCAGTGAGGAGCTGGGTTACCAGATACGATCCCTGTAGCTGCTGTGGGGAGAAAGTCGCCACCTGTGTAATTGACCTATTACTCTGAGAAGAGAATTCTAGGGTCAAGAGAGTGAATGTTTAAATACTATCTCTTAAGAATGATTTTAAGACAAGAAATTAATCCCCTGGCAGATGAAGCTTCTTTGGGTTTTCAGAGGGCCCTCTGAGGCTAGCCACATAGGACAGCAGCCTGAAGCCATGGCCAAAAATCCAGAGCCTTCAAACCAGCTCTGCTGGAAGGAAGACCATCAGGAAGCACATTGTGGGGAGGGATAGTGTTGGGTTTTATGGCTAAGTCACTTCTTATCTCCAGTGGAAGGGCTCCCTCACTTTGGATGAAGGTTATTACCCGACTTGAAAATGCAAGTACCTGGGAAGCAAGAGTTAGTTTCTCTTGAGGATATAGGAAGATAGGAGGGGCGCCTGGGTGGCTCAGTCAGTTAAGCGTCCGACTCTTGATTTCAGCTCAGGTCATGATCTCAGGGTCGTGAGATTGAACTCCATGTCGGGCTCCATACTCAGTGAAGAGTCTGCTTGAGATTCTCTCTCTCCCTCTCCCTCTTCCCCTCGCCCCGCTCATGTGCTCACGCCTGCTCTCTCTCTCTCTCTCTCTCTCTCTCAAGTAAATAAATAAGATTTTTAAGAAAGAAAGAGAGAGAGAGAGAAAGAAAGAAGAAAAAAAGAAAAGAAAAGATCATTTTCTTCCTGGATCTTTATGTTTGGTAATTACATCCCTTCTCTGGTTTCGTTTATCTTAATGTGGAAAATAATAAAGATTTATTTGTAACAGAAATGGTAGACAAATATATGTAGTGTGTTTCAACCTTTTTAAAATGCAGTCTGGCAGGTGCAATGACATGCAGACATTAATATAATACCCAAAAGGTGTATAGTTCTCACGAGTTTACCGAGTCTTTGCCCACATTACCCTATGCAGATAGTCGGGTGAACTGAATTTTCTATAAATGGCTCTTAATAAGTAAATGAGACCAACTGACTAAAATTTGAAATTTGTAATAAGCCTACAAATACCTATTCATGCGTCATAAGCATTAAAGTCTTTAAAAATAGTAGGTAGGGCCTGATGATTCAGAAGGCCTTGATTTGTTGAGCCCTTGGTTTATAAACTGGTGACCACCTTGGATGAAATTCTGCACATTTATAAGTACAACTCTGACACTTTGGAGATAAAGGGTTATTTCAAATATTATGAGAATATACATGAAAACTGTGTCTGTGTTAACTCAAATTCTAAATTAGTTGCAGGATGAACTAATCATTTCAAGCATTAAAGCTTGGCCTTGGGATGAAATTAAAGGAGAAACATTTAGGCAGCATCATCGGAGAATTACCCTCAAAGTAAGATGGCTAGATCCATAAATATTTTCCTAAAGGAAAAAGTGAAAGTATCATCAGTTTCTAATTCTAATTGAAAAAAAAAATTAGCCTGTGGACCATAGAAAACAACCTTGTGTCAGAACACTGAATTATGTTTCTCCTACCTCTCATTTTCATTGTGACTAATATTTCCTAATATATTCAATGAAGAATGGTAAAGTAGAAATCTGCATTAGAGATCTCTGATTTATCAACCACGATAGCTGTTCTTGTGTGGGGGTGTTATGTGAGTATCCATGTCCCAAATCCATAAAGGCCAGCACAGAAGGTATTTCTGGAGAATTAAGGATGCATAAAACATAGATGTGAGGGCAGCAGTGCAAGAGGGAGAGAATTTTTTTAAAAGCAGGAGAAAAGGAAGAAGAGGATCCCACTCACCATTCCTGACCCCTCACTCTTTTCAGAAAACATTCCCTACATCTTTGCCAGAGATCACACCTCCCTCCCCATTGCCCCCAGGCATCCATTCTTTAAGCATTTACTAAACACCTACCATGAGCCAGACCTACAGCTGGACCCCGAAACTACAGAGTCACACATAACCGCTATCCTCAAGGAACCACAAACTTCCTAAGAAATGGGCACAAAAACGAACAATCTGGAAAGAGCTCTTAGAGAGGAAAGTGCCAACTGCTGAGAATCCAGAAGAGGAGGTGATTGCCCCTGGTATCTGCAGCTGAGACTACAGGGAAGGTGAGGGGCCTGTTGTGGATAACCCCAGGGCATCAGGCCAAGCAGTTTAGGCTGGATTCTGCAGTTAGAGAGGACCCAAGGCAGTTTTCAAATTGGGGGAGGCACATGATCGTGTCTGAGGTTTGGAAAGCATGAAGCATGTGTCTCACATTTGATCTTGGGACTTACCCTGAGCAGAAGACTTCTCCAAGGCGGCTCTCGCCAATAAGAGAGCGCCCTGTGTTCTAGATCAGTGACTTCATCCTGGGACACAGCAACTTCCTGTGCTCATGGATGCTGTGGGACAAGGGACTGCTGGTGAGGACAGCTTGTCTCTGGGTCGCCCTGTTGTCGGGAGGAAGGATGGACATCTCAGCCAGGAAAACACAATGCCCGGACTGACTTCATGACTGGGAGCCGGACTCATCTACTGCCTGGACTGAAAAATCGGGTGGCTCAGGGTCTTCTGTATCTTACAGCTCACTCAGGGGTTCTATAAAATGATTCCTTGCTGCTCCATATTGACTTATTTGCTCTATATTTCTTACTGCGCCCTCTGGCTGTGACCTACGATAAAAAGGCTTCTGATAGGAGTCCTGCTCGTCCCTCCTCTGCCCGCCTCCTCCCGCACACCATGTGTCTGCAGCAGACAGTTGCGTGGAAGTGCCCAAAGACACTCTACTCTTTCTCCTGTCTTGCCTTTTCACAGACTGTTGCCTCCACCTGGAATGTTCTGTGTGCACCTGGCAACCTCCTACTTCCCTTTCCAGATTCTACCCTAATATAGTCTGGTGCCTGGAACATTTGCTGAAGTCCCCAGCAGGATGGATGCCCTCCTCTCTGTCCCCTTACACAATAGATTCTATTCTGTTCTACGCTGAACACATGGCTGTAATAAATCGTCTCACATCCGCCTCTCCCACTAGCCGATGAGCCCTCAAAACCTTGAAGGGTGGAAAATGTGTTACTTTCATCTGTGGTCTCCTCAGCTCTCAAACACCTCACACACAGAGACGTTTAGCCAATGTGGACTTTTCAGTGACTTTCAAGATAACCCTTCATGTTCTTCTATGCATTTCAGAGAGCTTACATTTTAAAAGCCCTCTTAGTTTTCCTCCTCAACACACAACAATCTTGCCTTGATTAGCCCCATTTAGAGATGAGAAGACAGAGGTTCAGAAACTTGTGGTGATCTGCCCAAGGTCACTTAGCAAGAAAGTGGCAGCACTCAGTCATGTCTGGGGCCTTCTGGTCTGCTCCAAGCCCTCTGGGCTGCCTGGTAGAGGAGTGGCACTGAGCTCCAAGTCTCAGGTTCGAAGATGTACTTAGGACACAATCTCCATCCAGTGCCTAGGGCCACCCACATCTGCTCCTCTGCTCCTTTGGTCCTTCAGTTGTGGTCTGAAGGCCTGAGGGACGGCGTGCTGCAGGACGTTACTTGGGTTGGCCTCAGGCTGGCTGACTCAAGCTCAAATTGTGGTCAAGTCAGCAAGCTGCGGCTGCAGCCAGGACTGCAGTGGGAGGGGGAAGGATGGGAGTTTGAATTACTTCTCCTACAATCCTATCCCTGGCATAGGCTTGCATAAAAAAAAAATTAAAAAAAAAAATCTTACATTAGAGTCCATGTCCTATCAAACTGACCATAAAATCAGAATAACAGAGCCCAAATCAGTGAGATCTTTAGGGATTATGAATTCTCTTTATTTTAATTTCTTTCATTTATTTTTTGAATGAAAAATATATTTGGACAGTTTAAAATTCCAAAAGCACAAGAAGGTAGAATATAAATACTGTACTTCCCATTCTTGTCCCCCATCACCAATTTCCTCTGCCAGAGGTATTTCATGAATATGCAAGAAAATACACACACACACACATTTTTTTCTCCCATTTTTATATGATGGGCAACCTATTGAAACACTGTTCTACATCTTGCTTTGTTTTTCACTTGACAATCTGTCTTGGAATTCCTTCTGTATCAGTCCACAAAGAGGTGCCTCCATATTTGTTACAACTGTACAGTATCCCATTGTAGGCCCGTCCCCAAATTTGTTTAACCAGTCCCCCAGTGAGGAGCGCTGAGTTCATTTCCCATCTGCCGCTGTTATAAATAACACTGCAGTGAGCAACCATATATACACATCATTCTGTTCACATGGGAGTATATCCATAAAACAGATTCCTAGACTTGGAACTCTGGGTCAAAGTGTGTATGCATTTGTAATTTCAATGAGGAGTGCTCCCAAATGGCCTTCCATGGTTTGTCCTAATTTAAAATTCAGCTCAAAGTATATCAGTGGACCTCTTTCCCTGTGGCAGCCTCTTTAACATGTTAACCACGAGGGATGGTCTGAGAAGTCAGAGAAGCCTCGAAGACCCAACTCCTCTTCCGCATTGAGAAAATAAAGGTGGGAGGAAACGCAAATGGAAACCACTTCTTCCCCACTGGGATGGCTATAACCCAAGCCACCAGAAAGCAAGTGGTGGCTGAAGAGAACTCTGAACTCTTTGTGCATCGCTAGTGGGAACGCAAAACAGTGTAGCCACCGTGGAAAACTGTTTGGTAGTTTCTCCAAAAATTAAGCAGAAAATTACTTTATGACTCAGCAATTCTACTCCTAGGTATATAAGCCCCAAAGAATTGAAAACAGGTATTCAAACACTTGTTTGTGAATGTTCATAGCAGCATTATACTCAATAGCAAGAGGTAGAAACAACCCAAATATCCATCCACAGATGAATGGATAAACAAAAGGTGATATGGACATACAGAGGAATATTACTCAGCCATAAAAAAGGAAGGAAATTCTGACACGTGCAACAACATGGATGAACCCCCAAAACATGATGCCGAGTGGAAGAAGCCAGACACAAAAGGTCACATATACCGTATGATTGTATTTATACAAAATATCCAGAATAGGTAAACCCTTAGAGACAGAACTCAAATCGATGGTTGCCAGGGGCTGAGAGGTGGAAGGACTGGGGGAGTGATTGCTGATCAGGTACAGGGTTTTTCTTGGGGTGATGAAAACTCTTTGGAACTTGACACAAGTTATAGTTGTACAACACTGTGAATGTACTAAATGCCACAGAGTTGTACACTTTAAAATTGTTAATTTATGTTATATAAGTGCCATCTCAACAATAAAAAAGGGGGGAGTGGGGGTATCTTCTTGTCACTGTTTCTGATACTCTTGGCCACTGACTTTCTGGACCCCCCACTCTGAAATGTTTCTCTGCACCCTCCCAGGTTGTTCCATCTGGATGAGCAGACAGGATGCTTGCCCAGTAGCTCAGTGGTAATGGAAGGTCACATATATCCATCAACACCTTATGCTAGGCACTGAGCCTCGTGCTATACCTGCATTTTCTTGTAAAATCTTCACCACAACCCTGCAAATTGGGAGAGTGGAAGTATCTTGCCCACTGTTACTCAGCTAGAAAGTAGCAGAGGGGGACTCCAAAGCCAAGTGCTTTCCATGAAGCAGCCAGCCTCAATGTTTTACCCATCTCAGCAGGGATTGGGGACAGTAGGACCTTGCCAACCCCAAAAGTCATTCCTAATGACTCAATGCCCCGGGCCTTTGGCCAGGCTGCTCCTCTGGGAGGCATCGAGCTTCTCCTCCTCCTGAGGCCCTCTACGTCCAGCTTACTACAAGCATTTCCTTGAAGCCCAGCCTGTCCCTTCTTGCCCTCCCATTTAACATAGTGAATTGAGTTCATGGCACTCCATAAATACTAAGTGAATTAAATTGATCTCAGTAGGATGGAGCAAGGGAACAAAATGAATTCATAGTGTTCTGGCCTAATCTGAATTAGGTTGCTTGAATAAAATAACCTCACCTTATTCCTGCTGTGATATGAAGAGTGAAGACTTTGGTGTTAAACACTCTTAGCTTCAAATCCTGGGTCTGCCACTTTCTTCCCTTGTATTCTCTAAGCTTTGGTTTGCACATCCATAAAAATGCGGTTATAAAACTGTAAGGAGGATTGAACAAGACAGTATGAGAAAAGCCAGCATACTTCATTCAAAATATATCTATTAAGGTCCCACTATCTAACAGGCAGCATATTGGTACAGGGGATTCTTCTTTTAATATGGTTAACATAATCCTTGAACTCAAATGACTTGCATTCTAATGGAAGAACAGACATTAAATAACTAATTGTGAATTAAGGGTCTTACCTATTTTGCTTGTGGAAGGGTGTCAGAGAAGGCTTTCTGGGGAAGTAACACTGGAGCTGAGACTGAAGGATAAGTAGGTGGAGCTGGAAAGTTCCAACAAAGGGCACATGAGGAGTGGGTGCAAAGGCCCTGAGGAGGAAATGAGCTAAGGGAATTTGAGGAACTAAAAGGGGACCAGTGTGATAGAGCCCGGATATCCAGGGGGGAGAGGGGCAAGAGATGACTACCATTCACTGCCAAACACAGGGTAACCCATCCAGTTCTTCTTCTATCTCTAAAGTGACCTTAGTGTCGCTCTATCTGTGGCCCTCCAGCTCACTCTCCAGGACACAGTCACAGGGGCCATTTAAAGAGACAAATAGTCAGATCACCCTCCTCTTAATGCCCTGAATGGCTGCCCATTGTTTCTAGGAGACTCTCAGATCAGCATTCATAAGGTATCTACCTGGTTGAGTACCTTCACCTCTTAGCCCCAGCAGGGCTGCAATAACACAGCCTCTTCTGAGGAACCTGCCCCACCCACAGCTCTTGTCATCCATGTGTCCATGCACTGTACAACACAACAGGCCCCCACCCCCCCAATCCATCATGGCCAACTAGAACAGGCATGTTCACCAAACCAAAAGCTTCCCAATGCCCCCTGGTATAGAACCTAAAACATAGTGGAGAGAAAGAGAACTGGATCAATCAGAATGTCTTTGTCAGGGGTCTGAGCTAGGGAATTCCATGAGAGTGACAAGAAGTTGAAAGGGTGCTATGAGATCCAGGCAGGGCGATGTCAAGCCAGAGCCACAGCAATGTGACACAGATGGGGACAAATGCCATGAGGTAGCAGAAGCCAGTCAGCAGAGAGAGATAATGGAGCAAAGGCCCACAGAGAAGCAGAGATGCAAGGAAAGACAGAGCCTGTGACCCCAGAGAGAGACAGGGATTCTCTGACCTGGGGCGCCTTGTGTCCTGACGGTTCCTGTCCCCTGCTCCAGGTGGTAGCTCTGCCTCATTTTGGCCCAAGTTAGCCCTGAGATCCCTTTTTCCATTGTCTCCCCAGGTGAATCTTTGCCATTGGATTCTTCCTTGCTTGAACAACGCTGAGGGATTCATCCATAGGATCCAAGCAGACAGTTACTCAACTAGGTCACAACTTCTAGCTCTTTGGCATCACCCTAGGCACACAGGGCTTACACATGCTCGATATGTACCTGTTGGGAAAAAATTAAGTGAATGAAATTTACATCCAAAACAATGGCTGGTGTGGTAATTGGAGATTGGTTTTCTCATTCATATCAGTTTTAATGGGCACATTCTGCACCACGGACAAGAAATGGCATTTTCACAGTAGTGAGCCTGGAACAAAAAGTCATGGAGGAAGGGGGTGGAAGGGAGGCAGAACAGAGCAGGTAGAGAGGTCTGTAACACCAATTCATATAGACCATTTACCTATAAGTAAATATCTACAGGTACCTGTCAATCACTAAATTTGAGGAAGATAGTAGCATAGCATATACAGAGCAATGTGTACCTGGCTTAAGAGTCTACATTTTCTCTATTTAGTTAGTGGTGTCCATTTCTTAGATAAAACTTCTCACTATAATGTATAATTACAATGGTCTGATATACCACTGTTATTTTTTTGTTATTACTATGTTAACTGTGTAGGCCCCAATCAGTGTCCCACTCCATCCTATGAGCACCCTCAGCTTGTAGCAGCCAGAGCTGGTCCCTAGACAGGGTAGAGCTATAACATCTTTAGGCACAGACATAAGATGGGCCCCTCTGCCTCCAATTCCAATTGTCATAGCCACAGAGCCAAATACTTGGAACAGTGGCTGGTTAGAGCGCTGGGGTCTTGCCATTAACTGGAGACAGGGTTCCAGCTGCAGAGAAAAGAATCCAGTGTGTGGTAAAAAAAAAAAAAAGAAGGAGGAAACAGTCTGGTTATCATTTTCTTATCTTATACAAATGACACAAAGCATCCTTCCCTGGCATTCTCTCATGTTGAAATTCAGGAGGCATATGCATGTGGGGTAAGAAGCAGCTTCAATAAACATCATTTAGCTCTGTGTGACAGAGGTTCATGCTCACCAAATAGCCACATGCTCCCCTCCATATCCCAGCCTCCCTTGCAGTTGTGGGGCCATGTGACTAGTTCCAGCCTATGGACTGTGGGGAAAATTCTGTGGGACGTTCCAAGGACAAAGCAGTCCAAAGCCAGCCAGCTACCTCCATCTCTCTCTTGCCCTGCTGGAGTCTCATGGAAGGCCACCTGCTCCCAAGAGCACAGCTGCAAGACAAAACAGGGATGCCTGACACACAACAGGAAATGGACTTTTGTTGCATTCAGTTGCTTAGATTTCACGGTTTATGTGTTACCACGGTTTATGTGTTCCAGCCTGTTCTGGGCCTTCTACTGCGAGAGTCGAGGTAGGAAATCCCGACAGGTAAGAAACAAGCCTGCTTTCTTTTTCTTTTTTCTTTTTTCTTTTTTCTTTTTTCTTTGAGAGAGAGAGAGTGAGCACACATGTGCCAGTGTAGGGGAGGGGCAGAGGGAGAGAGAGAATCTCAAGCAGACTCCTCGCTGAGCACAGAGCACGATGTGGGACTCAACCTCATGACCAAGAGTTGGAGATTTAATCAACTGAGTTACCCAGGTGCCCCTGAAACAGGCCTGCTTTCAAGCTGCTTACAGTCCAAATCGGGAGAGCAGGCAGGCAAATATTCCCACGTCAAATGTTAAAGCTCAAGCCACAGATGGCAAAGAGATAGAGATATCTTTCAAACAGCCATATAACAGAAGCATGATTTGTCCATGTGAAGTAAAAGGCTGACAGGAAAACAGTTAAAGACCTATGAGATAAAATTCCGTTGAACAGTAGGTGTAAATGTGGTGACTGTGCAATCCTGAAGGAGCATGTTGACTTTTTCTGGCTTTGTAGTACAGAATATTTTAAAACATATAGAAAAATAGAGAGAATAGTGCCATGAGCCTTTCTTCTGCTCATCACCCAGTTTGAATCATTATCATCCATGGTGCAGATTTATCTATTCTGTACGTTTCTTTGCAAGTAGTATTTTTTTCCCCTGTAGAACTTTTTAAGTGATCTAATAATCAGTCCATAGTCAAAAGTCCCCAGTTGTCTCAACAAAAAAACCTTTTCACAGTTAGTTTGTTCAAATCAGGACCCAGACCAGTTCCAAGCACTGAATCTCATTGGTATGTCTTTAAAATCTGATTTCAGCCCTGATAGCTTACCGTTGCACACATTTCTAAGTGCCATTTACACACATCGACTTCATCAATATGAAGTAGTGCATTTTCAAGGCCCTGCCTACTCTGCTGTCACATACAAGCAAAAAAAAAAAAAAAATTGGTAAACATCAGATGAAATGTCATAGGCCACCTAATCATGTTGGGTTTGCAGAGGCCAGACAACAACGTGTGGCCAGACCACATGCAGCAAACATACATGACATGTGACCCACGACAGGGGTCAGATCTGGGCCCAGAGAGGCCCTTCAGAAAGTGCCTACCTCAAGAAGAAAGGCCACACAGAGTGTGTATCCATCTCCTTAACCACTGGGATACATGGAGGTCCCATTCGAAGACTGGGGGAACTGTGGGAAAGGTATTTTATCGAAGTGGAAAGTGGCTGTGACTCTGGTCCCTATCTTTGGTTTTTCACCAAGAATAAGTGACTCCCGTGAGGCAGTGGCCAAGAAAAGTGGTCAGCTGAGGATTCTGGAAGGAAGTGACGGTCAACCCAGGTTTGAGCCTGCACCTTCAGCATAATAGCTGCAACATTATCAACCAGGAGAGGGAGCGTGTCCCAAAGGTATCATGGCCAAATTCCAAACTCAGATGATTACTGTTTACTGTTATTACAGAATCAGAGAGGATTTTAGAATCTGAGAGAGAGAGACAGAGAGACAAAGAGTGAGAGACAAAGAGAGACAGAGACACAGAGGACAAGAGTGAGGAGCGCCCATCCATTCATCCATCCATCCGTCCATCCATCCACACAAAGGAGAAGCAGAGGCAGCAAAAGGGAGCCGAGAAAGGGAAAGGCGAGAACAGTTGTGAGGCAGAGAGAGGAACAGAGGGAGCCAAACACCATTTCTTCAGGTCTGACAGTTTGCTGAAGAACTCTGCTCCAAAAACTGCAAAAGAAACAAACAGGTAAGCGGCAGCCGGGGCCTTCGCTTTCCTGCAGAGCCCGCTGCCCTGCCGGCTTTGTGGAACCCACACGCTGTGCTCCCTGCTCCCCTGACAGGGATGAACAATCCGCCTTTGTTCTGTTTTCCCGGCTACAGTGCAAAGGAACAGGGGCAGTCAACACAACAGCATATCAGATGTGGATTACTGGTTTCGAAGGGGACCCAGATCCCAGAAACCCTGCCAAAGAGATAGTGAAAAGGTCTGAAGAGAAAGCAGAAGGCTGCGGCTGGGGTGATGTGCCAATTAAGAGGGCTTGTTTGGAGCCACTTCGAGTGGTAAGGCGAACAGTGCATGTAAATGATCAAAAGCAGGCGGGACCCTCTCCCATCAGTCACAAAAGATGCTTAAGGCCAGTTCCTTTGAATGCTGTTTTAGTAGTGGTCTCATATAATACATCTTAAGGAACATTTATACTGTGTTCACTGTGCATTCAACTGTGGCCACTTCAAAGGTTTAGCCAAGTATTTTATGGCCATGGTAAAGGGTTCTTATTGATTTAAATTACAAGCTTGGCTCCCGTCAGCTCCACTTGAGGGCAAAAATGCAATAAAATATCCCACAGCACAAGAGACAGACATATCGCATTGAAAATCTTAAGAGATCCTTTTCACTATAATCACTCTCAATGATATTTATTTATATGGGCAAGGTTATCAGAGAAATTTGTCTACAATCTTTAAGCTTTGGGGGTTTGTCTTGGTTTGAGGGTTTGCTTTTTCAAAAAATGTAGTTCTGAGCCAAAGAAAGGTCATAAGTGCATTCCGTGTCCCCTGGTTTAGCTTTCCACCACTCCCTGACTACTACCCAAATGGTCGTTCCAAAAATAGTGACATTGACATACTGGCCATCACGGCTGAGGGATTATGGTTTTCAGTCCTCCATCATTTGCATATCCAGCAGGCCAGACTCAAATGAATGAGAGGTGTCAAGGCTTGAATGACAAGCTTATCAAGGTGATGGAAGGCTGTCCCTGGATTAACTGTCATGGAGACAAACTCCACTCTGGAGACAGAGACACAAGCATGCTATTGGAAGACTATAAAATTGAGAGGGGTGTGAAGCTGTCAATACGAAACACTGTTGATGCTACTCACTAAGCCCCGTGATCATCAGCACAAAGGAAGACCCCTTATGCTAAGAAAAAGAGAGAAAGCCAAGGCAGTAGGCTCTGGTCTGCTTCATTCCTGGTTCCTTTATAATAATTTGCCTGAAACATACCCAAGACGGAGCTAACCCCTGGACATACACAGAAAGTAGCAAATGACTATTATGTGTCTGACATTTGAAATAACATGTTTCTGGAGGGTTGGCATTACAAGAGTCATTTCACTTCAAAATGTTATTCCTAATGTAATTTTTTAAAATTCATAAGAGGCACTTGCTAGAATTCAGTGTAGCACTAAAGTCACTCAAAAGACAGAGGTCAAATTCATTTCATTTCTTTTATGTTTTCTTCTCTCTGCTAGATGAAATAAATGATTAAGCCTAGAACACTTGGCAGTTCAGCGAATGTGCTCCGCGGCACCATTACAAGATCGATTTTCTCAATACAGGAGTCTTTCTAGGGTGCACATTGCTTAGCTGACATCTGTCGCCGTTGTCATGGTAGCGCTCTCTCCAGCATAGTGAGAGGTCAGGCCTGACAGGGAAGGCCTCGCCAGCTCTACCCCAGTCACTTCAAGGTTAACAGCCAATGGACCAAAGAAATAGGCAATTATAGTACAGTCAATTCCGGTTAAGGAAATATCTGAGAAGTAAATATGTCTGATAAGTGAATGGAAATGAAACAGCCAATGCTATTGATGCAATCCCATAATATCAATATCATTTTGTGGTGCAGTTTGGTTGTTCCTTGTAAACTGTCCATGCTCAAAGAAATCTAGCAACAGCGAGGATACGCAAAACTTCATTATGCTGCCGTTAGCTTCTGTATTTGAAGAATAGAATTCCCACAAATAGACAGATGAGTAGCAGCAGAAGAGCAACTCTTCTTGAAGAAAAAAGTGCAAAGAGGATGCCCTGGGTCTCCATCCCCTGTTGGTGTAGTCCTCTGATACTGCCTGCTGCATGGATGCCTGAATAAGATTCCCAGCATCTTAAAGGAAATCGACTTTAAAACAGTATTTCTCATCGCTACCTCATATTTACCAAATTTATTATTTATCAAGATGAAAGTCTTTTCTACAGTTTCAACGACCCGAAAAAATGTCAAGATTTCCAAGTTACCAACAGGTTGGAATTAATAATTTCTAATGATATACATTTCTACTAAAGCGTAACTTTTGATAGAGAAAAAGTATTATTATAATAGATATCCTTTGAATAGAATTAGAACAATGACAGGTGGAACTAAAATGTAAAGATTTTCAATTACAAGTTGCATAGCCTAGGAATTCAGTCACTGACAACCTCTGCAGGTTGCAATACTTGAAATTCATTAGAGTACACACATTCACATTACCCACTGCTGATTAAATCCTGCAGTTAGTATAAAGAGATCTTCAGATTTCATCACATGTCTGAAAGAATGGCGATGACTTCTCTTCAGCTGTGAGATTTTGGTACTCACAATGAAGAATGGAAAAGTAAGCGTAAAACATATATATATATATATAGTCACTTGTCTCATATTTTTGTCAAAATATCCATGGCTACGATTGGTGTAGACCTTCTTTGTGACTGCTGAGGTCTTTGGTCAATCCTTGGTGCATTAAGAGGTGGGATCTCATCCAGCAAATGGTCAAGCCACACTTGCCAACTTGTCTCCCAGAGTCCTTGATAATACACCGAAGCCATTCATGTCTTCACGGTGAAAGGTGACTTAGCACCTGCACTGGTAAGCTGATGATACTCCCTGCAGCCTGATGGTCTCCCGAGAACAAATGGCTTCATTTGAAAATTCAGCATTATTTTAGAAGGGTTATGTGTGGGTGCACGAAAGAGTAACCACTCAAATTAGCTTAAGCATAGAGAATTTTATTGTAAAGATGCAACAGGCGATCCTAAAGAGAATGGGAAGCACAGACAGGAAACAAATGAGATACAGGCCAAGTTGGAATTAGAACTGAAACTGGAAAACCAGAAACCAGAGTTATTCTCTCTACATGGATTTTGTCTCGGTCACGCTCTTCTTTCTTCACCTTGCTCTTTCAATAGGCTTCCCCTGCTTTCAACACGGTTTGCTTGGAACAAACTTTCAGTTCTGGCAGCTCCCTCATCTTACTGATGTCCAAATTTCAAATCCCCATAAGACAGAGCCTGATTAGCTCAGCCCAGGCAATGGATTGGTTCGCCCACAATTAAGGGCCAAGTTGGATTTCACCTGCTGGAGTGGGGGTAAGAGAGGGCAGGGTGACGCAGTTTAGACATGACTGCCCAGGTCCACTCTGTCAGCAAGGGCAAGGCACATACTCCAAACATGTCTCCTATGTCTTCTTCAAGGACCCAAAGTGACATATACATTGAAAATTCCCCACATGCCCAACAGCTTTACTGATGAGCAAGAGTTCTAAAACAAAATGATGCTGACATGGTTATTCAACAATAGGACCATCAATTTGTGTTAGTTGTAATGTTGTCAGAGTCATCCCCATCAGTATAAAATGACCAACCCTGGAAAATACACACACACACCTCCCTTGCCTAATCACAGGAAAAAAATAGACACTCTTGAGCCTTGGCCTTCACAAAAGACTTTGCCAGCACTGCACCCCCTGTCCACTGTAGCCTGCATTTGCCCTGCAGTCCAGCTAACCTGAGCTGTTTTCTGTTCCCTCTGCCAGCCCCACCCTCTCCTTTCCTCCATGGCTCCCTGCACACACTGTTTTCCTTACATCTTCTCTCTGGGCCACACCATAATTAAATATAACTAACACATCGAGGCTCTCAAAGAAAACCAGGAAGTAATGAATGGCCCCTGGAAGGAGGGTATTTTCTCAAGCAGATAGTTTAAATAGACACTTGATGTCATTTGTTAAGAGAAAGCATACAGGGTCTGTCCTGGAGGGCCAGTTCCGATGCCAGCTCCCTCATAAAACCTTCCCTTGACTACCCAGATGAAAAATCAATAATCCCTCCTCCGAGGAAGCATTTATTGTCTCTATCACAGTTTTCCAAATGTAAGAACTTGTGGATCCTTAAACTTATAAGCCCACAGACCTCCATCTGAGAAACATTGCATTAGAAGTTAAACCCTGTCACCTGCAGGGCCATTTGAGCCATGGTGAATCATGAACTTGAGACGTGAAATTACATGGCAGTTCTAAGAGATTGTTAGATTGACCTCCAGATAACCCAGAGTACTTTCCTACTAATGTCTAGATGATCATTAAAATAAAAACACAAATCATCATCACTGAATCTCAGTTTTAATACTCAATTTTCCAGGTCTGTGTAGGCTGGCATATCCAGAAAATTCTCATTCCAAATCAATGGGTCCACATGGAATTAACCAGATACCAGCTCCACCATTTTGATTTGACTTTGTAGCTCTGGCTTCTTAAAAACATCAAACATCCTCTATAGCTTAGTAAATTATATACCTTCTATTTACACTTGATCAAAGCCATAAATCCAGAGCTTGTTTTGGATGGTGATAGATTTCCAACCTGTTCACCTGTAAACCCAAAACACCAATCCTGGTCTTTTACAGACCCTGTGATTTTAGACCCACCATCTGAGCAGAAATGTCTATCATTTGCCAAAACAAGAGAACTGTTTCATATGCTCACAAGCTATCAAAAAAAAAATACAGTATTGACTTCATTTGAGGGTTTTCTGCTTTTTTATTATCTCTGGTCCAAACTGAGAATTACTGTGGTAGAGATAGAGATAACTCTTTTTTTATCCTTTGTCTTATTCTCTGAGTGATTTTTTTTCAGATTTGGGCTGAAGCTTTTTTTAAATCTTTCATCTAATATATAAGATGCCAAGAACCATGCCAGACGTCTGAGAATACAAGTATCTAATGCTTTATGGGGAAGACAGATACGTAAATAGATCATGCAATGGGATAAACTCCGCAAATCAAGTGTATGTTAAAGGCTATGAGAAAGAAGAAAAATATTAACACTTACTCAGGAATTTCAGAAGAGTAATTTTTATAAAAGACCCTGTTTTCACTAACCAAAATTAGTACCTTTTTTCACTAACCTAAAGAAATCTGAAGAGGATTTTCACTTTTATGAAGAAAGCCATCAGTGTACTAATAGTCTTTCATAAAAGTGAAGTGACAAACTGTCAGAAAGCGGGGGATACCTGCATTGCTGCATAACAAATTATCCCAAAACACAGCAGCTTCAAGCCAACTTTTTTTTTCCTCGCGATTTCTGTGGGTCAAGAATTTGAGAGCTAGCTCAAAGTTTCTCATTAGGTTGCAATCAAGATCACTCACATGGCTGTTGGCAGGAGGCCTCAGTTCATCTTACTGGGCCTCTCTGTCAGGCTGTTTGAGTGTTCCCATAAAAAGGCAGCTAGATTTCCCAAGAATGAGTGAACTGAGATACTGAGACAGAGACAGATAGAGGGAGTCAGAGAGAGAGGTCCAAATCTTAGACATCACACACCGTCACTTCCTGCATATCCCACTTGTTTAAAAGTTACTCAGGTTAGCCCACACTTAAGGGCATGGCAATTAAGGCCCCATCTTTTGAAGGAAGAAGTATCAAAGACATACCACTCATGTGATATCATGAGTATTGAAGAATGAATAGGAGCTTTCTACAGAGAAGCTGAGAGAGAGCAATTTGGGCCGAAGGAAGAGATGTACAGGTGTGGGAGAGCATGAACTCCAAGAAAGCAAGGAGTTCACTGGAGGTGTTCAAACTTATCTCAGACTTTTAATTGGACAAAATCTTACAAAGAAGCCCAATATGCAAAACAAATAAAAGTAGCTCTGATGTGGTTGAAGCTAGGTGAAGAAGAGAGAGAAGGAAATCCCACTCCAAGACAGCCTTTATGAGAACTCCTTGGAGGCCCTAGTACTTTATGTAGAGTTGTCTGAAAACCACTCCTATATGCAATAGCTAGTAGTGCTTAGCTACAAGTACAAGGCACAGTCTCTGTTAATCTTTGTCTTATCAGGTAACAAACTGTGTCCTTGTCCCATCAGTGACCTGTAACTGGATTTTAAAAATTCTCATTAGGAAGAGAATAATGATCTTGTTGCAGCACAGGAAAATTCCAATTTACTAATGGGTTATATTCCAAGAATTCACTTGTAAGAGGGTTCTTTAGAATTCTGTGCATCAGTTAGCTATTGCCACAAAGATGCTGTGTAACAAACCATTCCAAAACTCAGTAACTTAAAACAACTAGCATTTATTCTCACATATCTGCAGGTCAGCTAGAGATCACCTAATTTAAGCTAGTGCTCGGTTCCATGGCTTTGCTTCAATTTGCAACTCAGCTAAATGGGTAGCAGCTATCCACGGAAAGCTCGTCTCATAGAGAGAGCAGAAGTGCATAAGGCACAAGAGGGCAAGCAGGAAAAGACAAAGCCCCTAAGGCCCTAGAGTCAAAACTAGCACACTTTGCCCACATATGGTTGGCCAAAATCAAGTTCCACAGATGACCCCAAAGTCAAGGGATAGTAAAATGCACTCCTCCTACATAAGCCTAAAGCAAGGGAGTGAAGAATTAGAGCCAATCATTCAATCTGTTAGCTTCTGGATGCATTTTTCCTTAAAAACAAAATTGTAAATTATAGTTTGTTATATTAGCTCACCAGAACTGATTTAATGCTAAGAGGAATAACATCAGTGGCCTGGAATCAAGTAGTTCTATGATGCAGTCACCCTTTTTTCTTTTTTCTTTTTTTTTTTTTTTAAGATTTTATGTATTTATTTTGAGAGAGAGAGAGAGCATGGGGGGAGGGCAGAGAGAGAGGCAGAGAGAGAATCTCAAGGAGACTCCCCATTGAGGGCAGAGCCCGAAGTGGGGCTCAATCCAGGACCCTGAGATCATGATCTGAGCTGAAATAAATGCTTAACTAACTGAGCCATCCAGGTGCCCCTACAGTCACATTTTTTAAGTAAGCCAAATTTGTCTTCCTAGCTCACTTCCTTATATCCCCTTAACATTGTTCCCATTTCTCCCCGTGTGCTCAGCATCCTCATGGCTGCCCTAAACCCCTCACCTCTGTGCCTCACTCATCCTTCATGTCCCTCCTCCCAATCATTTCAGCCACCAGTTTACTCTGAACCCCACACTGTAGACCCCTCCCAACTGGCTGCCAAAAGGAAAACCATCTGATTGATCCAATTCATAGTCACAAATGAATGGCCCATTGTTTCCTAACAGTCCCCAAGACATTTGACTTTTTAAAGTGGCCTGTCCCAAAGCCCAGTGATTCTCCCACTGGTGAGATTCAAGACAGTAAATACATCAGTAAAAGTCAAAAGGTCTGGGATATTTTCAGAAAAGGGGAATATGTCTTAGGCCTTCCAGTTATTCTCATTTTGTGAAGGAAGTGTCATTCACACATGCGGAGCCTGCTGTATTCACTCTATTACTCTCAGTTCCAATATTTTCTTTTCCTCTCTATGCTGCTACAGGGAATTGAACTCACCAGGAGAAGATAAATGTCAGTGTAATGATTTACATCTCATTACAGGACCAGTGTTGTTTCCCATTTTGAAATTTACTCTATAGGCCAAATCTTTAAAGACTTTCTTTTTTATCTTTCAACATTAAAATGACATATTTCAACATGAAATATGCCTACTTTGACTTTGGAGTAGCTTAATGGTTTGGCCCTTGTACAGGGTTTTCATACAAACATCCCTATTTTAAACGAACAAACATTGAAATTATTGTCTTGAGAACATTGCTGTTAATCATATATGAAATAATGTTTACTTTTAAAGATGGATCATAAAAAAGGATTCCAGGTATTAAATTTCATTAACACCACTTTTCTACCCTGTTCAAATGTCTGTGTACAGAAAAGGGAAGTGGAAATATCATGTAAAAGACTAATCTGAATAATTTGGACCAAAAAAAAATACAGCTTTATTGATCTTAAGGTATGAATTTATGTATGGTTCTTCATTTCTGCTGATGTTTTCATGACAAAAAATAGCAATGCCTATATGCCGTGTGACAGCCTTATAATGTCATATTTTAGCCATTTGGGCAGCCTTTGTAATAGTCAATATCCTCCCCCTTCATTGTGCCATGCAAACTACAGTACCTAACATCAAACTACCTGAGGATGGGCCAGTAGCAACAATTATTTCTCTTCTTGTCCAGGCAAGTGTCAATAACCGTAACATCAACTTCAGGTAGGTTATGCTAGGTTAGGATTTGGGGTGTTGGGTTCAAGAGTTCTTTCTCACATTTTTTTTCTTACACTAGCCAAAGAGGTCATCCAAATTCCATGCTACCCAAGAAAGAATGCTTTTCTTTGCTTCTTAACAATCAAATTCCAATGAAGTCTAAATACAGTCAAAGCTCTCAGTGAGGAGAACTGCAAAAGGCAGTGTGTAATAAGGAGTATGACTGGAAAGGTAAGCTCCACCCTGAATGGCAGAGTAGCCAATCACTCACCAGACATGAAGCTGCCCTTATTACTGGCTCATCTAGAGTGAATTCATCGGTTAATGGATAAAATTAGTCATGGGGTTCAGAGCAATGGTTCAAATTCCAGATCCTACATTTACCAGCTAAATTAATTAACCTTTCTGTGGTCCGTTTTTTGTTTTTTGTTTTTACCTGCAGGTGAGGATAATAGTACATACCTCTTAGAATAATTATAAAAATGAAAAGAGTCCACATGTGTGAGGTGTTGAGAACAGTACCTGGGCAGTGTCATGTCATTATCATCATTATCTGGGGATTCTTCTTAGCCATACTGGCTCTCTTTCCTCTTAACTCAGATATTGGACAATAGTTGAATCAGCCCATAGTTGATTCACATTCTTGAGTTCCTTCTTAAACAGTGCTATTGGGAGTGCAACTTGGACAACCACTCAGATCTTGGCATGATCTAATAAAGTTGAAGATGCTCATTCCCTATGAGCTAACAATGCTACTCTCAGGCATATACAACGGAGAAATTTTTAGACCAAGAGACTAGATTGGATTAGAATATTCATGGAAATATGGTTTGTAATAACAAAAAAATGGAGACATCCAGATGGTCATCAAGAAAAGGATGGATAAATAAGTCTTAGAGTATTCACACAATGGAATAACAAACAGTAATGAGTATGAATAAAGTATGTTACGTGTATCAACTTAGACAAATCTCACAAATATATTGAGTGAAGAAAAGTAATTCATAGAAGATAACAGTATGATTCCATTTACATATGGCTCAAACATGGAAAACTTGTTTTTAAAAAGCAGGAGCATGAGAGGAGTTTAAATAATCAGGACTTTAAATGAAGCCATAATAGAAAAAAATCACATCATCAACATACAAATAGTTAGATGCATATCAGGAGCATAACATGCATAAAATCAGGATGGGGTTACCTCTGGGACTAAGAAGGGCATTATTGGAGTCTCAGTGGTGGTAATAATGTACTGTATTTCTTAATTTGGGTGGGTAGATGCATAGACATTCATTTTATCACAAAGCCTTCTAATGCATATATATTATGAATTTGTAAGCATTTTAACATTTTATTCAAAAGTTCTTCAATGAAGAAAAAATAAATATAGCCACTACCTTGCTTAGGGTCCCATCCCATTTCTCTCGGGTGGCTCACCCACACACATTCGTGGCAGCACATACTGAGAAGGCCCCAGTCCCCCCTCTTGGGTGCACCAGGGCACTGTTCTGCAGATATTTCTAGTTAAGGATATGCAGTAAGGTCAGGTCAGAGGAGCACTCTGCCTCTATTTATATATTTGTTTGTTTTCTTAATAGAAGAATGCAGTATCCTGACAAAATGATAGAACACCTCTTCTCACAGAGATTACTGTACCCAGCGCTTCTTAAGGCAGGAGATGGGTTTGCTTTCCCTATTTTGCAAGGAAGGAATGGAAGCACAAAACCACCGTGGTCTACTGGCCAACTGTTACCTTCACTCTCTTCCTTCCCGTAGCTTCCATTCTGTTTTGTCCCCAAAGGGGCCTTCATGCACTGTTTGCCTCTATATATCATCCACAAGTTCTTCTGGAAGTCAGAAGCTCTAACTCTTAAATGTAAGAACAAGGGAATGGCACCTCTGGGGTTAAAGCCCAACTTTCCTGATTACAGGTTCCGCAACGGAACATCCTCTAAATGGGACTTCAATCCATACATGGTGCTCATTATGCACACCAGGCCAGATGGGAGAGGGAGAGAGAACAGAACCAAGGACAGCTCCGGCCGGTGCTCACCTGCAGTAATGGGGACCGGTCCCCAGCCACCGGCTCCTCCCTACAGCCACCAGGGCTTCTCTTTGCATTATTTATTTATTTCTAAGACCTGGGGGTGGGAGAGGAAAGAGAAGAAGAAAAGGAAGTGATTTTTCTTCTTAATAGGTTTGCTCTTCTCGCTCTGGGTAGAATCAATGGAGCGAGTGGAGCTGAACACACTCAACATCCCCTCCCCTTCAAACTGCTTCCTTCCATGGTAAATAATTCAGACAAAATAAAATAATCATGTGCTGGTAATTACCACCCAAAAACGAAGGATTGCTGCAATGAGATCCCCCTGGATGTTGCAGGGGCCGTTCATGGTGTCCCTGCTGGTGGCAAGTCGAGGCCGGGATGTGAGGGAGGGTGAGAGTCTGAAGGTAAGGGCAGGAGGGCTGTTGGTTGTTATTCCTGAGCAGAAGGGCCATGAAATGACATCTCTGTGCTTCCATGAAATGGCTGACTTTCTGCTAAGGGGTCTGGAAACAGCACACATTTAAACCGGCTACTCTAAACCAAATTCTTATTTTTCATTCTAATTTCCATCTTTCTGCATGAGACTAAAGCTTCTGTGAGAGGCTCCACGGCAGCCCCCCTCAAAAAAAAAAAAAAAAAAAGTATGCCTTTTCTCCCAGCCTCACCTCTTCATAGAATTTTTACTTTGTGAGTTTATTTCTTCATGTAAACACCTTGCTCACCTGTGTGGGCCTCACTGATAAGAATTTTTAGGTGAAGAGAAAGTGGTTGTTTTGCTTCGGAACATCAAAAAAGTTCAGGCAGAGATGGCATCAGTTACAATGTGAAAATAACATTCTCGACCCCACAGAACAAAGTGATAGCAACTCATCACAAAAAAAAGTCTCCCCTAACACAACTGTGCTGTGAGCAGTACAAGATAAGGACAGTGTGGTGGAAGGCATCTTATTTGGACACCAGTAATTTACAGGGAAATCTCTACTTAATAATACTTATTCTCTGCAGATTCATCATCTTCATGGAGAATTAAAGAAGCTGTAAACAATAATTTTGAAAACATCATAGACAGGACTGTTATGATCCCAACTGATTATTGCTATGTGGCATGTGGCCTTTAAATAAAAAGCTGGACAAAGGTAACTGAACGCATAAACATGTAGACAGAATCCTGGCTCTTCTTGCTTGCTCTCATGCACTGCTCTGAAGCTGGTGGGGAAAGCCTTCTGGAGTGGAGGCAAGTGACCTTCGAAGCCTGAGTTTTCCCCAGGCTGCCCCAATACACTGGGAGTAGTAATGGATCCCTTCTCTCTGATACCTTTCTCAGGCCCAAGGGTGACAAAGGCCACAAGACCCTAAATCTGACTTGTCCAATATAGTAGCCACTAGCCACGTGTGGCTATTTACACTTATACTAATTAATTTTAAATAATTTAAATAAAATTTAAAATTCAGTTCCTGAGTCACACTAGCACATTTCAAGTGCTCAGTGGCCACACAAGGCTAGTGGTGCCACACATACTGGACAGTGCAGACATAGAACATTTCTATCATCTTAGAAAGTTCTATTGGACAAGGCTGTTCTAACATCAGCACACTGTGGAAGATAGATAGATACACTCACTACATGGTGGGGATGGGGGCATCTTTCAAAAGGGAAGGAACAGGATCTCTGACCCTAAGTCACTTCTATATTTGGTGCAACTGTTTAAATAAGTAAGTGTAAATATCCATGAGAAATAAGTACAACACCCAGTGTTTTAAAAATCCTCTTTCTACCCAAATGAGCCTTAAGATATAATAGCAGGGCGTTTTCAGGTGCTTAGTAAAGTTATCCCTCAGTTTGGTTAATTTCCCTCTCCCATATGATGTTCTTAATAAGACAGTTTTTGGAGAGAGGGAAGAGCACACGTCTTGGGTGAAATGATTTTTTTTCTATTCTAAAAAGAGAATAGTGATTCTGATGATAATATGACAATTTTGCATTAAAATACTTAGCAGGCTAAATAAGACATTCAGACCTTTGCTCATTTGGTCAATTTCCCAAACAGTGTTTACATTGAGGATTGCCATGTGCCAGGCACAAGGGTCAATTCTTTTAAGATTTTGCACTCACAAAGGAGATAGAAACAAACACAAACATAAAGAAAGTGCATGACAATGGCCATCAGAAAAGTGTTGGGAGAGAGAGGGCTTGGGGTTTTAGAAGCAGGGGAGCCCACTTCCTGCTGAGGAAACAGGGCAGCTTCCTGGAAGAAGTGGGCTTTGAGCTGGGTCTTAGAGCGGAAAGTGACTGGAGGTGTGCAAATTCAGGGAGACAGGGGAAAGGAGGGGGACTGTGTTCGGAGAACCCTGGGTATCTCAGTTGAGCTGGGTGGTTAGCTAGGTAAAAGGAACTGGGGGAAGAAAGCACCAGAAAGGTAGATGGAGGATGTGACAGAGGATCTGAATGTTAGACTGGGCCAAAAACTGACCACCTTAACACCACCCCAGCTACCAGTGACGTGCAGACTCCAGCACCTGCCTTCATTAATGAAGAATGGTCACTTCATCTGTACTTGTAATTGCTTAGGAGCCTCTGTCCATGACATTCACCCCATGATTAGTGCTCCGTGTGATGGGAAGTCACTCTGTTGTCAGTTATAATGCCAGGGCCACCAACACCAGAATCCACCCACATTCCAACTTAGCTCCTCTCCTTTCCTCAAATGTTTACCTGATAGCTCAGTTCATCTTCAGCATGATAGATCTTTTACAAAAGGTACACAGTGACCCCAGGAGAATGAGACAAAGGACTCAATCTCCAGGAGCTGCAAGGGTAGTGGGCAGAACCCCGGCCCTGAAGCCAGAAACAACTCAGGCCTGGTGCTGTCCTGTAGCAGCTGGGACGCTGGGCAAAGCATGTACGTGCTGTGACCCTCCGTTCCTTATCTTCCTATAGAGTGGAGGTAATGAGTGATGTCTGCCCTCACTCAGTTACAAAATACTGGGGAAACAGAACCTATTATGTCATTTAGGTAAGCATTCGGAATAGTTAGTACTGATTCATCCTCTGACAAAAATAAATCCAGAATAACTTTTCCTTCATGAATAATGTCCTTTTTCTCTTCAAAGGAACAATTTTCCTTTTAATTGAAAGTTACCATTTCTTTTAAAATAGTTTATATCCACACTGAAGTTATTTTTTCTGATCTTTTTTGATTCGCTTTCTTTCTTAGCTTTTGTCTGTTAATTTAGGAGAAAGCAAAGGATTTATTCTGTGATTTAAATTTTGAAACTGGTGGTGAACTTCTTAAAATCCTACTGTGTGCTAAAGTCATCTTCCTGGCCAGGGAGGATACAGAAGCAGTATTGGGCGGGGGGGGGCACTCAGACCACAAAGACACTATAATCTAATTAGTTACTTAAGGTAATATATGTTGTTATATTTTGTATGCAATTACGAAAACAAAATTAAAGAATTACTAAAGGTCAAGTTGTAATTGAAATTACATGTGCTTCAGAGCATAGAACAATGGAGAATTCGCCTAAGATGGAGCAGCATAGGAAAGTTTGATGCACTAGGTGAGTTCTGTGTGAGCCCTGAGGGACAGGCAGGATCTGCTTGGAGGGTGGGAGAGGGAGGGTACCCCGGGCACTGAGAAGTCTAGACAGTAGTTACAAGCAGCACTGTGACCTTGGAGCAAGGAGGAAAGTGGCCAGATTGAGTGGATGGAAAACGCTGGAAAATCAAAGGAAATAAGGTTGGGTGAGGTTATGAAAGATTCAGAAGTTTAGCTCCTTTGAACAAATGCCTTTTGATAATTTATATTACGTGGGGTCATATGTAACTCACCACAATGGGTAGAAGACAAATAAGATGGTCTCTCTGGTTCGAGACACTAGAATTCTAGGACAGAGGACTAAGTCTGACAAATGACTATTTGCACCCACTGATCTAGGGGAGGCAAGGAACCTCCTGGGGAAACCCAAACAAATCAATAAACTTGAACTGTTTTTATAACTGTTGGTCAGACAATCTTGTGCCTGTCTTGAGAGGGGAGGGCATCAGAAGCCAGGTTGAGGAGGAGGGTAGAGAGATGGCAGGAAAGAACTTACTGTGTGGGCTGGGGTCTGGCAGGACAAGCCAGTCTGTGAAGAGGGCCAGAGAACCACATATGGGTGATGATCCTGGATAACCAACGGGGCCTGGTACCTGGAGCCACCTGCCCCAGCAGACCTGATCATGTCTATGTACCTCTGTAGGAACTGAGAGGGGGACCTCAAGACGTTCCTTTAACTCCACAGCGCTCAAACAACAATGCTCTGGGACCCCACTCTTACTGTAACGTAATGGAAGAAGCATTTTCACTTCCAAGAAACCACCAAGCAGTCACAGCACCCATGGGAACTGATCATATCAGTGGGGGCAGGTCAGTCTTTCTTTTTTTTTTTTTTTTAAAGATTTTATTTATTTATTTGAGAGAGAGAATGAGATAGAGAGAGCATGAGAGGGGGGAGGGTCAGAGGGAGAAGCAGACTCCCCGCCGAGCAGGGAGCCCAATGCGGGACTCGATCCCAGGACTCCAGGATCATGACCTGAGCCGAAGGCAGTCGCCCAACCAACTGAGCCACCCAGGTGCCCCAGGTCAGTCTTTCTATATCTGCACTTAAGCAAAGGGAAAAGGCTCTGTGCAGCAGGCCAGAAGTAGCCATGTGGGGAGGTAGCAAAGGCCAGAAATATTATGGTTGAATAGATATATGACCAAAAATATGTACTTTATCCCCCCAACCTCCATGCAAAGAGTGTAGATCCCCACTCCTTGACTTTGGGCATGGCCAAGTGAATAGCTATGACCGAGAAGTGTTAGATTGGGACACAAGCTGAGACTTAAAATGTGCTTGTGTGGTGGGCCTTGCGCTCTTATGGTCTGCCACCACTCTGAGAAGACTATGTTCCAATTAACCCCTTGGTCCAAGTCAAAGCAGACCCAGACCCACAGGATGAAGCAGAGCCAACCCCAGCCAGCCTGCGATCCTTGAGAATAAACGGTGTAATGTAATTCACACAAACTAGAAATCCAAATCATACAAATTTCAGAATACAACATTCCATAAACTGGGACTGTCCTTGCCTACCTTAGTGAGTGCACCTTTCAATAAACAATAACCTTACTGTGTTATTCACAATAAGGAATTGTGAAGAAGGGCCCACACAAAGAGTTTTGTTTTATTGTTTCCCATTGAAAGCAGTGATTTACTCCAGCTATGGCTAAAATAAGGCACAAATGCGAACAAAGCCTAAAACCTGCCCAGGCTAGGTTTTACAGTGGGAGCTTTTGGAACTCACACCATTCTTTTTTTTTTTTTTTTAGAATTTATTTATTTATTGAGAGAGATTGCGGGGGGAGGGGCAGAGGGAGAGGGAGAGAAAGAATCTCAAGCAGACTTGGCGCTGAGCGCAGAGCCCGACACTGGGCTCGATCTCACAACCCTGAGATCATGACCTGAGTCGAAATCAAGAGTCAGACACTTAACCGACTGAGCCACCCGGGCACCCCCAGACCTCATACATTCTTTTTTCATTCAGTGCATCATTTCTTTTTTTTTTTTTACTTTTTATTTTGAAATAACTTTAGACTTACAGAAAAGTTGCAAAAATACTACAGACAGTTCCCATATTCCCTTCACCCAGTGCTAACATTTATTTGGATTTCATCAGTTTTTCTACTAATGTCCTTTTTCTGTTCTAAGATCCAATCCAGAATCCCATCATGTTTTGTCTCCTTAGTCCCTTCAAATCCATGACAATTCATTAGTCTTTCTTGACATTTCATGTCCTTGACACTTTTGAAGGCTGCCAGTCAAGTTATTTTTCAGAATGGATTTGTCTGATGTTTTCTCATAATTGGAGTGAGGTTATGCATTTTTAGTAAGAATACCACAAAACAATGTTGGCTCCCTCTCAGTGTATCATGGGGACAGGGGAGTGGAGGAAATTGATTACTTGATCACTTGCTAAAGGGAGTATCTGCTGGGTTTCACCACTATAAAGTTACTGTTTTTCCTTTGTAATTAATAAAATCTTGAGAATGGTACTTCAAGACTATGCAAATATCCTGCTTCTCTTCAAACCTTCATCTCTGATTTTAGTGTCCATTGGTGGATCTTGCTTGCAACATTATTACTGTGGCATTTGCCAAATGGTAGCTCATCCACCTCAAGCTAAAAGGGAAGCAGCTAATGAACCGTCCCTTCACTTTCCAACTTCAACCCAACCAATAATGAGATTTGAACTAAATGTGCAAAGGGGTAGGAAAGGTCCAGTTCCTGAAACTGAGAAGTCTTAGCCACAATTTCTGGGCTGCTTGCAGAGTCTACTGAACAGCAATTGACAGATCTTGCTTAGAAGGCAAAGAGGAGAACAACCAGGGAGCACAGCCAACTTCCACGCTAATCAAGGTGAATAAAGCCGTGACACAGAACAGAAAACCACAGGACTCTGTTTAACACAACCAGGGACTCAACTTATTCAGCCAACTACCTTGTTTTCCATTTGTAATTAAAGTCATAAAGAAGCAGCTTCCTTGTGTGCTGCCCACAAACAGAGTCCCAGACAACATCCTCATTTTCAATACTTCTTCCCCTTTATCGCACTCTGCCTGATGCCTAATAAGCTGATTGCTATTTACTTTGGACCAACAGCTAATCTCTTAATGATTGATTTAAAATTTTTACAGTCATTTGTCTCTGGCAGGACCTGAGACTGCAAAAGGCAGTCCTTCCCTACCTGATGAATTGGCTTTTTCTTAGAAAGAAAGAAAAGAAAAAAAAAGGAAAGGAAAGGAAAGGAAGGAAGGAAGGAAGGAAGGAAGAAAGAAAGAAAGAAAGAAAGAAAGAAAGAAAGAAAGAAAGAAAGAAGGAAGGAAGGAAGAAAAAGAAAGAAAGAAAGAGAGAGAAAGGAAGAAAGAGAAAGAAAAGAAAGAAAGAAAGAGAGAAAAAGATTGATTTAAGTCAAAAGTCTTCATGGTTGCATTCTGCTGACCAACAATTAACATTTAATGAGATATTTCAATATAAAAGAAGAAACAGTGACTCTTCCTCTAAAATTCATCTGCCTTTGAAATGGTCAGCAAATAATAAAAGTGGACATTTTGCTAATGGTGGCATGGGGTAAAGACCCTCTTCCATATGAAGTAAATTGTAATTGTACTATAAATTTACAGAGCCTAAAATTCTTAATTAACAAAATCAATGCTCATTGCCCAGCTAGAATGGGCTAGCTAAACTAATACCATTACTGTCTTTTAAAAAGATCTAAATTGCACACCATATATGTATTTTTTGTAGGATATATGCAGAAAAGTGAATTTTGCTTTCCACACACACACAAAAAAAACTGTTGAATAGACAATGGTTATTTTAATTGGTACCACACAGCAGTGCTCTGCAATTTAATCAGTGCTTCTAAAAATAAAACCATGGATCACCACGTTCTGCAAAGTAGAGCGAACCCGGTGCACAAGAGTACCACTGCATTTATAAACCCTGCTTCTTCCAGAAAGTTAAGCCTGCCTCAGAGACGCCATCCCTAATTTTGTATATAAGAATGACCCCCAAGGCTAGTATTCCCATCAACTATTTATTAAAACGCACCTCAAGACCTCTCATCTCAAAGTGGAATTAAACTCATCCAAGTGTCTCTGAAAAATGAGAGTGATTTAAAACATGAACCAGCACTTGCACAAAACGAAAAGGAAGGACCCTGGTACAAAGTGGTGTTTTGGTATGTCTGAGTGGTGGCAGGTCTTCCTGGAGAGACAGTGTTATAAATTAGCAGATTAGACATTTTTGCAGAGCCTCTAAAAGGAAAGGCTAAGCTGTTTGAAGGATAAAAGCCCTAATCTTATTAATATTTTAGATCCTGCAAGACATTGAGGCTCCATCTGCTGTCAGCACTACCTGAGAAAGAATTGAGGCAGCTGGGGGACAGAAACCACGGCCCCCCAAATGGTCTACTGACCTTCCTGAGAGGTAGATATCATGTGACAGCGATTGCCTATCTCAGCAGACACGCTGGAAACAGGAGAAAGTGTTAAATATAACCAGGTAGACAGTGATGAATTGACATACTGAAAAATCGAACACTTCAGTAATCAGCCTAAGGATCTGATATCAACAACATTTTTCAGTTTTGTCCAAATTCATTGAAAGGTGTACTTTAGCAAGTTCACTTCTCATTGGTAAGACCTTTCATCTTTATCCTGCTTTTCTGATTGGATTCTGTGTCATCATTGGTTTGGGTGGCTCTGTGTGCAGGAGGCAGACGGACTGTTTTCCCAGAGAGAAGAAGGACTGGAATGAACACAAATATAAATGGGTTTTACTCCAACATTAATTTAAAAACTATTAAATATCTATCAAAATGGTTACTTAGAAAGAATTATTAAAGCCATGGTATATGAAAATGCATCAGGTACTGTGTTCTAACAGCACAGTAAACCTGACATATTGAAACATTGCCCTCTATTTTGCAGGAGGAAGCTTCTATAACTATAATTCTAATTACAGAACTCTAATTAATGTCTACATGGTCTCAGATAACGTCATTAAATATTTGGAATATTTATATAATCCAAAGACAATCTCTATCCATTAGAATAAGGAAATCCTTTAAAATAACTTTTTAAAATGCTACGGATACGCTTTTCTTTTTATGAGACACATAAGTCATACAATTTATTTTAAGGTTTCATTCATACCTACAGCAGTATTGCAAAAATTCTTTAACTAAAAACCACTTTTGTCCCTGTTACAGACAGAACAAGGCTTTCAGCTGAGGTCACTACCTCCTTTGAGATTTAAATAAAAAACTGGCTCAAGTGTTCACCCCACATCCTGTGAGAAGTCTGATGCTCTCCCCTAGATTTCTGAGAATTCTGGAGAATTTCTATTTTCATAGTCACTTCTCTCTTCAGTGACTTCTCTGGGCTGGATTCTTGACCTCACTGACTCTCACATCCTATGGCTGCCCCATGCCAACCGAGATTTTGAAGGTAACCCCTTTTACTTGATTTCTGCCAAAACACCACACAAAGACAGTATTCATGGACTCTTTATGTCCTTAAAAGTCTATCATCAGGTCCATCGCGTGCCACCATCTTGCTTTCTCCCTTACTTAGTCTCTCTCCCCTCTTCCTTCTCCTCTGCTCTCCCACATTCACAATTCCTGTAAACTTCTTTCACAGAGCAATTTGCTCTCTCCTCCTCTAGCTCCAGACTGTTGAGGCTATCTCTGGAGGCCTTATCTTCTTAGCCAAATGCTCCCATTATGGTGGTAGACAGTCTCCTCCCTGAAAGGAATTCCTGGCTAGCTCTTAAGGGGGTAGACAGTCTCCTCCCTGAAAGGAATTCCTGGCTAGCTCTTAAAATAACCGCATTTTCCTCTGGGCTGCTCACATATTACAAGAAAGCTCTGACTCATTCCTGCAAACATTCAGGGAAAGAAATACAAAGGACAACTAATTTTGTGATAAGTACCATAGGAAAACATGGAAGGTCTATAACAGATAGGAATGTTGAATCAGAATCTGGGGGCACTATAATTTGGGGGAAGAACTTTGAGGAGATTCTGCTTTCAAATTCACCCTGGAAAGGGTCAATGAAAGGACTGATTCATAGACATCCAGAGAGTCATGTGGAGCTAGAGATGAACCTCCATGTCAGTATCTTCCTAAGGCCTTAAGCTCTTGGCTTTTCTTAAAAAGTTCCATGTGGGAACGCCATAAATGGTGTTCTGTGTATGTCTGATTTCCCCTTACAGACTAAGCTAGAACCTGAGATGAGACAATGCTTTGCTGTATGGATGGGCAGAAAGAATTCCAGAAATTGACAAGAAGTCAATTGCTTTCCCTTTACTCCCAGCTTGAATATGGGATACAAAGCATCTCTCTAATACCCATAAGCTTCAGGCCACTCAGAACTATATGGATAATAACATATGACTTACATGCCCACATTAGACCAACAGCCTTAGCAGAGTATTAAAGTCCCAGATCCATGAAGACAAACAGAGGATCACTCAATTCATTGGCAAATTCAGACACATCCTAAACCGTATCAGGATAATTCATGTAGAAGAATTTTACTTTAAAATAGGTTGTTATTCAATTTTCTTTCTGGTTCTCTGGCAAACTAATGATAATTTCTAAGCAGATGACAAAAGTAAATCAACTTGGTTCAAGCCTAAACAGTCATTTTTATCTTAGTTCAGTGCTGGAAGTGTATATTCAATGTTTACTATGTTTAACTCAATGGGCGGCAAAAGTGAGAATGTCCATCACGATACATTGCAATAAAATCATTGCAAACTGCTTGGGAAGTAACTGAGTAGTTAATTTTATTAAACTCTGTTGCAGCCAATGTCATCCAGCTATAATATGACTGCCCTAACTGAGACATGCTGGACAAAATTTGCACATGCACTGAGAAAAAGGTTGCATTTCAAGGGACCTAGAAAGAAAGTGACTTGTAATTGGTCAAATGTTGTTCTTTAAATCACAACAGATATGAACTGATCTATTCATATTGAATTCATATAGTCAAATATGATAATTAATAGAAAACATTTTTATAATACTTTTTGTAAACCAAGCACCGTTATAAGAACTTTATATACTAATTCACGTATTCATCACCACAACACTGTAAGATAGGTACTATTATTCCCATTTTACAGATGGGGAAACCAAGACATGGAGAGATAGTATAATTCACCTGTGGACACACAGATAAGTAGCCAAACTGGCACCACAGGGGTGGTCTGGTTGCCCAGTCTTTTACACTTGGCTTCTGTGCCCTAAACAGCTTCCACCAAATGTGGACCTACAGCTGACCCCAAGCAACTTTCACAAGAGCAGCACCAGAAGCCAGAGCTGGCTTCCTATAGTCTAATTACCACTAAGTACCTGAGGTTTGAAGACACAAGAAAAACCCACAAATCCTACCTAACTGCAGGGTGGGCAATGGCCAAATTAAGAGAATTTGCATTACAAAGTATCTTAGAATGTACTGGTTTGGTTAATTCCAAATGCATATAGTACCCTCAACCACAAGCCATTAAAAGTGTCAAGTATAGGTTCCAGGGACCTGCTTAAATAAACCAATAAATATTATTTGCATACAAGGTTTCATATGCCAGAATATTAAGAATAATTTAACACATTCCCTAAACTCCTACTTGGACTATTCATTTCCTTTGCAAACCATTTCTCCCTTGAAAATACCAGAGTGAATACTAGCTAGCCTGGCCAAGTGAATTAGTGCGTGCTTCGAATTCACTGAGGATGCATTAGTGAGATTATACCGCAGCAGGACGAGTGGGTCCCAATCTCTAACTTAATCCATGGGACATTGCAACACTGCAAAATATATCTTACTCTACTTCATCTTGTATTTAAGCACCCCCTTTGACATAAACCAGTTGGCAACCCTAAACATATTTGTACTTGAATCAAGAAGCTGGGTAGGGTACGTTCCTCTAACTCTCAAAATGCAATTCTCTCTTCACTTATTATCCCAGACCTTAATTTGCATATAGCATAAACACTTGTTTGTGCACTTGTTTAATTAGTTTTTGCTTAATCATTCTTTTGTTTTTCCCCCTAAGCCTCCAAAGACCAAGTATATCCTTGGTCTTTGGATAAACACAGTTGGCTGCCCTCTGTTCTTCCTTTTCGGCAAAGGCCAGAATCCATTCAGATCTCTACCCCTCCCACACATAACTCAGGATTAATCCTAACTGACCCAAGCCAGTGACTGGTTTAGGTGTGTAAGTGAGCAAATGCCAGCTGAAGGGTTTCTGGGCTTCTGGATGAAAGGATATCCAAGGAAGAGAGAGGCTCTCTCCATTTCCATTGGATGTTACTGTGTCCAGATAAGGTACCTGGAATGGTAGCAGCCATTTATGACTATGAGATCAGCTAGCCTGAAAACGACAGAACAGAAAGATGAGAAGGAGCTGGGCCAGGCATGATGTTAGTGAGCCATCAAATTAACCAAACACTGAACCTCTCTACTTTCTAACTTCTAGTTGTATGAAATAATAGATGTCCTCACTGGTTTAGCAGGTTGAGTCAGGGATTTCTGCTGCTCAGAGCTGAAAGTCTCCTAAAGGAGACAGCAGAAAACATGACTATATAATTCATTTTAATTAATTTGCTCAACATGTACTAATTGAATATCCACTAGCCCTAGGCGCTGTTCTAAAACTTGGGGATAGACCAATAAATAAAAGAGACAAATCCCTGCCTTTATAAACATATGCTTTAGTGGGAAATTCACGTTGTGTGAGGCATTGCACACTTAGCACAGCACAAAGCAGGAAAAGAGAAGGCATCTAACCCTGGAAGGATGGGAGGAAAGTTGCTTTTATTATCCAGCAGAACACTTTTCAAAGGCTATCTCGTTCAGTTGCCACAGCTGCACAGTGGGGTTGGTGTTACAGCCCCATTTTGCAGATGAAGACGCTGAGGCTCAGAGATCGTAAGTGGCAGAGTCAGGATAAAAATCCAGATCTTCAACATCAACCCTGACACTCTTTTGGCTCTTGTGCTACATTAAGCCTGCATGGTAGCGAGCGGGTCAACAGTAGGAGCCGGACGAGAGACCCACCAGATCCTGGTGTGCTGGCGTGGAGACCCGTCTCCTATGTGGTCTCAGACTGACACAGGGCCATTGTGTGTCCTGTGTGGTTTGTAAACAGGACAAGGCAGTAAAATTCAAGACAATCCCAAACAGATGGACATCTGGCAATCGTGAGATAAGCACTCAGAGCTTTCGATGAATTGGTGACAGTGCAGGAAGGAGTGGAAATGAGGGTTCTGAAGGGTCTGAGATTTCCTGGCCTGTCAGCTCTGAGCCAGGCTGCCCGGCGGGGGATGTGGCCCCACTCTGTGTAGAAGATAAACACAAACAGCTCTGGGATCACGGTTAGGCATACAGAAAGGGGGAGTTCACTCGAGAGCTGTATGTTTTGCAATTAATAAGGCACAAAGGAATCCTTCCCAAACTTCTGCTCGGGGTGCTGTTTAGTGACATAATGATGGTACCTTCCATTTATTAAGCCTTTAATACATGGCAGGCAATGTTCGAAGTCATTTCTCTGTAGGATCATATTACAAAGTTAATTCTACTCTTACTTTTACAGATGAGGAAACCAAGGCACAGAACACTTTAGTAATTTTAGTAATTGCTAATTAGGAAGCAAAACTGGATGTGAACCAAGTCTGTCTTCTGACTATTGTCCTATCCTCCCCACTGTGAGGGTTTATGGAGCTTTCAAGACCTTGGCTGCTTGCATTCTCCACTCTGACCTAGGACAGTGCTTCTCAGCCTGTGCAAAGTGAAGAACTGGTTTGTTTGCTTGTTTGTTTTGTGCAATCTGCCATTAAACAGAGTTCAAATATGCCTATAGATTCCCACCACGCAAGACTCAGAACCCAACCTGCTCAATATCCTATAAGATAATCTTCTGACCACTTCTTGGATGGTGTAGTAAAGTCAAAACACTATGAAATTTTAAGATCTAAACACTTCCTCTCAATTTATGTGTTTTTCTCGTTGTGGACCAGTAACAAACAGTTCACAGACATGCACTGGTCCACAGACCACACTTTGAACAGCAGTGATGTAGGACACTTTATGTGTAGCCCCCTAATCCTAAAAGGCAAGAGGGCCACTTAACAATGATTGGTGTTTGTATGTACAGGTACATCTCAGAGAAGGAAAGCCCAAAGTTAAAAAAAAAAAAAAAAAAAAAAAAAAGGAAGCAAAGACATTTATAAAAAGGTAGTTCGCAGACCTAAAAGCATGTTTCATATTATAAATCAGTAAGATGCAATCGTCTAACAGTAGAAGAACAGAACAATAATTCTGGTGAAGCCATTCACTGGAATAGTATACAGTCATTGGAAGAACAGATACAATGCTAAATAGAAAACAAGAGTAAGATATATCCGGTATAATCTTATCTCTAACACATCAATATCTGCTATCAAGAAAGGACTCTGGGGCGCCTGGGAGGCGCAGTTGGTTAAGCATCCAACCCTTGCTTTTGACTCAGGTCGTGATCTCAGGGTCATGGGATCAAGCCCCACGTCGGGCTCCGGACTTGGCACAGAGTCTGCTTGGCATTCTCTCTCCCTCTACAACTCTCCCCGGCACACTTGTATGCACTCTCTCTCTCCAATAAATAAATAAATAAATAAATAAATAAATAAATAAATCTTTTTTTAAAAAAAGGATTCTATAAACTATCTGGTTTTTAATTATAATTTGGTAGATGACTTTAGCTAGCATCAATTTTTTTCCTTAACATACTTATTAATATCTCCTTATTTTAAGAAAACTGTTATAAATTCGGGGCGCCTGGTGGCTCAGTCGGTTAAGCGTCTGCCTTCGGCTCGGGTCATGATCCCGGGGTCCTGGGATCGAGCCCCGCATCAGGCTCCCTGCTCAGTGGAGAGCCTGCTTCTCCCTCTCCCTCTGCCTGCCGCTCTGCCTACCTGTGCTCTCTATCGCTGTTAAATTAAAAAAAAAAAAACTTAAAAAAAGAAAACTGTTATAAATTCATTCTAAGTTGTAAATGACTAATAACTCATAATATTTTCCAGGGAGCGTTTGCCTTTTAATGAGAGACATAGTTAGCAAAAAGGCATTAATTGTCAAATTTCAATCAGCAATGCATTAGGAATATTACTTTGAAATCAGGCAACTGAAGAGGCCAACTGGAATCCCTAATATATATGGTATGTGCCTCAGAAGCTTGGTCCCAGCTCTTCTCCTTCCAAATGAAAAAACAAGGGTCCTTGCCTACACTAACAAACTATGAGACCAAAATATAGATGGCCGCCTTGGTCACCCACTTAGGAGGTATATATAGGGAGGCTTTTGAAATATTTAGGATTTAAAGCTCACCTACTTCCCAAAAGATTTTTAAAACAATGGATGAAAATTTAAACAATTCAATTAGGGGCACCTGGCTGACTTAGTAACGAGTGGGCAACTCTTGATCTCGCGGTTGTGATTTAGAGCCCCACACTGAGAGTAGAAATTACTTAAATAAACTTAAAAAAAATATATTTAAAAATTCAATTTAAAAAAGCACAGAATAAAAACAGTTTATAGTGTCTGAAAAATAGATATAAAGATCGTGCAGCAATTAATTTACATTTTCCTCCTAGAACATGGCATTATTTTTTACTCAACAAAAATGTACTGATTGTATCTCTCACAGCACTTCCCACAGTAGGTGTTTAAAATGAGCAAATTTGGGGCGCCTGGGTGGCTCAGATGGTTAAGTGTCTGCCTTCTGCTCAGGTCACGATCCCAGGGTCCCGGGATTGAGCCCCACGTCGGGCTCCTGGCTCAGTGGGGAGCCTGCTTCTCCCTCTCCCTCTGCCTCTCTCCCTGCTCATGATCTCTCTCTCTCTCCATATCTCTGTGTCACAAATGAATAAATAAAATCTTTTAAAAAAATAATAAAATGAGCAAATTTAATCAAAGTACATCAACTTCAGGGTTTAACCATTTCTTCCTAAGAAACTTGTGGAAATCAGTACATAAATTATGAAGTATTAGGCAAATTCCAAAGCAACAGTATATTCTGATAACTGTTTGATTTTTCCACTTAGCCATTTAAAGCATCTCAGACCTGAAGTACATTATGTACATTAAGTGTTATCGCTTTATAATGTATTTAGAACTCAACAGACTCCCTTTCCCCTCACCTCACCATCAGATGATCCACATAGGTCGAATTTGGTGTCAAGCAAATTAAAAGTGTTATTTTATTATCCAAAGTAATTGTTTCAGTATTAACAGGCCATTATGCTGAATTGGTTATGCTGGTGATTATGCCATTAAGAATGTGGAGCTAACTACTGGTTTAGCTGAATGCCCATGTTTGTGAAAGCCTTCTTTAAGCTCTCCTATAGGTGGCAAATCATCCTTAACTGGGTACTCCAAATGGTCTGTGTACCTCAGATGTATTTTTCTAAGCCATTAACACATTGAAGCCCCTCCCCCAATTCCCTAAGCAACCATTAATTAACAGTGTAAGAAGATAGAATCAGGCCTCCCATTGTGATGCGGCTGGGACCAAACCTTTCAGCAATGATCTTGCTCAGAACTAGACAGTCATTGTATGAGATCTCCTATTCACATCAAATATGCTATCATGGGGGGTGGGGGTGCTGGGAAGGAAGGGTGTTAGAACAGTGCTTTTATTGAGCTTTTTTTAAAAAGATTTATTTATTTATTGAAGAGAGAGAGAGAGCAGGAGCAGGGGGAGGGACAGAAGGAGAAGCAGACTTCCCGCTGAGCAGGGAGCCTGACCCGGGCGGGGCTCCATCCCGGGACCCCGGAATCATGACCTGAGCCAAAGGCAGACACTTAACCAATTGAGCCACCCAGGCACACCATGAAGAGCAGTTTTTAAAAATCTGCGGGCTATGGATATGTTTTTGAAGGCTTCAAGGTAACTCAACCTTGTGAGGAATTCTGAAATGAACTGCTTAACCTGGCCCTCAAATAGTTCCCATATCTGAGGACTCACTAAGTGCTAAGCCCTATATAAGGTGATTCAGGTAGCATCACTGATGCTTACAGATTCTTGCCAGGTTTCCTGTTTTACAGATGGAGAAAAGAAGCTCAGAGAGGAGAATCTACCCTCATGGCAACCTGGAAGTTACGTGAAAGATCCACTTGGTAGGCTTCTATTGCATAGCAACTCCCTAGAACACCACAATCCAGCTCTGAGCTTACAGTCAATGGCAGAGGGGTAGCACATACCTAAGAACCATATGATTAATCATAATACCAACAAAACCCACAAAAACACCCAGAAACAAACATCATGAGAAACAGGCAAAATCTGTGATACACACTCACAAAGGGACATTCTCACCTAAGACTCAGAATTGTGAAGAAACCAATTCTCCCCCCAAAGTAATCTATATATAAAATGCAATTCTAATGAAAATCCCAAAAGGATCTTCTTTGAACCCTTAAAAAATGATTCTAAAATCTATCTGGAAGAATAAACACTCAAATAGCCAGAAAAATTCTAAAAATGAATGGTAATGAGATATTAAAATGTGTGGTCCTGGCACAGAAATGTACGGAGCCATCAAATGACCATGGCAGAGCCCAGAAAGTATATATGGACATTTAGTACATAATAAAAGCAGCACTTTATATCAGTGGGAATAAGATAAATTATTCAAGAAATGATCTTGAAAAAACTAGCTAGCCATTTGGAAAAAATAGAGCTGGATCCTAGTCTCATTCTTTATACTGAGTTAAATTCCAGAGGGATCAACAATTTAAATGTAAAAATTGGAACTGTAAAAGTAATAGCGGAAAAAAGAATAAAGATTTTTATTATCCAGGAAAAATGGCAGTCTTTCTTATCATGAGTCAAAGGCCAGAAATGAAAAGGGAAAACCTGATACATTTTATTTCATTAAAAAAATGTAAAATCCCTGTAATAAAAAAAAGCAAATGACGAACAGAAAAATAATTGCAACAAACATGATTTGCAAAGAGTTAATATCATAATCTAAAGAGTGTATAAAATACTTTCTTTGTATTTTCCAAAAAAACACTTGTTTTTTTACAATGAACATATACCATTTTTCTACCAAGAAAAATAATAAAACTTTTTATTTTTTAAATGAAATATTTGTTTAACCATGCCTATTTCCTCCAATATATAACTTTCAATATTTAAAGGAACAGAGCAATCACTTTAGATCACACTTTGCAACCCTAACCACAGGAGGTCTCAAAGTTGGATGTGCTTAAGAATCATCTGGGAAGGTTTTACTGCTGATAAAGGGGTAAAGGAATTTGCCCTTAAAATTTAACAAGCGTCTTGATGTGTCTCACCTGTTAATCTCACTTCGAAAACTATCATAGTAGCATCTCCAATTACAGAACATTTTACCCTGCAAAAAAGTACACTGAGAGACTGTCTTGAATTCAGCAGGAGATGAAGAAAGATCTGGTGCTTCTTAAAGCAGCTCCATTGGCCACTGAAGAATTGCTTTCTCTGTCTCCTAGTTTTGGTGGCCTCTTAAGATCCGATGTTAAAATGTTGGTGCCAAATAAAACTTATTATCTAGGTTTTATCCTCAAGCTCTCTTACATTTTATGCCAGAAAACCAATTCTGTGTATGACATTGCATTCTCCATAGCTCTATGATGTGAAGTATGGGCTCTGTCTTCTGCAGTTAAATGACCTTTGTAGGAATTCAATCTTCTGCGTATAGTCCGAATTTCATTTACTGAAGATGCCATATATGTCTCCTAAGGTGAAAAAAAAAATTGAATTCCTTAATGGAACTTTCCTGCTTTATCTTGACAATCTGTTCTTTTTTTCATAAATTTGGAATGACTTTTCCAAGTTTCTATTGGCTCTTCGTTCCCTCCTCAGTTTTAATTTCACTGTTAGGAGCTTCACAGGCTTTAAGTATTGAGACACTAGTACAGTTCACAAGGTATGTGTGATTTATTCAAATCTATTTTGTTGGAATAGAAACTTAAGATTTCAAGTCAATTGATGACACGTCTGGATTTAAATGAGGTCTACTCTGAGAGATCTTCCTATAATTAGGTTTTTCGAAGGATGTGATGGCCTTAGAAATTGATCACTGTTTCTAATTTTTTTCTCTTTTTTCATGTTTTAGTGACAAGCAGTTAGGTCCTACCACCTACATATTTAGGCTTGCAGTAATTTCTCTCTTTATAAGTAGGTATTGTCATACTAGGTAAAAACAATTCTGTTAGCTTTTTATATTTTATCTAACATTGAGTCCTTCCTTCCTTCTTCATTCATCATTTGATTAGTTCCTATTGACAACCTAGACATGATCTAGTTACTTTGCTAGATCATAAGCACATAAAAATTTTTGGACATCAATTCTAGGTGATATAATTTTGTTCTTTCCCAAGCTTCCCCAAGAAGGAATCAAACTTCACAATCACAACAGAGTTTCAGAAATATCAACTATACAACTACTATGAAGTTAATCTCAATAATCTTGGTAAATCATGGCCATGAAAAAATTCCAGGGTGATGTCTTACCAGTCAGGCCCTCACAACTAGCATTTACCTGTTGCTCACGACTCTCAGGTGTGTACTTTTGGACCTTCTGGTCTTTGCTGGTATACAAATACATGAGCTCCAGACACCTGAAGAACATATGTCGTGCTCTGCCAGTTGCTCTACCTCATACTGGTTAAGGGACACATTCTTCCACAATGACCATTCCTTCAAAACAATGTTTACTCTCCTCATGGAATCTGGGAGTAAATCACTGTGAAAGACTGTTGTCTGAACAAGGACTGCATGTCCCCAAAATCCCAACAATGATTAGTGATTGCCACCTACTTACCTACACAGCAAGAATTCTCTTTCTTCATACTCTCAACAACCTTGTGCTTCTGTTTGATATCTGAGAAAATTAGAAATTTATTCTCATCACCCAGGCTTTGTTCCATGCCAATGAAAATAGCAAATTTGGTTTGTCAGGAGTTCCTCTTGGAGGTCATTGCCAAGGATTCCACATAGGAGGTGATCTCATGGGAAACTTTGCTGTAAATCCCCAACATCAACATGTGGGGCAGATGGCTCAACCCTGTGAGGTTTCAGCAGAGCCTCTCAGACCTCTTGCTTTCATTTGTAAAATTCAAGACACTGAACAGGGACCAGTAGGGATGACAGGACATCCTTCTTCCATAATTCAATCATTTCATCTAACTTCCTAATCTTAGGCTAGTCACTGGTCACAAGAGATGTTATTGTGCCACATATTTGGTCCTAGGGGAAGTCTGCTTGTGTTTATTTTGTTTTCTTCTACATAGCCTCAAATACAACGTGGAAAACCCTGAGCCTAAAAATTAGGGGAATTACGTAAAGTTCATCTGGAAGTCAGCACAGACTTAAACCAAGTCTCTCATTCTTTTGGGCAAGATGAACTGGCTAATAATTCTCAAAGAGTACTGGTATCAGCTTGGAGGGAGGTCTCTAATAAAAAAGCCACAGGGTTCTCTCTGTCTTTAGATGTTGCCTTAGTCCAAAGTTTCACCCTGCCACAGACAAGGACATGGATGGCATGCTTATCAAATCTTATGAAATTTATTCAGCGTATGAATCCAAGAAACAGGACACTTGACATCCAACTCTGCAATATACTTCGGAGAAACAATTTAAGCAGTGTCTGTCCAACTTCCAGTAAAGATATGATCTAGTTGCATCCGAGGAGTAATTATCAAAAGATTTACACTGCCTGCTATTGTTTTGTTTTCTTCTTCATTCTCATTAGTATCTTTTGGGGGGGGGGGCGGGACTACTAAAAAGTATATGCAGTCTTGAGATCACAGTAAGTGGCCATGGTAGTTAGTTCCAGCAAATTACAACGAGCCACTTCCTACCATCTTAAAGGAACACCCTGAAATATCACACAGTGCTCCTTGGCACACAGAACGAAAGATAAATAAAGTCCTTGCAGGCAAGTTCAAATCCTGTAGCTCAAAGGCGATAGAATTTTAGAAATATTTTAGAAATTACGTAGCCTACATGTTCCATTTTACAAATGTGGCACTTTGAAGCTAGAGGATTTCCATGACTTTTGAATGCCCCACTGCAATTCAGATTTAGAGCCTGAGTGAGAACCCCACTTCTTCCTTATGCCTCACTCCCTTCATGCTCCAGAATGACTGACTCAATGCCTCCTCGGAAGTAGGCAGCGCTTTCCTTTCTGCTCCCCTTCCTCTCTGTGAGCCATTCACACCAGCATTCCCACAACCACAATTGTGGTTTCCTCTGTCTAGAAATCCTACCCTGTTGCTATGGAAACGGTTCCCTAATCCTCCTCCAAGACCCAGCTCAGATAAACTTTGAGGAAACTATTTACTCCATCAGAGTTAGCTGCTTATTGTTCATTTTGCCCATATTATGTGAATTTTCAGACTGGTTTACATTCCCCTGTGTCTCCTCCTGTGAGCTGCTAGAAGAATTAAGTGTCAGCCATCTTGAATCCCCAGCCTCAGGTAGAGCCCGGTATATAGCCACGTATGCAGTGGACAATAAATGGCCAAATTAAAACAAGCAAATAAACAGTAACAACAATAAAAACAACCCGAGGCCAGGCCTCACTCCATAAATCTGTTAGAAGCCACAAAGATAACATGACAAAACTTTTGCTCTCAAGGGGCTTACAATCCAGTGGAAAAGTCACTTACAACTTCTCAGCAAATATTTCCTGAATGATGAATTAACGTGATTTAATTCCAACTCTCCCATACTGATAGGCTATTATAAAATTCAACTGATGTTGGTGTGTTTTGTGGAGCAATCGCTTTTTATCTTGACTAACAGGACTTCCTACTTTGTAGTCTGACTTCTGCATTTCACTGCATTTATCACAGCCCCCAGGGCTGGGCTCTCACCATAAAGTTGTGCAGAAAACATGATGGGAAAATTCACTCGCACATATTAGAAGTGTCCCCCATGATAAATAATCATTGTATTGGCCTGGAGTGGGAAAATAGGCACACATACTGTTAGTTGGAGTATAAGACAGTATAATCTTTCTATGGGGTACCTGGGTGGCTCTGCCGGTTAGGCATCCAACTCTTGATCTCAGCTCAGGTCTTGATCTCGGGGTCATGAGTTCAAGCTCTGTGTTGGGCTCCAGGCAGGGCGCCTACTTAAAAAAAAAAAAAAAGACAGTACAATCATTCTAGCGGCCAACTTGAAATACGCATCAACATTTTTTTTTTTAAAGATTTTATTTATTTATTTGAGAGAGAGAGAGAATGAGAGACAGAGAGCACGAGAGGGAAGAGGGCAGAGGGGGAAGCAGACCCCCTGCTGAGCAGGGAGCCCGATGTGGGACTGGATCCCGGGACTCCAGGATCATGACCTGAGCCGAAGGCAGTCGCTTAACCAACTGAGCCACCCAGGCGCCCCTATGCATCAACATTTTAAATGTACATCTCTTTTTCCTAGCACTTCCACTGCTAAAAATTTACCCTATGAACATATTTGCACAAATCTGCAAATGTATAAGTATATTCGTTGCAGCAATGGTTGAAATAACATAAATTTTTAAATGGTTACATCCAGGGGCGCCTGGGTGGCTCAGTCGGTTAAGCATCTGCCTGCAGCTCAGGTCATGATCCTGGGGTCCTGGGATCGAGCCCCGCATCGGGCTCCCTGCTCAGTGGGGAATCTGCTTCTCCTTCTGCCCCTCCCCCCTGCTCATGCTCTCTCTCTCTCTCTCCCTTTCAAATAAATAAATAAATAAAAATTAAAAAAAAAAAAGGTTACATCCATACCCTGGAATTCCATGCAATCACTACAAAGAATGCAAGAGATTAAATGTGCTGAGGAGAGACATTTGATATATTATTAATTCAAAATTCAAAGCACTGAAGGGTATTGTTTAGTATTATCCCATTTGTGTAAACAAACAAATGATACATATATTTGTATATGTATACAAATTACTAAAAGGATATACCCAAAATATTAACAGAGGTTATAACAATGGCTGGTATAGAAGTCAGAAAGAAACCAGAGAATTTTATTTTTTTAGTTCATACTCTGGCAGTGTTTGAATTACTTTACTATAAAATATATGCTTTTTATGATTTCTAAAAGTGTCTTCCATCTTTTTACCACCTTCTTGTTTTATCTATTTCAGTTTAGCCAACTAGATTTTTCTCAGGACTGAAGTTATTTATTCCATATTAACTCTGAAAGTCATATGCATCTCCCAAACTTACTCTCTCTAAACCTCTTTTACACTTTACATACGACCTTTCCGAGGTCTTCAGCTTATTATTAACCAGATGAAACCATCAGTACATGGACTCCCCCCACCCAATCCAGGAAGTGAATTACAAAAGTACGTTTGAAAAAGAAAAAAAAAAAAGCTAACTCAATCGCGTCAGTGAAAACATCAACAAGTGTTAGCAGTGCCAGCGTCATGATGCAGGAGGTCAAAGACCCATGCACTCTGCACCAGGAGTCCCAATGGGACGTAACTGGGGCAGTTCCGGTTCTGCCGTTAGGACCAGGAGCACTCCAACCTCAATGAAAGTGCGTAAGACACCGCCATTATCCCCGGATCATTGCCATGGTAGACCCAAACAACTCCAGTCTATCGTGCCAATGTGTACTTGGGGAGTCTTTAATGCACGGATCATTGGCAAGCTGCGCCATAAAAGCCCTGTAGGAGCCACGGCCGAGCGTGGAGTCAGTGCCCACTTGGGGACGCCCCCATGCCTGGATCATTTGCAGCGCATCGTGTCAATGCATACTCGGGGAGCCCTTACTCTGCAGCCTGTCATGCTGAGTAACAATGTACACCAAAAATCCTTATGAAATAGTAGTTACAGTGCATACACAGTATTCACTCTTCTAAACGGCATGTCAGCAAGTTTAGTGTGCGACAAATAACTCCTAAAAGGCACAAACCACTCCTAGAGGCCCAACTTCACACACAGACGGCTGGGCCCTGGAATTGTGGCATGACTGGGGTGGGAGTGCGGGGCTCTCCTTACAGTGAACGAAGGGAGCGGGACAGCTAGTTCACGCAATCTAAGCCTCTGCTGCTCCTCAGTGTTTCAGTAATAATCCCGACGATTTTCTAATTGTTTTCCTGGGCGTCTGATACTTCCCTCTGTCCCTGCCCTGTTCCAAAGCACCTGCAGGCAGGTGAGAGGACATGGCTAGAGGAAAGCTCCTTGGGGCTTAAGGCTCTAGACCAGCACTGTCCAACAGGAATACAATGTGAGCCACAAATGTCATTTTACATGTTCTTTGTAGTCACACTTTTTGAAAAGGTAAAAAGAAACAGAATTAACAGATTTTAATAATATATTTTACTTCACCCAAAATACTATCTTTTCAATATCCAAGCAGTATTTTTAAATAAATTGGGAGTTTACATTCTTTTTTCTCATAGAGACTGTATTTTGCCCTGACGGCAGGCACATCTCGATCTAGACTAGCCACATTTCCAAGTGCTCGACAGCCACATGCGGCCAGTGGCTGCCCCAGCGCACGGCACAGCGACAGAGGCCCAGGAAAATGAATCCCAGTAGCTTCAATGTTCGCCGGCAACGACCTATCTCAAAGCCAGCGTGTGTGTCTCTCTCTCCACCTCATTTCCTTACCAGCGCCGCTGCACCCGCTGATCAGCCTCTTCTTAGCAGCCAGAGCGGGCGGCTATGCTCCGCAAATATGCATTCGGAAAGGGGAGAAAAACTACTTTAGGCCAAAGCGATAGAGCCAGCAGTAGGTCCTCCTTCTTGGAGGTGAAGAGGACAGGGGGAGCTGCGGGGGGAAGGAAAAGGGAGCGGGCAAGGTGCCAAGTGTGAGGGTGGCGGCCTCACTGCCACTAACTTCTTCCCCAAACGTGCTGTCCGCAGGGCAGCGGGCCGTGCGTCCCGGGGGCCTGTGGGGTCACCGACAGCCGGCCGGGTGGGGTCGCTGGTATCTGAGGCCGAGTCTTCCCAGAGACACAAAGGGGGAGCGAGGCGGAGACAAAGGCGCGGGGAAAGAAAGGGAAGAGGGCGAAGGCGGGGGCCGCGGGCCGGGCCGGGGGGGCGGGCGCGCGAGGTGCAGGGCTGCGGCGCTGCGGGGCTGCGGGGCTGCGGGGCTGCGGGCCGCCGGGCGTGGGGCGGAGGCGGTCGGGCAGACAAAGCGCCGGCGGCCGGCGGGAGGGGGCGGGCGGCGCGCGCTCATCCGGGGATTCGCGGGCCGGCCTGCGGCAGGGGGCGGGGGGCGGGAGGCTGGGCGAGGCGGGCAGGTCTATTTGAATATCAGGCTCTGCCACACTCCGGGCGCCGCTGACAACTTCATTACCTCCGCGTATAAAAATGACTGCTGGCGAATGCAAATGGCTCGCCCGTCTCGGCCGCCTGCCTCCGCTCTGCCGCCGGCTGCGGGCGGAGGCCCCGGGAGCCGCCGCCGCCCGACCTGACGAACGGCCCGCGGCGGGGCCGGCTCCTCCTCCTGCGCCCCCGCGCCGCCGGGACCCGGGACCCCCGCCCGACGCCGGCTCCGAGGGCCGCGGGGGAGGCCGTTTGGGAAGAGAAACGGGGGCGGGGGCGGCTGAGAACTGCAGATCTACTAAGATGTGCTCGTGAGTGTTAAGCAAATGCCCTGCCTCTTAACTGTCGTCTCATTAATGTATGGCAATGCCGGGAAAACAGTACTCGGTGGATGGGATTCGTAACCTTGAACCCTGATGGAAGAGGTTGGACCCCACTGGTCCCCGCCCGCCCTGCCTGGTGATTAATTTGGACGAAAGCATCCCTAATGCCCCCATTTGCGCCTCCTGAGCCAGCAGGCGGCTCCCTGCTCCCCAGGCCTTAGGGTGCACCTGCCACCAGGACGAGGCCGCATCACTGTGCGCAACCTCTCTCCCAATCCAGGTGGGAATAGAGGCAAGTCTTGGACAGAAGGAAAAACAGTCCTTACAGAGCCTCCCTCCCTCCTTTGGCATATAGAAGGAGAGGAGAACTCACTCCCTAGCAAGAAGTCACCTCCTGCCTCGTGACAGCTTCAGTTATTACATGGGGACTCCTTGTGAGCTCCTCTAGAGCAGGAGCTAGGTCATTTTTATTGATAACATCAACGATAGTGAACATCTGCTGAGGACTTACTATATGCAAAACATTATGCCCACTCCTTTATCTAAATCACTTTATTTTTGCCACAACAACCCTACTGCTCTCCTGAAAACCGAGGCTTATGGAAGCCTTACAAGAGGCCCAGGGGAACCAGCAGGAAGGGGTGGAGATGGGATGGGAAAGTAGGCCTGCTCCCAACAGAGCCTGTGTTCCCAACCATTCTGCAATATTCATTTTATGTGTCTTTCTTGCAGCTGACACTGCTGTTCTGCACCCCCTTCCTTCAACTCCCCAATCCCTCCAAGACAGTCCTCTCCCTTGTGGCCCGGGAGTAAATCCCAAATCTGTTACAATCAACCTGTTCTTTTGTCAGGGGCTTGGTTGAGAAAAGAACATGTGACCAGTCCTGGCCAATGTCATGGGAGGGGACATCTGCTGGGGGCTTCTGGGAAGTGCTTCCTTGCTCCAAAATAAGGGACACACCGAAGCGCTTCCCGTTTCTTCTGCTGGAAGATAGCCTGGTGCTGTGTATAGTTGTGTCTACCACCTGGTAACCATGGAGTAGCCAGGCAGCAAAACTACTCTTTGTGGAGATAGATTTGCAAGATTCAGTGATGCGGGCAGGCTGAGTCCAAGGACCCAGAGGGAGGGTCCCACAGGACCAGCCAAGAGAGTCCCTGGCTTTATACATGATAGAAATCAAACGCAAGCCAGAGAAAGTGAAAGCAGTTTATTGACTAGCGTGAGTGACAGAGGGTAGCAGACAGAGTGTCTGGGAGACTCGGGAAGGAAAGGAGAGTGAGTCTCGTCATCACTTGGGGTGAGGGGTTTATACTGGAGAGGGGTCTAGGGTACGTGTTGCTTCAGGAATCGAGGACAGGGTCCAGTCAAAGGCTAGTGTCAGGTGAACAATAGGTGTTACTCCGTAAATTACTGAAGGTAGGAGTGTTGATGCCAGCGTCAGCTGAGGTTTGCTTGAAGCTAATATCTGGGAACATGTTAGGGATCCGTCTCTTCTTCCATGTTTTGAAGCCTAAGACAAAACTCAGAGAACGATTAACGGTCTTGCTTCCCCCTTGAAGTGGGAACATAGCTTCTTTGGCTTACTCAGAGGCAAAATATGGAACATGAGTAAGTAGGTCCTAGCAGAAAACCAGCAGAGATGGAGCCTTTCTAAAATGGAGTCCCTTCAGCTTCCCAACCTCCTCAGAACACTTAATAAGAGAGCTAAAGTTTAGGAAAGTCTCACTCTAGTCCCATCTCTACCGGCAGTGAAATCATGCTGCCGCATGTTTACTCAGGACTGTATTTAAGTTAATTCCTTTTTGGAACGACAGAAAATATGAAGAAGTAAACAAATGAAAAACGCCAGAAATTTGGTCATGTCTCTTCCCTGTTCTCTTTCCCTTTCTTCATCAGTAAAATAACTGAAGAGGGTCTGCTCCAGACACTTAAAATGGAAACTCACACTTCCAACTCTTCCTGGGCCCTCACCTCCAACCTCATTCAGTCTCAAGGCTCTAAGCAGTTTTTCCCCAACTCCCTTTGCCTTTAAGGCAGTCCTTTGGCTACACAGGTGAGGTATCTCTTCCCTCCCAGAGCATCAGACCCTCCATCTAACTGTCCTGCACACACACATACAGGGGTCTGAGCTTTGAAATGTTTTCTGCTGTCCTTCAAGCAGTCTTTTTAGGGAATTCGTGTCTGGTTTTGGACATTTTCAAACACAATGGCTACTTAACCAGTCACTTAGTTTCCTTCGGCAGCCGCCTTAAAACATAGAATCCAAATTAGAACAGAAAGTTGATTTTTATTGTTTGTTTCATTAAAACCATGCACACTCTTCATTAAAATATGCAAAAAAATATACAAAATCCATGCTATATGCTTTAACAATCCATCCAGAATCAATCGGGTGACTGGCTCCAATATCTCTCGTATTTCCCTCCACTGAGGAAAAGAAGCCCTGACTCATTAGCAAGACATTCCGGTGGTGCCACAGTCTGCACCTAGCCAGCTCTAGCCTTATCTGTCTGCCATCATATACTCCTAAATCATGCTCTTGCATTTCGTCTTCCAAGACATACACTTTAGTATGTTCATTGCACACGCTGTCTAGAATGCCCTTGAACCCCATCTCCAACTATTCAAATACCACTGCTCTTTCCAGGTCCAGATTAAATACCTCCTCTTCCAAAAATCCTTTCCCATTCCTCATATTTTGTGACACAAAATTTTGTTACCTAGTGTTTGTTCTCAGTAATATTTAGCATATGTTCTGAGTGTATTGACACCCAGTGATATAATAAAGTTTCTTGCACCTCTTGTTTTCATTAGGGTAACTTGGACATAAGTAATAGAAAACCTGTCCCTACTAGTTCAAGCAACAAGGAAAATGTAGTATCTCATGGAGGAAGTCTCAAGGTGGCAGGTGCTGAGGCTGATTAATTCAGTGGCTCCATAATGTTAGTGTTGTCAGGGACCCAAGCCGTCCTCGGCTTGTTGATCTTGTCCTTAGCTAGTTCTCCTCAGGGTCTCAAAATGGCTACTGTAGTTCCAGGCATCACCTCAAGACATGCTAAAGACCAGCCAAAAAAGTGGGACTGTTCTTACCTTTAATTTCTTCTGAAGAGTAGGAAAATTATACCAGAAAATTATCTCAGAAGATTTTTTTCTCGTATGTCGTTAGCCAGAATTGGATCCCATGCCTATCTCTAAACTTTTACTGGCAAGGGAGATAGGATTATCATTACTGATGACTAACCAGGATTTATCCCTGAGTTATACTGGGGGGTGGGGAGAGGCAGGGGATAGGACAGGGCACTATCAAAACAAAAGGTAAATTTTAGCTAGTCTCCCAGTCATCTATTATGCATACAAACCCTCCAAAAGCTTATTGGCTTACAAAAACTATTTTTCTCAAGATTCTGGACTGGGTGAGGAGAGGGGTAATTCCCAAGGAAGGAGGGAGGTTTGGTGGGTAGGCAACCAAAAGTATCTCTTTCATGCAACTTATGATGGTTTATTTGAAAGTCAGAAATAGTCACATTTATATTATTCTTTTGGTTGTTCTTTCTACAAAATATGTGTTCAAAATGGTATATGTTAATTTAGTCAGTAACAAGTTGATTGGCTAATTCAACTGATAATTTTCTTCGTGGGTGGTAAAATGATGTTTGGTCTTCCCTAAATAATGAGCCATGTTATGGACTCCACATAGGGGTTTGCCTTTAATAACATTAATGCTTGACTGGATTAAGCCATTTGTGCCCTAAATTCTATAGACTGTAGACATCTGAGAATTAAGGTCAGAAGGATAGCAAATAATTCCTTTGATAATTTGATAAGTGGATTATTCACCATCAGAATATTACCCTTTTGAAAATGTGTAAATCACAAGCTTTTGAGGATAAAATTATTAAGTAAGCATTCCCCCCCTTTTAATCAGGGCAGGTAGGAAATCGCAACATAACAGTCTTTGTTTTGTAAAGTCACTTCCTTGCCCTAAATAGGCCTTCCAATTCTCTTTTAACTTTCATATGTGTGAGGCAAGAAATTCTTTAGTGGTGGCTATAGTTAGATTCCTATCATTTACTAAAATAATACATGGGCTTCCTTTTGTGATGATATCTTCCATCTTCTAATAAATGTATAACTGCCTCTATAACAATACCCAGTCAGATGATGAATGTTCGTATAATAATTCTACCTCTCTCCCCCATTTTTTTTTTCAAGAAGCTCATGGAACTGCTTGCACAAAATCAGATGTATTTCAGCATCATCTCTGTGAATCATAGACCATGAGGGTCGGAATCACAGCCCTCTAATCTGATAAGTGAAGAAAGTGAGGCCCTAGAGTTCAGAGAACCTTCTGGAAGTTGCCAGGCCAGTCAGTGGCAGAGTAGGATCTCATCATCTTGTTTTCTGGTTGATTGTCCTCTACACCACACCCTGCTATTAATGATTAACATTAAGGACAGAACTAACTCTAACCAGGTTATCAAGTCAAAGTCCTGAATAAGAGTAGGCTTTGGGGCACCTGAGAAGCTCCATGGGTTAAGCCTCCGACTCTTGATTTCGATCAGGTCATGATCTGATCTCACGGTCGAGGGATCAAGCTCCACATGGGGCTCTGCACTAAGTGAGAAGTCTGCTTCTCCCCTCCCGTTCCCTCTGCCCCTCCCCCCCAGTCCTACACGCTCTCCACCCCCCAAATAAATAAATAAATCTTTAATGGAAGAGTGGGCACCCACTCAGCCAGGTCCCTGCAGGGGCAGGGTCTGGATTATATCCTCCAGGTGTACTCTAACCCCCAGCCCGGTACTACCTACATCCCGACCCACAGGTACCTAAGGTCTCCTCAAGTCCCTGTTTCAATACGTGTCCCAGCAGCCCACGCAAACCCAGGGTGCAAGGAATGTCCTTGACAAGGTGCTTCCCTCCTCCACTCCTTCTCAGCGTGAGAAGAAAGGGACAAACAGAAGAACACATCTGTAATGCATTGCTTGCCCTCATAGTACCATCTCGGTGAAGTTAAAGCCAAACTTTAAGAATAGAATCTTCCAATTCAGTCATAAAAGTGGGTTTTTACTTCTCAATGTTAGTTGTATCTTACCCCTTCAATAATTGTTTGGATTTAGACACCCTGGGCCTGTATTTTTTCAATATAGAATTATTCCGTTTGTGGCATTCACTCACACCCACAACTCATTTGTTCAAATCGTACATTTCTGAACAGCAGAAAGGAAAATGTGCTCCAATTCACTAATATTCTTAAACAATTAAAGCACAACTAAGAAAATGAAGCCTAATTTCTCCTCTTCATCCCTTGCTTCCTCTTCTTCTTTGACCAACAATTGCTATAATCCACACTAATGAGGTAGACTGTGTTAAGAATTTTCTTCACTTAACATTTCTCATTATTAATAAATTTTACACTGACAGCTATAAAGTGAACACTTTGGATTTATGCACCTAACCTAATTACATATGCTGCATGTACGCATTTCATTATTTACTTGACAGATTCATTCCTTGATATCATAAATAATTAAACAAGAATCAAATATTAACAATCAGATACATGTTAATTCTCCTCAAATCTGTAGAAACAAACTATATTTTTATCTTCAGTTCAACAAGCACTGATTAAAATTTCTTCATTAGGCAAATTTCATAAGCAAAGTTCTTGATGTACTTTTCTTACTTTCACTGAAAATTAAACCTGGAACAGATTATTTCAGGATTACTTCATGGGGAAAAAAAAATGAATATAACAGTATTTCTAACAAGCCATTGGATTCGTAATCTTTCTCAAGCACGGCTGTATCTTATATATGAAACATTAATCTGCGTGTTTGTTAGGAATTTTCAAATATGGGTTTTATTATAAGCCAGGAGACAGCACCATATGGGTTGCAGGTAGTGTATTACCAGAGCTTCTTGTCTAGTGAGATGATGGTTTTAACCAAACAATAATTTTATAACTTGTTTAAAGAATAATATCTAGGGGCGCCTGGGTGGCTCAGTTGGTTAGGCGACTGCCTTCGGCTCAGGTCATGATCCTGGAGTCCCGGGATCGAGTCCCGCATCGGGCTCCCTGCTCGGCAGGGGGTCTGCTTCTCCCTCTGACCCTCCCCCCTCTCATGCTCTCTCTCTCATTCTCTCTCTCAAATAAATAAAAAAATCTTTAAAAAAAAAAAAAAAGAAGAATATCTAGCCATTATGGATAACGGTAGAACTAAATTTATTGGGGCTGAAAATTCACCCTGAGGTCACAGTATAGCCATTGCTTTTTCTGCTTTAATGAGCTAGGTTTAAGAATTTTTTATTCAAGTATATCAACATCTTCATTGATCAAAGTATTCTCACATTTTATCAAATTTGCTTTGGGAGAGCATACCATACAATTTCATCATTTAAAAAATATTAAAGATTCATAGATAGCCACATTATTCATAATACAAGATTAATGCCAGGCTGACAGGTTTTTGTAAAGATCTGACTCTTTTTTTTTCTAAGTGCATATACCATATCTATGTGAAATGTACCTCTGATGTTGCATATTGATTACTCCCTTCTCTTCTCTTCTGATGCTAAAGAGAGAATATTATGGAATGATGGTCAGGGTTAGTGTGTCTCTGACCTACACATGTACTATTAATAATTTATGAGCTGATTTAAAATCAGCACCAAGAAACCAACTGAGGACCACAGCCGTTGCCTGGAATGACATACACCCGGGGTTGAAAGCACGTGCACCCGAATTTTGAGGTTCCGTTAAAATATACAAAGAGATACAAATGCTCTAAGTGCCAGAGCTAACTGAATGGAAGGAAGCCATGCTTCTTTGTTAGAAATTTCAAGTAGCTACATTTATCTTGTTTCATCCTGTCCTTTCTGTGACATTAGATTTCCTCTTTAAATTATTTAATTAGATTGTCAAGTGAGCTCATAGCGTCTAAAAACATCAGAGAATCTAAATTCAAGGAATAGGGAGGTATATAAAGCAAAAAGATGAGCGCTTTCTTCTTATTTCCCCCATGCTTTCACACGCAGAGGTTGTCTGATGAGTATCCTTCCAGACTGTTCTAGGCTCACTTAAGGATAGAGGAGATGGGGAGGAGGAGTTCCCCCTACCCTCAAAAACGGTATCACACTCTACTTACTGTGCTGCAATTTGCCTTCTTCACTCAACAGTCTATCAAAGACATGCCCTGTATCAGCACATACATTTGTAGCTCACATTGTAAACAACAGTATAGTGCTCCATTTTATGGAGGTGACGTGGTCCATTTATCCTTTCCCTCATTAACAGAGTGCTAAGCTGTCTCCGATTTTTCACGATTAAAAAACAGTGCCACATACACTGAACATACATGCTTATGCACTTGCTCAGCTGTTTCACTGAGAGCACCAAAAGTGGAATGGCTAGGTCAGTAACTGATTTTTACAATCTCCTTGATCCAGAGCTCCTGGCCAGCTCAGTCAGTAGGGCATGTGACTCTTGATCTCAGGGTCATGAGTTCGAGCCTTGCATTGGGTGTAGAGCTTACTTAAAAAAAAACAAAAACAAACACTAAAATCTCCTTAATCCATTAATTAGGCAAGGATAAATAAATATTCCTCTTTAGGGTTTAAGTATAACAACATTGCATTAATAGGTTTGCACATAACATTTAAGTCCATTTTCTTAGAAGTATAGTTTTAAAACTTGAATAATATGAAATAATTTAGGAAAAGATCATCTAAAGTTTTAATTACATTAATTTCATGTGTGAGTAGCTTTATGCAAAAGCAAACTAAAGTCTAAGTTGTTCCTCGTGTTTTCACAGTATGTCATCCAGCCACACGTCTGTCTGTATTATTTTTAATATCAACACCCAAAGCAGCCAGTCTTCATTTTAGCAATGTTACATGTAACGAACACTTTTAAAGTGGGTTCATGGAGATTGACAACTGTTAAACTACTGAATTTTTTTTTTAAATATATCCAAAGGATTTTATGTGTAAAAACATTTCATCCACAAAATCTAATTAAAAACAGTATTGTTATGTTTTTTGGAAACCATCACAAGTTAAGTATATTTGTAAAATTCTCTGCTTTTCCCCTAAATTGTTTGAAGCTTTCTACAAACAGTGTAATGGTTACCTAGTGTGTCTGTCAAGTTCCATTATATGAAGTAGAATATGCTTTCAGAAAAGATGCCTTGCATCTGATGACAAGCACTTCCTATCTGCTAGGATTCATAAAAATTGCAACATTGATCATTTCATGTAGAGATTTTCTTTCACAAGAAGATAAAGGGAAACCTTGTTATGCCAAATGACTTACTAGTCAAAAGTATCCGGGACACTGAAACCTGGAAACTAGTTAATGGTTTGTAACAAGTCAGAAATAAAGATGTTCAACCAAGAAAATGACATTAAGCAGCACTGGCTACAAGAGAAAAGAGCAGCCTGTCAGAATCATGCAAGGGCTGTGGTGACAGGTAGACAATAAAATGGGATGACACCCATTTCTCTCACTGGAGGTGTTTTCAACAGCTTTCTCTTGAGAGTTTCCATGCACTTCCTTTGCAGGCGACCTTCCCTCTAAAAATGGCAGCGGACCCGTTGGAGGTCTTACTAAAATTCTCCTTCTGTGTTATAAAATATGTTATGTAAGACAGATGGCTGTAGCTGAAGAGTTAATTCTTCATTGCGTAAAGGCAAGTGGGGACAACGGTCTTTCCAGTAAGGCAGCTCCTCGGGTGACATATCCCAGCAATACTGCAAGGTAGGCATCATGAAACAGGAAATGAGTCGGGGAAAGTCAGTCCACAGCACCACCTAAAATGGTGGACAGCACGAATCCAAACAGAAGCAGCATGGCACATAATTAATATTTCATACTCAGATTGGTAGCCATTATATCTGCAAATGAATTCCACATACTAGCTTAAATCTCCACAGTTTATAGTCCAACAGCCCCATTAGGATGAACACTGTTTTCATTTTTAAGAGACAATTTTCTTTCATTTACCCTCATCACAAAACCGCAATGGTAAGAGTATACCTCTACTTACCTCACTATGGGCTGTGAAGGCGATGTCATCGAGGAACAGAAAGAAAGCAAAGCACCCAACTAAGTCCCCAATGGGTTCTTTAATACCAGCAATTTCGAGGAATGAATCTACCTGATCTAAAATAATACTATCGATGTTTTTTACTTAACCCCGTTCTACTGTAAAGTTATATCATTTCATACATGTCTATTTAAAGTGTTATAATACCACTGAACTAATTTCCAGTAGAGTAATAGCTATTAGTCTAAACCATTTCTCTTTTTAAAATTCTATTTCCAACATATTTTTAAGTTGTATGACAAAATAAACATTTCATAACCCTTTGCAGCTAAGTTTTTTTTCTACTAATGTCATTTCAACCGGTGGGAGGTCTATATTTTCCACACTGCAGTTCTACATCTAAAATGATTTCTGATATAGATTAGCTGTCCCTTAGCTATGAAAGACAAAATCTTAGTGTCTTTAACCCTGTCTTATTTGACAGCAAGCACATATCTACCTGAAATGGAAAGCAAATATTTGTTCTTTTCATACAGCTGTCAGTGCAAACTTGGGTTGTTTAGAAACCTGTTCACACGCACAGAATTGGTGTTTAATACATGACATATGATAAAAGGTCGATAGGTAAAATCAAAGATTATTTAAAAGAGTTGACACACATTTTCAGAACAGAAGGTGATGGTGTTATGCCATAAATTATATAGTCCATTGACAATGCGAACTTCATTGCGCATTCATTTGATTGTTTGTTTAAGAAAACAGGTTTGATTCAGTTGCTCGCTTGCCAGAGTATCAACTTTGGGTCCGCTCGCAGGGATAGGTATAAGAAAATGTTGTTTGTTACTCTAAAATATTTCCAGTTAAAGTTGCTTTTCAGCTCTTTCTTCCAGGGGACTTTCTAATAGCTAATGGGAACATATTCTGAAGTCAGGCAAGCTGAGCATTCCTGATATTACGGCCACCTAACCGCGCCCCCCCCAACCCTAGGCACACCACCCAACAAAGTCAAGCTTCTGCTTTAAGAAACTGGCGGCTCCTGAGTATGCAGGAGCAGTGATTGACCAAAAGATGCTTTCAGGGGTAAATTTACTTTCCTCCTGCCTCCAGGATTTGCCCTATCCTGGGGCCAAACTTCACCTGCCCCTAGACCCACTCTGTTCTGAAGCCCCAAGGACAGAACTGTTCTGCTTCCTGTGGACAGCGTCCCATCTGCTGAACACACATTTTAATAAGTAAACTCTATTTCCAGGGAAATACCTATTGGTATTAACAAGAAAATAGCATCTCTCTACAAGATTCTCTGAAAAGAAATCCTGTCAATGCCACTCATTCTACCTTCAAAGACAAGTCCCTGTAATTACTTTCTCCTCTTCGTTTCCTTGTCTGGATAAAGCAACAAGATCAAGAGAGCCTATCCATTTTCCCCAGATACCTTCTAAAATGTGCGTCTGCTTTGCAGGCTGGGATCAGAAATTTCATTATCTGTATTTGTATTAGTAATTCACTGCACAAAGAGAACAGGGGGCAGAGGAGGAGAGCAAGCATGGAAGCAAACATCAGACAGACAATTGTATATATGCAAATGCTTGCAAATTTCCACCAGCATCTCCATATCTATAACCAAGCAACATGGAAGCCTATTCATCCCTCATCTTCTTTGCTGCCAAATATGGTTGTGGTTTTGGAGGAGAATATTGAGAAAACGTTGAACTTTCAGCCACCGGGGCTGAAATCTAACTCAAAGCCTACTACATGAAAGGCGAAATATAAAATGCATAAATATAATCAGTGATTTTCTAGAAAGACATGAGATATGCAACCTCCTGGCTACAGAGGGTGGGAAACAATATGCTCTGGGAGGGGGCAGGGGAAGGAAATCGTTGCATGCAGCTCTCTAGGCCAATTGACAGGGAACTGAAATGTTGCCTCTTGGCTTGGGGTTGTGTATTTGCGTAAGCAGCCTGAGCAAGAAGGGGCATGGAAAACCGGAATCAGGCATGATGAAGAAAATGCCCCAAATTTGAATTCATAAATACAATGTACTCCCTTTCAAATGAGTATCCATGGTGATTGAAAAATGACAGCAGGACTCATCATGTATTTTGTCTTGAAATCAGTTAGTCCCAAATAATAATGGTTCTAGAAATTTTCGTGACTTTCTTTATTCTTATACATAGATTCTACTCACTGCAAATCAGTAATAAGAGTAATAATTCACACATACACATTCATTTCATATGCAGTAATTCAGCTCACTTTCACAATCATGCTCTGGGGGAGGATCGGTATTATACTCATTGTACAGGTGAAGAAAGCAAAGCTCAGATGTTCAGAGATTTTCATCACTAATAAATGACAGGACTGGAACTCAAATTCTCCTGATCTCCTGAGCCCCAGGTGCCACCACATTATGCTGCTGAGCAACACTATCAAAGAGAATTCATTGCAAACGTAATGGAAATGGCCATTTTTTTTAACCTCTCAGCAACATCTGACCCTGCTGCCCACTCCTGCCTTCTTGAAACCCTCTGCTTCCTTTATTCTTGGGAATTGCTCTTTATTGATTTGCCTTCTGCCTCTTAGACTTTCTCAATCTCTTCCAAGATTTCCTCTTCCTTGGCCTTCTGTCCCCTTCTCTTAATTTCTGCCTCATAGACTTTCTCAATCTCTTCCAAGATTTCCTCTTCCTTGGCCTTCTGTCCCCTTCTCTTAATTTCCACGAGCAATCTCGTCCACTTCTATTCTTTCATTTATTCATTCAACAAATATCTTTTAGGCACCTCCTGTGTGCGACACACTCGTCTGGCCACAGGGGATAGCACAGTGAACAACAGTGAGCTCCCTGCACAAACCAAGTTTATATTGTTGGGTGGGTGCAGAAGAGACAGATAAAAACAAATAGATAAGTAACATGGATATAGGTGGTGAGTGCTGTGGAAAATCTAAAGCAAAGACGAGGAATAGGGAGGGACAGGGTAAGGGAGTCGAGAGGAGATTGCAATTTGGGGTCAAGGCAGGCCTCACTGACTAGACATTTGTGCAGAGATGACCTCTGTCGATCTCCTCTCAGATGATTCCAAATTTCCATCTTTGACCTCTCTGCTGATTCCAACCCCACGCTGGCACTTCCAAACACACCATCTCTTCCTGTACCCCCGCCCCCAAGTCATCACCGCCACACCTGAATTCACCCTCCCCTCCTCTTCCTCCTGCACCTGTGTGCCCCCAACTCTGATTAACAGCACTGCCCGCCCCTTACATCACAAATGCACAGTCAATAAATGTGTAAGGGGCACCTTCGAGGCAAGTGCACTATTCTAGGTGCTAAGAGAATAGATTGATCAGTAAGAGCCATTTTCTTCTTTTTTTTTTTTTTTAAAGATTTTATTTATTTATTTGACAGAGAAGAGAGACACAGCGAGAGAGGGAACACAAGCAGGGGGAGTGGGAGAGGGAGAAGCAGGCTCCCCGCAGAGCAGGGAGCCCGATGCGGGACTCGATCCCAGGACCCTGGGATCATGACCTGAGCTGAAGGCAGTCGCTTAACCAACTGAGCCACCCAGGCGCCCAAGAGCCATTTTCTTCTTGAGAGCAGTGTCTAGGGAAATCATATAGGGAAATGACTTAGGATTTATAAAGAGACCTGTGTTCAATTCCAACTCTTCCATTAATTAGCAGTAGGTTCATCTCTACGCTGGGGATAATGGTACCTACTCCTATTAATGTTATAGGGATTAAACTCAGCAATGCCAGGAAAGTGAGCCAGTGAGTGAATGAATGAATAAATCAATGAATGGTGTTCTTCCTGCAGTGCTTGAGGTGGAAAGTACTTAAGAGGTTTGCGATGATGCCATCAAGACCCATTCTCTTATGTCTAAGCTCTGTTCTCTTTCGTGTGGCCTCATTCTCAGGCAGGCTCCCCTGACAGTGGCAAGATGGCATCCCAGAGTGCCAGGCTTGCACCAGCGCCCAGTCACTCCAGAGCATGAAAGAGTTTCTTTTCTTTTCTCCATGACCGCACAAAAATCATTGGTTCTGCTAGAGTCATGTACCCACTCCTGAGCCAGTCACTTGGGCCAGGGAAATACCGTTGCTCTGACTGGCCAGGCATGGAGGCTGAATCAGCCCCACTCGGACCTGAGAGCGAAGAGGGGTGGCCCCTGAGGAAAAGCAGACAAGACATTCTGTCTTGTATTATGGTTAGATGCTTCCATGTGTATCTGCCCTCAGATGGAAAGCCCCTGAGAACAAGGACCATCCGTTTGTTATCATTGTGTCCCCGAGATCCAGGACAATCCTTGAATATTCATTCAACAAATATCTTTTAGGTACAAGCTCAATAAATGTTTCTTGGCATGAATTGATTCATTAAACTAGTTTAAACGAGTTCTTTTGCTCATTTTAAGTTCTGTGGTGTCTCGTTCTTTTTATTACCTGAAGATACATAAGGTCTTAAACAGGCATACACCTTTTAACACCTTACAAGACAGGATTCCAACAGCAGAAGCAAATAAACCATCTTGGTAATTTACATATATATTGACTCTCCTCCAAAATCATTATCTCAGCTAATTTCACACAGGTGAGAAAAAAGCAAGATTCTGTGATGCCTTTGGAAGCCACTTCATTTTGCTGTTCTGTTTTTGTTCAGCAAATGTTGCGTTTGCTAAACAGTCACAAGCGTCAGACTCACTAGAGCCTTTCCCAGGCTATCACTATGCCAGTGTCATCATTTGGATTTTACTGCAGCCTAGAAATGTCCTTAGTCTTCCCTTGAGCTATTTCACTTCGATCTCTGTGGCCTCTCTCAAGGACCCCCTGCCCCAAGTCCTGTGATCTCAAGTGTGGCATTTTCTCCTCTGTCCAGGGCACACAGCCACCCCCTGGACGCTCTGCCCAGTCTTGCTTACAGCTACATGTGGCCAGGTGACCGAGTTCTTACCAAGAGACACACGGCGACATCAGCAACTTCCAGATAGCTCCTTAAAGGGGTTTGAGATTTGATTTAAAATAATCCAGCAAAGGAGGAAGGCATATTCAGAGGACGTAAATGGTGTAAGTTCCACCACAGGGAGGTGACTTTGAGTGATGGGCCCATGGGAGTGTATTATACTCCATTATCTTTACATGTGTGTATGCTTGAGGATTTCTATCGACAAATAAATCAAAATAAATGAAAATGCAACACATTAATTAAATAAATTAATTAAAAGGTGCTTTGCCCCAGTTGTTCTCGCCTTTCCATCTTTAAGCTAGACACAGGAGTGAATGGGGCAATGTTGGAAAGTACTCGTCGAGGATGGCAGGGCCACACCACCAGCCTGGGTCCCTGAATGATTTCCTGGGGCAGCGCTTGCCTACCTGTGGTGGAGAGTTCCTGAAAGAGACATCGATTTCTCGCTCATTGGAGCCACTGCTCCTTGGGCTCTCTTTATTATGATGACAGTGTTCTCTCCATAACCCCAGCTCCTGATTTACTTACATTCTATATCAAAACAGTCTCCTTTCCTCTAACAGACAGTATAATTCACCTGCCTTCACCACTCTTTTACCTTTTTCCGGTTCTCTTCGGAGTCAGAAGCATGACACAACTCAGTACACGTCCACTATGGCTACGTCTTTGCTCCTCTGGGGGGGCCAGCTCCACAAGCACCTCGACTACACTAAGACAACCTGACGTTAAATTGCTCACGATCCACCTCACTGTCGAAACCCTTGCGGAAATGCCATGTTTGCGCTTGGACGTCTACTATTTACCACAGTTATGGACAAACTTGATTCAGAAAAGGACCATAAATTATTACAGCAAAACTTAGCATGAAATAGTCATGTTGAGAACATTTCAACTAGAACATAAAAGGTTGGCTGTTCTTCCCCACATAAAATATGGTTGTATTCTATGGGGCGCCTGGGTGGCTCAGTCGTTAAGCGTCTGCCTTCGGCTCAGGTCATGATCCCGGGGTCCGGGGATCGAATCCCACACCTGGCTCCCTGCTCCGTGGGAAGCCTGCTTCTCCCTCTTCCTTCGCCTGCCGCTCCCCCTGCTTGTGCTCGCTCTCTCCTGCTATCTCTCTCACTCTGTCAAATAAATAAATCAAATCTAAAATATATATACACACACCCTGTAGGCTGCATCCACCCCATTGACATGGCAGCCTTCCCCTGCGCAGATCCGGCTCGGTCCCACACCGCTCGCACGACTTCGCAATTTGTGTGCTTGGAGGGCATACCCCCTCCAGAGGCAAAGTTTCGGCCCTTCCCTGGCCTCACCCAGGCTTCTGACGCATTGACCCCGAGCTCAAGGGAGCCGGCCACAGACTGGGCCTCAAGGGTAGCCTGAGGCACATGGATTTAAAATAATTTTCTAGGGGCGCCTGGGCGGCTCAGTCGTTAAGCGTCTGCCTTTGGCTCAGGTCATGATCCCAGGGTCCTGGGCAGGAAGCCTGCTTCTCCCTCTCCCACTCCCCCTGCTTGTGTTCCCTCTCCCACTCCCCCTGCTTATGTTCCCTGTCTCGCTGTGTCTCTCTCTGTCAAATAAATAAATAAAATCTTTAGGAAAAAAATAAATAATTTTCTAAAAAGAGCTGTTAATCCTTGTAGTGGATTACCAAAGGTCAGTCTCTTTCTCCAGTGGTCCTTAGAAATAAGGTTGATTTTCACATCGTGGCTTTAGGTAAATTCCCCTGAAGGTCAGAGGATGAAATTGGTAGACCTACAGAGAGGAAAGTACAAAGGGGATGCAAACTACCGTTTGTTATTATTGAACCTAAAACAATTAGGAGTTTCAAGCAGCTGTATTGGCAGGGGTAGCCTATGGGGTTCCTCTGCTCACTTCCGTGAAGGGAGAACAATACCTTGTGAGTAGAGCCAGCCGGCTCCCACCTTCGTCCCCAGCATACCCACGGCCCCATGCCCACCCCCCACCCCCCACCATCACCCAGCCCCCGGCTCCCCTGCCCCCGCTCGGCAGAAGTCTGTCTTTGCCTCACTACTCAGGCTCTGCCTGTGCAGGCTGGAATTAGCGTGGGCAGGACCCAAGAGGATCGGAGATTGTCCTCACCCATTTACACGACAGAAGAGCAAGGGATGGATATGACAGGATAGAGAGGAGGGGCAGAAAGACAAGAGCCAGTGTGGGCTGGGATGTGGAAGTCTGGACAGTCACTGAAGTTGTCAGAAGTTAAAAAAAAAAACTGACAAGGAATGTGAGGGGCGTGTGTGTGTGTGTGTGTGTGTGTGTGTGAGATAGACCGAGACAGAAAGTTTGGGGGCTAAAATTAGATTCTTTTGGTGTTTTTTAGGAGACTTCAGTAAAACTCTAAATTACTTTTCAGTTCCTCTTTAAAAGTCTGTCTGGGCTTCAGCTTAATCAGGGCTATATGACAGAACAGTAGCCAAACGGAGAAAATGCTAGCCAGTCCACATAGTCAGCTCTTCCCACTTGAAATCGCCCATCAGTTTTCAGATGTCACGCTACTGTTTACACCCTGCACTGGGCACAGTGTCTTATCAGAAACAAATTGACCAAAAGAAATATTTGATCAAAATGTTTCATTGAATGGTCTCGTTGATCAAAGAAAAAAGTCATCTTGAGCAAAGCATTTCTTGACTGCCACGCAGACGTTATGAATGGACAATCATGTTACCATCTCAAGGCCCACTACAGTCAAGAAATGAGAAACAGAGGCGCTGTAACAGAGGGTTCTCATGCACCCTCAGGACGATCAAAGTTTCCAAGTTCAAGGAGGTAAACAGCCCTGAATTACCTCCTCCCGCTCCCCAAGCTCTTCTTCTTTTCCTGGTTCTGCCACAGGAAAGGGGCCTGAAGAGGGTCTGCAGGCCTTTCGCCCACCCCATGGCAGTAATTCATCATTGCCTCTAGAATGCGCTCCGTATCAAACTGTAGGCTGGTGCTGGGTGGTAGGGGGTAGGAGGCAGAGATAAAAGGCAGTCCTCACCCTCCAGGAGCTTCTGCCTGAACAGAGGAACGGACAGACAGGTGACCCACCCTGCAGAGCAAGGGGGAGAAGTGTTGCCAGAAAGGCACGTGGGGACATGAGGTTGGTCGTGGGTCTTGTTGCACAAAGGGTGTGGTCAGAGTCGACATCAGTCATCAGTGCATAGGAGACAGAACACGAGTCCTGAATAAGTAGTAGGAATTAGCCAAGCAAAAAGGCATTGGAAGGGAAAACGGAAAGACCCTTCCAAGCAGAGGGAATGTGCAGTGACTTCATCACTGCTGGCCTCACCCCTGGCCTCACGTTGTATCATTATCCTCATGCTATAAACGAAGAAACAAATTCCATAAGGTTAAGTGACCTATTCCCCGGTCACTTATCTTATAAGCAGTGAAACTAAGATTTAAACTTAGTACCATACTCCCTGCCTCTTTATAGAACTTGCTCTCTGAAGGGGAATCCTTCTTATTTAGTGATACTCACATATTCCTCACACCCTACCTCAGGAACACCTAGGGTGAAAGCAAGTGCCTTTTACTCATTCTGGGAAGAGGTCCAAACTATTACAGATTCAAAAATCATAGAATTTTAGATTCTCTTCTTCAAATCAGTTTAAGGAAATTGCATAAAGAAGCCCCCCCACCCCCGGCCCCTCTCACACACAAATACTTAAGAGATTCACAGTGTATATTAATATACGAAAGGCACTGACAAGTCCTGCAGAAAAAAAAAATTAATGTTAAATTTTGTTTAACACAATGTGTCTAAAATATAACTGACTATGGAAACCTTCAACCTACCTCCTCTTTTTTCTTTTTAAACAACACTTATTAACACCTTTAAAGACATTCTGCATTCTGTATCCAATCTTCTTATTGCAGTGATGAGGATACTGCAGTCCAGAGGGCTTGGGAGCTCCCTCTGAGTATGTGCTAGTAGTGGAGCCAGAACTCAGTTCACCAGACTTCCTTCCAGTCAACACTCTCTCTGACAAATCATGCTTCAATATGTCCATTCCATACTTCCAGTACATAAACAGTATGCACAGCACATAAGTTGATAACCTTGTAATTGTCAACTTACAAATTACCCTTTACAAAAAAATACAAAGAAATCCGTAAGTGAGAGCTGAGATCATGTATACAAGTTTGAAGTGTGTTTATATACACTATTAATCGCCCTTGTCATGGTTTATATTAGTTATCCAAGTCTTGCTGATATCAACTGTTGATCTTCACAGCCTTCCCACTGAAATACTAATACCAATAACAACTACTAGCTCTCTCAATGAGAAGGATAACATTAATATATTGATGCCAATTTCTAGGGTTTATCTTTATGCATTCACTTAAATGGAACCAAAGCTGAAGAAATCAGTCGTTAACAAGATAATCACAAAACAAATCTTTGTACCAAGTGCTGTGTTGCTAGATCAAATCCTATTATTACTAACTAAAAAGAAAATTCTTTACTTGGCAATTCAGTTGGAATCCAGACAGCACAAAAAAGGGAGGCGGGGAGGAGGAGTGGAAATCTTTTTCTTTTGTGAAGATTTATGTTATAACAATATTTGTTATATAAAAATTTAAGTTTTGCTTGAATGAAAGTTTTTTAAAGGTAATATACAAGTGAAAAAACGCATTTCAAGAGTAGTCAGTGCCCAACTTTGGAGAGTATTTATGAATAATAATGTATTGAGAAAGGTCAATTGGGCTTTCTGTCTAAAAAGTTAAATATTCAGTGCCTGCTTCTGCATTTGTTACCAAAGACTTCTTTATCGGTACAAGGAGGCAAATGATACCCTGAAAATGTTTTAAATGTGCAACTCTGCTTATCTTCCTGTATTAATGATCCCTACGGCGGTTGTTATATTAACCTTCTCACACAGCACAGCAAGAGGGGAAAAGTACTGTGAAAGGAAGGAAAAGAAAAGACATTTAGTTTAATCTTGAGACCCTTTTTTCAACCTAGCCATTTTCTGATTGTCAAGGGGGAAAAATGAAAGTTAGGTTTTTACTGGGTTTTCTTAAAATCTCAAAAAAGAAATTAGACATTTCCAAAGGGGTGATTCACTAGACATCATATACTGTGAAGGGGACAGAGATTAGATGATCAAATGAAAGTCTCATTACGTGAGTTCTGGGTTTCGTGAGGTCCATGAAAGAGCTCTGAGCAGGAGACAGTGAGTGGCTCCTGAGAAAGCCAGGCTCTCCCTCAAGGCTCTGAATTGCCCATTAGTGACTATGACATTACAAGAAACATCGTTTGCCCCTCAGAGGACTTCTGTATCCTTCCTCATACAGTCTCTGTGTTCACATAGAGGAAATTCAAAGGCTCTGTCTTTTCAGCCCTTTTAACTTTGACAACAATACCAAACCTGACCCTGAGACCCCTCTACCTTCTCATTCTTTCAAGGTGCTTGGGAAACCACCTAACTTTATGATTGAAATTAATGTTTCCATTCGACTGCAAATGCTGGAGCTCAACACACATGCCAGCAGAGTGAACACAAGCCCCTTCGGCTTCTTCAGCCAGGTAATACGGCTCTTCCTTTTTTTTTTTTTTCCATTATCCCTTTAATGCAGAGCAGGGCTACTGATTACAAAGAGGCAGTTTGACTCCAGCAATAGGTCTTCTTCACTAATCCTCACTGTCATGGAAATTCCAGCTGCTACAAAAATAAGAGGTTCAATCCATATTTGCCAGCTCTAATATGAAATCTGTCAGAGCCCAAATTAATGAGTTCCAAATTCCTTACATCATGATAACAGGTTAAGACTGGTCAATTAATTACATAAATCCTTCCCGATTCATTGTGCGTTTGCAGTCCAGATTGTGTCTTACATTACTCCATGACACAAGGCCTTTTGGCTCCTGTTGTTCTGCAGAAAGGCCCCATTTAAGTGGAGGCTGCCTGCCACGGCAAAATGTTAAATGTCACACGTTAAATTTGTACTTTTCTGTAATTGCTTTTGTTAAAAAAAAAAAAAAATTTAAATTAAAGCACAGGGCTCCCAGTACACCACAGTGCAGACGGCTGGGATGGTACCGAATGGATCCCCAGGTGCGCAAGTAGCTACCTTTTACCTCCAAAGGTTCGTGTGTCTCTGTGCCAGGTGCTTGGTAGGCAGTGGAACCCAGAACATGCATATGTGCGGAAATAAACCAAGTTTCCCCAGGATCTATGGCAGCAAAAATATATATTTGGAAGATTCTTTTCTTTATGAAAGGATTAAAATACCTTTCTTTACATAGCCAGATTCCCTTTTGTCTACCAGCAAAAGTTAGATGAAACACTGTTGATCTAATCACCTGTTCAGGAGCCTGCATTGTACAAGTGAGTGTGTGTTACACTTGTGTAGGTCTTGGCCTCCAAAAAGATGTTGCTGATGGCTTTGCTATTTGGATTTGTAACTGGTACACATCTACAGAGGGAAAATCATTGAGGATTAAGATCTCAAAGGAGTTCAAGAATCATCCAAGTCAAAAGTTTTCCTTTTTAAAACATCAAAATGAGCTTGGAATCACAGCTCATTTGAACTAGACCTAGAACTGTGGACTTCAGCTTCCTAGGGCGGCCGGTCTTCACCCCAGTACCGTTCCTCGTGGAATGGACTTGCATGGGCCTAGGGGCTCGGTATTGAATGGAACCAGTCCCCGGATGCTTCCTGCATCAGGGGGATTCTGCGAATACACGAACGAGCAGAGGATACTCCTCAACACGGACTGAAATCTATGTGGGGCGCAGGTTCCTTCCACCTGGAACCCCTAACACCACTCCACCACTCGGACAACCAGCCAGACCCCAGGCGGCGCGTTCTCGGGCGGGCAGCTGCCGCCGTGGCGCTGTCCCGGCAGCGCCCCCCTCTGTCCTCCGGCGGCCTTGCACTTGGTTATGCCACCGGCCGCGCGCCTCTTTTTTCCGGGCGAAGAACACCGCCCCGCTTCTGGGCCCGCAGCCTAAAGCGGTGGAGGACTTGTGTCTCCCCGCCTGTTCCTCACCCCCCCCTCCCCCGCACACACAGACATTAAACTCTGACCCAGGGCCGTTTGTGGACCCGGAGGCACGCGCTTCTACCCCCGAGGCCCAGTCCCGCCACCAAGCGCGACTGTCCCCTCCCTCTCCAAACGGGGGGAGGGGAGTTAAGGAGACGGCGCGTCCGCCCGGCAGGCTGTGAGGTCCTGGCGAGACTGGAGAGGAAAGAGGTTAACTAATGGGTGCGGTGCGTGCGCAGATAACACACAGGGAGCGCGCGGGTTGTGCCCCAGCCTCGCCGCGACCCCGGGGCGGCATGCCGTCGCCCCCTTTCTCGCACCGGCCGGCGGGGCCGGGGGCCGCAGCGCCGCGAGCATCTGCAGAACAAAGACCCCGGTCTAGACCGCGACAACAACGCCGCCGCCGCCTCCCCCGGCTCCGGCGCGGCCGACCCCGACCCAGCCGTCCCGAAACCCACCGAAGCGGCGCGGTCGCGGCTCCACGCGCGCTCACAAACCCAGCGGGGCCCCAGGAGACCACAGAGCCCGGAGGCCTGGGGCGGGGGGTAGGGGAGCATCGCTGTTCAAAGCTCCCTCCCACACCAACCCCCCCCCCCGAGGTCCCTCTGCATTCTCGTTTTCTTATTTTCCAAGCAGCCAGAGTTGTCATTTGCACATTGGGAAGGGGGCCTCGTGGTGCCCACGTTGGCAGCAGGTGGGGCAGGGGAGAGGGCGCTGCAGGTTTGTGCTGTAAATCGCTGTCCTTCTGCGGTTGTTGTTTCCACTCACCACCCACCGCCGCCCCCCCACCCGGGTTTTCTTTTTTTTTCCCTCCCTTTCTTTCCGCAGCGCAGTTGCTATGGGTTACCAGGGCGGTTGCCATGGGTTACCGGACCGAGGCCGACTGGCTCGCTACCTGCCACCCAGTCGCCGCCGCAGCCGCCGCCGGCGGAGCGCCCGGGCGGGAGGCGGCGGGAGCGCGCGTGTGCGGGACGCGGCGCGAGGGAGTGTGCGCGAGCCGCCGAGGCGCCGCAGCCAACAGGCGGCCGAGGGTGCAGCGGCGGGAGCGCCACCGCCAGTGGGGTGGGGGCAAAGCTATAAAGAAGACCCAGAGGTAAGAAACTAACAAAAACACAACCACAAGTTATGCCCGTGCTGCGTCGCTACAGCAGCCAAGACAAGCGGTGTGGGGTTTGGGATGAATCTACACTTCTGTGGGGGGGCAGAAAGGGTATTTTCCTCTTTGGCAGAAGCCATTTGCATAGTGTCTTTAGACTAGAGTTTACATTCAGCAGAAAACTGTGGCTGAATTTTTTTTCCCCTCTTCTCTTCTCTATCTTGAAAAGAAGTCTTTGGAATTTTGGAGAAAGAGAAGAGGATCATTAACTACCAGGGTTTACGCAGCTAAAATAAATTAGTGTCCAATGCAGTGTTCATAATAATGATCTAGAAAAGTTTGCAACAAGAGTGAAGAGCAATTGTGTCTGACTTCAAGGGACAATGGTGACTCGTTTGTGAGATGCATATGGCAAAGAACGGAGGCAAAATCCTTTGTAAATATTTCAAATTTTAAAGAAATTGTTGCTTACTTCCATTCTTCTACAATTTTTGAACTCCCTCTATTATAGTGTGTTAATGTCTTAGGACTTTTATTTGCAAAGAAAATTGTATCTCTGCTTTGAATGTCACCCTGCGGTAATTAATTTCAGACGGCATTTCTTTTTGAAAATGTGTTTATATATAATAAAGTAAGAAAATGTCTATATTCCAAACAAAAAGAGAAAATTATGTTGAAATAAATAATTTTCTCCACTGAAAAGATGCTACATTGAACTCATAGGACACTGACTAAGCAATTTAAATATTAAGAGGAAAACTATTTAGAAACAGAATAAGCTTTTGTTATTTTTGTCTTAAAACTGTAGGGGCCTTTCGTGGAAAAGGGTCTTCTTGATAGCTGAAATACCGAAAACTGTATTTGTACCACAGTAGCTCAATAATGATGAACCCTTAAGGCACCAAAAAAACAGAGTTCAAAACAGCATTCAATTTTCTGTTGGATATAACGGTAATTATGAGTAGGCTAAGTAAATTTGTTTATGTTCTTAATAGCCATAAAAGAAATTTTTATTCTTTTACCTTACCATAGTAAGGTTATGGCATATCACTTGTTTGTATTTAATTATTCAATAAAATGTGCATTAGGCTTGAAAAGCTCCTGCAAGATACTTAATATCTTAAGGGACATAACTACTTAAAAATAAACATTTCTGTTTTTCCTTAATAATTTTTAAAAACCTGAAATTTTAACTGGAATCCAAATCACTTTCTTCCAAGTGAGACTTTAAAGAAGCCCTAAGTAACAGGTTGTTGACTTTCATTTTTGACACCTCTGGGTTATGTAAAAAATCAGTTCTCAAACAAAACACATAAAATGGTTTTAGAGGTGAATCGATTTACCCTTTCAGAATTAGCCAGGGAAATACAGTTTTGCTGTATGTAAATCATAAAGCATCCAAGATTAGAATTCTTTAAATTTAAGTTCCATTAAAGACAGTTTTAAATAAACATCTATTTAATTTAGTTACTTAGTAATTATGTTCTTTTCCTTGAGAAAGCTTTATAAAAATATGCCAGAGAAAAATAAGGAACTAGAACAAAGCCAGAAAGCCATCGGGGGTTGAAGTTCACCTAAATAGCTCAGCTGCAGAAAATGAGTTTTAAGAAGCCAGTGCTGAGATACTACAACCCCCAAACCAAGATGGTTTGAGCCTCCAATGTGCACAACCGTAGTGACTATTAAACCAAGTCTTACCGAAGTTTCTCATTAAAATTTACTGCTGGTTCAAAAACACACTGAATTTAGGTGTAAGTCAGAAGAAATCTATCCTCTTCTATAGAATAAGTGAGCCAACAAACTGAACTTGATTTTTTCACGTTTAATGTGAAAACGATGATCTTATGAAGTTTACACACCACAGTAGTAGGCATACTTAATGTCAATTTTGATGGCTATGTTACATCATCTAAAAATAATATGACAATCGGTGGCACCTTACATGCTTTTCAAAAACTTGTAAAACAGAAATAATGTGAATTCAAATACACATTGCCAGCAAGCTAAGGATCGCTCTTAAATGACTGGATGGCAAACTTCACATGTTAGCAAGATAAAAAGAAATTGCTAAATCTTTTTTCCCCTGTATTAAAATAACGAGTCTTAGATGATAAAGTGACAAGATCCAAGATACATTAAATCAAAATATTTACAAAAGCTCAATAATGTTTTGGACCAAACAAAAACAAGAAGGAAAAATTAAGATCATTCTTATTCTAAATTTAATTTTTTTCTGTTCTTAGTTATGAGCATTTCAAAGACTTTTTAATAATACAGTAACTTTTAAATTCCCAGTTAAAATAAAATGAGGTGAGGTAACATTTAATTAAAGCAACAGGTTATTCCGGTTATGTAAAAATATCTTCCTGGTGGTTTCAGAGATATTTCATACCATTCAGTGAAGAAGAAACTTGGATAATTATCTCAAGAAAATGCTGCCTCATCTGAAATTTGAAGTTCAGTGTAGTTTATCTAAGACCTTTTATCTTTGGGCCACTAAAAAAGAAGACATTTTATTAAATGATACCAATCCTCAGGCGGATACAAGAAAGAAAGGACTTTTTAAAAATGAGTAATTCTTAAATTAGCAAGTTGATATTCTTTTCTAAATTACGGGACTATTTGTTGATAAACTTACTAATTTTTATAAGATTCCACTTCTAACTTGAAAATAAATGACAAAGAACCACCATTGACACTGAACGTTACCTAGTGATAAGAAATTGCACATTTAGTCCGAAAATAGTTAACCCGTAAATTCTAATCACACAACAATAATGAAAACAAACTATTTGTTTCCAGAAACCATGTGTGAATGAATCTGGACAATGAAAATGTATTTCTGAATCTATATACTGCAAATATAAGCAACATGACTAGCACTATTTCTGTTATTGTCTAAGACGTCAACATTATTTTAACATGTCTCTATTCATAAGGTACACTTTTCCATCTAAGTAGGACATAAAATACCGGAAAGGTGAAGCTTCTTAAAATATTTCAGTCAAACACCCAAAAGCAAAAAGTGTCTTTCCCAGTGCAGGGGAGGAGCCCACAAAATACCAGCCACATGTCTGCAGAGGCGGCCTGGTCTATGCCGTCAGGCTCCACAGTGGTTAAGATCACACAGGCTGTGTTCATGCGAACACTGTACCACGGATACAAGAAGGAAAGCGCTATCTGGATTTTTAAATGCAGGCTACCTATATACCTATTTTTTAAAATTGAGTAAAACCAAGTAGGTGTTTCTAAACGTACCTAACATTTCATCCCAGGGCAGGATCTTGTTTTTGCCCATAATGTTTGCCTCGAAAGGGGACTTGCATTCACAGGCCTTTTAGCTTTTTACAGAAGCTGAGCCAGAATAAGACAACATAAAAATAACTAATAAACAATGCAACATCTTTAAGAATTTAAATACCTAATGTCATGACAGTGAGCTTTAGGTAAGGATATATTATTAGCAAGCTTTCTTCTCCATGAGTGGACATCATTTGCTCTTCCTAAGATGGTAACGTGAGAATTATTTTTCAGGATTCCTGTGGAGCGGTGCTCATTTTACATCCGTGTGAACTACTGTCATCACTGCTGTGTCCAAACCCAGAGGATGAACTGGGAAAGAAGAGAGGGGGAAAATAATAAAAAGAGGAAATTGGTTTTCACAACACACTCAAAGCCTGAGTAACAGAGGAGAACTTTAATTATCTCCAGTCACAAAAGAGAGACAGGAAATTTGGACTTTTAATTAGCCATTTGGAGTGCAGTTGGATATTTTTTTAGCCAGATAATTTAAACGCGAATAATTCAAGTCTGACTAAATGAAAGTCACATAATCAGAATGCAGATAATTGAATTTCTACTGCATTCATTAATTCAGTGTGGAGGTGTGTGTGAAGACTGCTATGATGAGCTGTCACAGCTCAATAAAATCTCAGTCAATTAATTTTTTCATTATCTTAGTATTACATCAACAAAAAAGTGAAGTGTGTCTATATGTCTACACACACGCATATGTGCACTCTGTATTCTACAAACACATACACATTACATCGAAATGCAAGGAAATACCTTTCTGAATCATAATCTATATCGTTTTCTTTTTTTCCTTCTTCGTCTTCTTCAGGGAAACGCCGGTTCATCAAGGCAAACTTGTGAATGGCGTCTTCTACGGAGTACTTAGTCTGCCCAGAAACGCAAGCCTCGATGTCTTCCGAATTCAGATGGCTCTGCAGGAAGAGGTGGAGACAGCTATCTGAGAGCAGGAGTGCATTCTGGAGGACCCTGTGTGAGAGGAAAAGGGAGAAATGATCAGTGGTCGGGGATGGACAATTAGAGGGTGAGGAGAGAGCAACACGTTAGAAGGGTGGCCACCGAAGTCCTCTCTCCACTGGGCAAACTTTGCATCAATGAAAGACTTTGCCTATTAAAAGGATCAAAGCATATGTTAACTTTTTATTCAATTATTTGGAAATTTAGGTGAGTAAAAACATGGAGCTAATAGTTAAGAACATCTGTTAAAAGAATAACTTCAAGGACATTTCTTCAATTTAACCATCTGTTATGACCATGTGGATTAACTATGGAAAGATTTTGCTTATGGTCATAGAAATGTGTGCTACTCAAAAAAATTTTTTCACTGCCAACCAGCAGGTCGGTTCTGTGATCTTTTTGGCAAAGCTGTCATGAAACATCAGAACTTTCAACGACTATTAAAAATTGTATTAAAAAGCCAATATGTCTCTCAGCATGTTTTACATTTTAAAACTTTACAAGTGTGCTTATGTACATGTTTACAAGGGCTGGGTTGAGAGCTGGCTTTTTTGGAAAACCTAAGATGGACTAGAAATCTCCATAATCTTCCATGGCACTGTGTTTCTAGTTGTTAAAATAAGCCACCAAATAAAATTACTCCAATGATTTTACCATATATACACTTAAAATACGATAATTTTGTGCTAAGTACATTCTAGCCTTCCTACATTCAAGGTCAAAGTTTACAAAGACAGTACAGATTTCAACCAGGGCATCAGAACTACATGGAAAACTAAAAAACAACTCCAACAATTCTGTACCTGCTCAAATTCATATTATCACCGAATGTTTTTTTTTTTTTTTTCTGAAATGCATGTTTCAGAACAGGAAATTAAGCCAAAGTACACCCTTATTTTTAAATAAAAACTGGTTTTACCTTTTTAGGAAAGATCTTGATGTATGATAATTTCGTCTCTATGAATAGTTCAGTAATGATATATTACGAGGCACTCGGGCCCAACAGAGGGGACAAAACTAAAACACGAAAACCCGAGGATAATTTTGCCCAACGTGGGATTTTGCACAGAGAGCTCTATGTAACACAGATTATGTATTTCAGACCGAATGAACCTTCCCTTATATTCTGCATTTCTACACAAATAACTAGAAAAGTAAATCTTTTTTGGCCAATCATGTCAATTTACTTAAAATCCAAGGTCATTAGAAGATTTCCTTTTCTCCAAAATAAAAGAGTTATTTCTTCAAGGCAAAAGTCTACACATGTATAGCATCACAACCAAAATCTAGCTTCAACAGGCTTCCCAAATGTAGCTTGGGAAAATATTTTTACTGGCCTACTAAAAGGAAAGGTTAAACCTTTGTGCCTTTTAAAAGGGCAAAATCTCCAGCAAAGCAGCTAAGTACTTCCCCTCCCTCCCCATCCTCTGCCCCGGCTTCTCCCAGAAGATGACCATATCACATGATAAAGATTAATTTACCAAGTACAAGTAGTAAAGTAGTAAATCCCTTTTACTACTCTTTGAGATTTATTTTCTACATTTACAAATGTTTACCACTCTTGTTTTAAATACTTCAAATCAAGAGAAGATTTATAGGGCAACAACCCATTAATATTAACTCGCATTTGCCGTGAAGTTTGCACAGAGTTTCCTGTGTCCTGTCAGTGGTTTTCCTGCCGGCCACGAACAAGTAACTGCTCATAGGATTACGCTCACTGTTTTATTTCTGTTGGAAATGTGTTTTATTTTCTTTATAAAATAATAAGTAATCTTTAAAATTGATTTTAGATGGTTCGAGGCATTACACCACAAAAGTAATGAGCACTAATGCCAATGATATTGGACACAAATTCATTTTAGCTTTATTTCATGTCTAAAGCAATTCTACTGAGCCTTGAACTGCTCACGCGCGGTTATTAACTTGCTAGTAACCTAACACATGGGTACAGCAAACAAAAGTGATCAGAGTCCAGGTTGATCGGGACCTCAAGGCTACTGTCCTTTTTCTTGAGCTATAATTCAATTTCCAATTTTACTGTACATTAGACTCATTATTTCCAGTGTTTTCTTTTCTGCTTACTACTGCCATCTGGAGGACATGCCCATGAAAAGTGAGAGGGAGCCCAGCCCGCACATACCCAGCTCACAATTCTGAAGTGGGAGGATGTGGCCATGGGGGGGGGAGGGGGGGGAGGCGACATCCGACCACACGGGCCTGGAGTTCAAAAAACAGTGCCCCTGCTAGGCACGGTTTTGGTTACTGGAAGGCCCTCTGACTGGCAGGCTAAATTTATGCTACCGTGCTCCATGGGGATGGGTTTTTAAATAAGCAAAATAACTTTTTAACATATTCATGATTTTTACTCTCAGGTATTTCATCTCACAATTAAAAATACCAAATTTTGGAAGTATTTTCCCACCTGGTTCGCTGAGCATAGCTAGTTCGTTTTAAGGAGTATCTGGTTTACTGTATTTCAGAGAATGTTGTGACTGCCATCATCATAATATTAAATCCTATTTTTACCTTAGTCATATTTGTGCCACATTTTCCACAAACAAATCAAATAGCAGAAAATCAACTTCAAGCTTGATATAAAGAGTACTTTGTAAAATGGTCAATAAAATGTCATCTTTATAAGGCTCCATAAAAATAAATGTATATAATTTTCAAGCCTTTATAAAAGGAGCAAAAAACAGCCTCTAGAATTTTAAAGAAATGTCTGAAAAGATATTTACAACATGAGCCAAAAGTTATTCCTTTCCCCAAAAACAACTTTAAACTAACCAAAGCAAATCCTGTTTTTCCCTTGTATTGGACACAGTTGAAAATCTGGTTTTCCTCAACATGATTTTATTAGGTGTATTATATACTGGTTCAGTTGGGAACAATATAGAGCTATGCAAAACCACTTAATCCTAACTAAGGATGCCCTGTCTACTGAACCCAATATAATGATATATACACATGTGTACAGAGTGTGGAAGGTTAGCAGTGGGATGTAGGGAAAAAAAATTAATTCAGCCTGTTTACCTCTTACCATGAGAAAAAAAAGAAATAAGAAGACCTACAAATCTTCACTGAAGACATTCATGATCTGTGCTATGGTGCCCTCTATTGAACACAAAGACTTATAAAAAAGTGTGTGTGTGTGTGTGTGTGTGTGAGTGTGTGCGTAAAACTAGTGTTTCCATGGCATCCTTTTGTAAAAAACTATAATATTCCTTAAATTTTTAAGAAATACAAAACTGTAATATAAAAGTCTACACTGTAAGGTACATTTAGTTATATTAACGGGATGAATTCAGTAAAGAAGGAAAAGCTGGCTCCCATTCGCGGTATGAATCAAACATAAATTAGTAGGACTGCCATGTTTATAGTTGGTGACTTACCAACAGTTTATTATTTTAGTCCGTAACTTTCTTTTTCCATAACTATTAGTAGAAGTGACTTACAATCTATATAATTAGCCGGGGGTGGAAAAATCCAAAAGGGCGATTATAGCCAAGATGGAGAGAAAATGAATACGTTTGAAAAATGTCACAATCATACTGACCAAATTTAGCTAGCTTTAAGAGTTCTAGTAATTATAAACTTGCCAGTTCCGGGAATTAATATGATGCCTCCACCTTTCCTATAATTTCCTTGTGTATAAAATCAAGATGATACCCAATTCCTAATAATACTGTAGGAATGGAGATAAAACATGTAAAAAGCTAAACACAGAGCAAGTGTTTAATACATGGTATAACCTATTATTTGGCACTTAGAGAAATAACTTCTCAGTTCCTTTATATAGACATGGCCTGGATATGTACTTTGTTATTAAAGATGGATAATTTCACCTCAAGGTGAAAAAAAAAAAATTCTAAACTTCTAAGTTTATACTTATAAACACACATATGTGCAGAAACAGCAGCATTTTGGTTTTAAAGGGTTTGAACATATATAGTGTTCTCAGTTCAAAACTTCAAAACCTCCATAAAACACCAGATTTTAAAAATACATGCTAAAAATCTACAGCACAAGCATATTTCACATTTTAATGCTGGGGTGTCTTCTGTCTCAAGTTCCTAAAAGTGCTCTACAAAAAAACAAAGTGCAGGCTATTGATAGTGACCTTCCTTAACAAGCAGCCAGTGGGGCCTCAGGGGATGTCACGCTGGGATCAGGACCCAGCACCGAGCCAGGCCGAGCTGCAATGCCGAGTCCAGCTTCCCCAAGTGGGCTTGGGCTGAGGGGATCCCAGGGGCAAAGACCTTCGAGGTTGCTACTTCTACACAAACTGGGCAAAGAACAGGAGTGCCATGCACCAGAATGTGAGGGGCACAGAATGGAGGGTGAGGAGGATCCTAAGGGGCCATTTAGGTCAGGCTTGAATCCAACCGTGTGGTGGATAGACTCCTTGCTTCCTTCAGGTTCAAACCATGTGGAGGCACCAGCTGTCATCTTTACTGTGAAACCCATCAGCTTGGAGACTAATGTTCACATACTATAGTGGGACAAATGAAAATACAAGGGAACTCGGTGTCTGCTCCATGAGTGGACTTCCGGGTGATCATCCAGGTCCAATTTTTTTTTTTAAGATTTTATTTATTTATTCATGAGAGACAGAGAGAGAGACAGAGGCAGAGGGAGAAGCAGGCTCCCCGCGGAGCAGGGAGCCCGATGCGGGACTCGATCCCAGGACCCCGGGATTATGACCTGAGCCGAAGGCAGACGCTTCACCAACTGAGCCACCCAGGCGTCCCTTTCCAGGTCCAATTTTAACAAACTTAGCTATCCCCTGATATGGATACAGTACTTTCCCACTAGAATGGAAGCTTCAAGAGGATAAGGATTTGTGTCCATTGTGTGCGGTCCTGTTTCCCCAGGACCCAGCCTGGCCCCGAGTAGACACTTAACAAATAGGTTTTCAGAGTCCTTTCCAATGCGTCATCTTAACGACACAACCAACAAGGTCAAGCAGTACCTGTGTTACATGACTGCACTCTTTATAGCAAACTGAGACACACAAGAATTAAAGGACTTTTCCAAGGTCAGATAGCCAGGAAAAACTTAGGAGCTGTGATTCCTGGGAGACCCGGAGCCTAGCTCCTCAAGCTTCTGATCCCCGATCCCTTCCGCTAGGATGTCCGCATCAAATGCAATCAGCAAGCAGCCAAATGGCACAGTATGCAGAAATAACCGAGCACCAGCCTGCCTGCCCTGCAGCCGAGCGACCTCATTCAGTCACTAACTTGGGAGATCAACTGTGGAAGGAAAGGTCGTTTTCAAAACAGTGACGTGATTCCTGGTCAAAAACACACGCCGCATGCTGAACTCCGGATATAAATACAGAGACACGTGCTGTCCTTCGACCTCCAATAAAGAGACTTCTCTACAGAAGAAAAGCAGCTTCCCGGGGCTGACAGGGACTGCAGGATTTGGCTGTCCCCATCCAGGCCTCACTGCCAACGGCCAGTCCGTGGCTTCCCCGAGCCTCATCTGCACTGACAGGCCGCTCAGCAAACTTGGACTCATGGGCCACATCTTAAGGGAGACGCCATCAGCCACCTGGGTCTCGGAGAGACAACAATTAAAATCAGAGCTGTCTCCAAAGGGAATGGGCAGAAAAAACTTGACCAGGCCTTTGTTCTGTCACGCCTGTGAGATCCAAAAGAATACCACTGAAACGGTCCCTGAGGCCTTGGCTCACATAATGGGTGCTTCTGGTCTCTTGCCATTTTTATTCCTCTGCCTTTTTTCCTTTCTGGCCCTCCCTCAATTTATAATCTCGGATGTTTCTGGATGTCTCCATGACCCCTTCCAAGGAAAGACACTATATCAACCTAATGGAAATAAATATTAATATTCATGTGCATACTTAATATCCAAACCCTTTATGAGTGAGCCATATGGGGAGAAGGCAGTATATTATTTCAGGCTAGCTCTAAGGTCCCACGTAGTGAACTCCAAGGGAGATTACTTCAGATCCTGAAGTCAATAGAAAAAGAAAAGGAGCTTAGGAAACCGGGCCCTGCCACTAACTAGTAGTCCCCTATGACTCAGCCTATTTCCTAATCTATAAAATAGGAAGTTAGAAAAATTAGCTCAAAGCTATTTCATGTCTAAGTGGATTAAAATAATAATGGCCAAGACCACACATTACATGCCAGACTGAAATGAGTGCTTTACCTTCATTAACTCACTTAATCCTCTCAACAACTTTACAAAGTACATACCATTATTAACCCCATTTTATGGACGGTAAAACGCAAGCACAGAGGACGTACAAGACTTGCCCAAGCCCCCAGCCAATAAGTAGCAGAGCCAAAATTTGAACCCAGGAAGTCTGGCCTCAGCGTCTGAGCGCAAACAATGTGCTGTTTCATGGGATGGGTATTCTAGCATTCCAGAGTGGAAAAAAAAGAAATTACAGTAGTGCAAATTCAAGTCACTTTAATTGCAGTACCTGCCATCACCAAGTTAATAACCCAGACTATTCAAACACCAATAACTACTCCCTCATAAACAAACATGCCCTCCAAAGAGTACAGTTAAACTCTTTCTTTAGAAGAGCCCAGAAAAGTATTCACTAGCAGCCCATCGTGGAGCTGATTTTGGTCTGTCAGTCCTAAATGTTGTAAATAAGGACAGTTTTTAAGAAGTACCTTTTTAATAAAGCACATTTGCCTCCCGGCAAACTTTACTTTTGTCAGCTAAACTCCCAGGTAATTTGGCTCTGCTTTACAGCTCCAGGGACTGTGCGCAGATTTATTATCTGACTCAATTAGCTCATTGTTTTCCTTCTAGAAGATGTGGTCCCGGATGTGCACCATATGGCGTGAGCCACAAGATGGCGCTCTTATATAGGAAATGAACTCCTGAGCACAGCACCTCCAAGATTATCATCATCAGCACTTCAGAATGGTGATCTTCTCCCCCACATAATTATAGCACACTCGACTCTTGCAAAGCACTTTGCTCACAACTCCTGTCTGGCCACAAGAGTTTCTGTGCACTTACTTTCTCAGGAAATCTTCCAAACCCTGACGACGCTGATCTACATGCTGGCGATTATTCATGTTGAAAAACAGGTTTTTAGATGGAAGTTCTGGCAGTTGTCTTATGAGAAAGAAAAGAAAAATTTTTTTTAACCATCAAATCAAGGTGGTTTAGTGACAGAAATCCCTCAAAGTGAAAGCAAATTATGTGTGAGAGTTATCGTGTAACTATCACATAGTTGTATGTGTATTATGTGGTACATATATTATAGTTATATAATAAGGGCATGAGAAAATTCATTAACTTAAAGAAAAACCCATTTTTAAACATTTTTGAGGCCTTTCATGGTCAATACTCATCGAGTTGGGGAAATTCAAGTGGTAAATTTTGAATTCAGATGCAGTAGCCACAAAACCAACTAAAGCTATATATTGCAATCAAGAAGAAAGCCTACAAAATCCTTCATATATTATATATCTTAATGCACAACAAATTTTAAAATGTTGAATGTAATAATAAAGTCTCCTCCATATCACTTATTTAAATCACTTACACCAGCAATGCATTACTTTGGAGTCTCTGCCTCAGCCACACAAATTCTCTGTATCTTCTTCGCACACAGGATGTTTTCATGGTAAAACACATGCTATTGGTCTGTTTAAAGAAAAAGAAACATTTAAGCCTCACTTAAGGGAAAAAAAATTGTTTTTTCTTACATCTCTAACTCACTATATGTACCCATATGCATTTTTAATAGGATTTTTTAAAACCAAAAATACATCTGCATTTATGCTAGACTCCCATCTTGCACAAAACCCATCAATAGAACATCCCTGAAGGCAGCTGGGATGACATCAATGAGCAGTGTTGTCCTGGGGCAAGGCAAGTCCTGAGGTAGCCCCTTGCTCACCTGTTAGTGCTGCTTTCAAAGATGAATCATAAAAATTAAACAAATCCTGAAGTCTAAATGACCAATAAAAACTCAGGGTTATCCCTTCCATTTGAACACCATCCATCCATCCGTGTAGCTGCAGAAGCCTTTGGGAATTAGAGACCCCTTCTTACAGCCCTTGATCTGACACCACAAGGAGCCGTCATATCCTTGATATGGCTGTCAGTACAGCTCACACAAATCACGAGGCATCCTGAAATCACTTTTTTGGGGGGGAGGGGGGAGGGAAATTACCACAGTTCAACTGCAAAAGAGCTGCTACAGCATCAACCCAGACATTTTCCTGCACCCAAACCATGTTTATACGCTGAACATTCTCATCAGACTGTTTCCCCATCTTACGCCCAGATTTTCTTCCAGAACCTATTGGTATCACCAGTTTTACTTCCCATGTTCTAACTCACTGAATGGTGGGTCTTCTCTCTCTTACGTTTATCTCCTGTCTGCATCTTGAGGGGGGGTCTTCTCTGACTCTGCCGAGCCGGAAGCAGCAACACCCCAAGAACCATCAGGATCAAGGCAGACATGCCCATCCGGATGCGATTCTCCACTGTGTAATCTTGGTTGTTTGAGGCTGTGATCAGGATGTCCCGGGCGGGGGGGGGGCGTGGAGTGGGGGCTGGGGACCCACCATGTGGAGGAGAGGTTGTGTGCACCACAGCATCCGTACCCGCCCCCATGCGGGGGCCCACACCGCCCAGGGGGAAGTTGGGGCTGGACTGTCTGTCTAGACGCTGGGGAGCTCTTCAACCTGCGACCTCCAGGTGCAGAGGGTCACTGGGGCGTCCTGAAATCACTTTTAAACAAGAGAACAGCATCCTCCTTCTCTACTGGGTGTGCAAGGTAGAGTGAGGCATGTGGTGCAGAGGGCCAAGCATCTGTGTGGGGAACCACATGCCAGCCCCGGATCTGCCATAGAGCGGGTCACTCAAACTCCAGTTTGCTGAACGGTAAAATGGGGATGAAGGTGTACATACCTATTTCATAAGTACCTGGCAAATTTTTTCTATTAATATTATTATTAGATAGGAGATGCTGGTTTCCTTCCAGCTACCTTAAGGCAGACTTCGAAAAAGCCACCTACGATGGAGTCCCCATCCTAAGCAAAACAGCAATGATTCTCCTTCAGGTAAACCCAAGACTGGTAAATATGGTGTTTCTCCTTTCTCCTTTGTGTAAACAAGACTGGCAAAAATTTGTCTATTGGCTTTGTAAGGAGATCTCTATTCTCTCTATTTCAAAATTCTATTTTATAACCTTTACACTGCCAAATGAGAAAACTGTTTGCCCTCAAGATTTATATTCTTTCAAAATTGTTATTATTCTGCCACTTAATAAGCACCCAGTAGTGGTTTTCCTTGGCAAATGTAAGTGATTTTGTGCCCGAGTTCTTAAAACTGTTCCCCTGAAACGCGTGGCACAGTTCCTGCTACTCCTGAGCTTGATAAAGTTCAGAAAACCTCAGGAGGCAGAGAGGTTAAGACATCTGCCTCCAAAGTAGCTGTTGGTCTAAACCCCAGCACCTTTGACAATATGGCAGCAAAAAGCACCAGATGGAGTTTGTGGTGCAATAACATTCTGTGTGTGGATTTCAAAGCACACCAGGGCCTCACCCTAACGTGACCCTCGGGGACTAAGACAGCAGGCCATTTACACCAGAACGATGCCCTAACAAGCCTGGGCAGACATCTTCTTAGTGCTTCCTCCCCAGAGAGAACCAGGCCACTGCAGGGACTCCTGACACCTCAGGTACGGACTCAGTCCATTTCAACTCCCTTTCATTTCTCTGTTCCCAATTACTGTCGATGTCAATAACATGGATGTCAACTGGAGATCCATCTGGTCCATCTGTAAGTCCTTCCTTTACAGGACAAGGTCAGGAGAGTATATACTGTCCACTAATTTAAAATTCCAAATAAATGGTAAGATTTCAGAGGCATCTGGTGTCATTTCCCCTCGAGGTTAGTTTAAATGGGTTAACCACCAGCTTCTCTACCTGCAAAGCTCTATGGGTCTAGCATCTGAGTGAGGCTGACGAAAGCTCTCCAGTAGCAACCCCCCCCCCCGATCCACTCCTAATCATAAACAGGTATGGACAGTTAGGACCAGACTATGCTGAGATCACTAACTTGTTAAGCTCCTCTAAATCTATTTGCTTATTTCTGCTATCTACCAAGCCCAGAAGATTTATACATTGTCAATTTATTAGCATTTCAGAGAAATGCCACAACGCCGCCAAGTAATTTTTGTGGAACCTATCATTTCTGGCTTGAGATAGACATTTCTGCATTCACCTCATGCTATTTATGTAGCAGAGAAAAATCTATGCTTTCATTAACTCCCTGAGGATAATTAAATTTCACGTCTACCATAAAGTGTGATAACAGCCCACACATTTTTTGGAGGAAGTTAAAAAGGTAACTAAATTTCATTTCATTTTCAAATGCTTAGTCTTAATACTCACGTTATAGTTTTCCACACAGAATGCATAGCTGGTGTGACTTTATGAGTAAAACCAAAGCAAAATCAAAATACAAGGCATACTCTGGCAGTGGCCTTCAACACAATCAACAAAAAAGCAGTTCTTAAGAAAAAAAAAAGCAGTTCTGAGTTTTTAGTTTATTTTCTAAGTTGGGGAACTTGGGAAGAAAGGAGGGAAAACAAGTTTTATGGCTGAGGCTTGGGTTCCAATATGCCAATTTAACTATTTACAATGGAAAATTAAAGGTGGCTAAATTTTACTTCATTTGACCTATATACTCAGATAAAATCTGAGTCTATTTCTATGCTCCCAAGAGAATTCTGGACTAAATCAGATGGGAAAAGTGACTGTCTTCTTGATCAGGGGCCAATAAACCATAACCTGTGGGCCACATCTAGCCTGCCACTTGTCTTTGCAAATAAAGTTTTAAAGTTTTATTGGAACACAATTACACGTATTCATGTACATGTATGGCTGCTTTTCACCCTACAACAGAGGAATTGAGTAGTTTCAAGAGAGAATGTATGGCCCAGACACCTGAAGACATTTACTACCTGGCTCTTTACAAAAAAAGTTTGCTGACCCTCGTTCAAGATGATCACAGAAGGCCACACACCACACAGCATAACTCAAGAGATTATAATAAAGTATTATTTCCAAATAAAGTACATCATTTCTAGTTATTTACTTACATTAATTACTCAGAATCTGGACTAAGGCAAAATAATTGCACATGCTCATTTCCTACTTTCTTATTCTACATATAAAAACACCGCACATCAGTTTTCCAGAGAGCTCTACATCCTCTCAAAACCTAAGATTTATCAGGCAATATATTACCCAGAAATATGCTATAACAGATCATAAAGAAATACCATTAATGAGCTATAAATACGCTTTAACTGTGAATTTCAGATGTACTCACATATTCATACATTAAGGCAATAAACATTAAAATATTAATATAAGCAAAGGTACAATAAGGAACTCAAATGAGTAATTTTCCAGCTTTCGGAGCCATCTGACCACTTCGTTTGAGATACAGGCATTACTTGTAATCATTCAAATTCAGTTCTCTGAGTTAGGAAAATTTTTACAAATTTAAATTTTAGGTATAACAGAGAGTCCCATCAGATGTATGCCACCTAAAAATCACTATGATCTATGCAGACTATTGACTGCATACTTACATGAATACATATCTCATAGTCAATATAAGAATGCCAAAAGTCCTCTTTTTGAATCCGAGGATCTCGAACCCAGACGCTTACAAACTCCTGTAAGGGCATCATAAACAAAGAGATGTGTTTCAGAATCACAAGCAGAGCTGGAAAGAGCAGAGGGAAGCGATGGTACCAAAGCAAAACTGAAATGAGCTGCGGTCGTGAATTCTTTAAAAAACAAGAAGTAAATCTAATGAATCAGGCACCACAGGAAGTCCAAAAGCACTGTGCCACAAATGGAATTTTTAAAATAATGCAAAACCAAGCTGGGTGCCCTTCTCGGTAGTCCTACAGGTTACAGGAGGATAAGAAAGTGTACTCGAAAACTGAGTTTTCATTTCTAATCATGAAATATATGTTCAGATTTTCTCAAATCTTAAAAGCAGCCATTTCTTACTTTCTTTATCTCTCTACAGGAAAACTAAATCACTCCCTAGAACAAAATATAAGAGAGTAGCGAAGGTCATATGAAAAGCAAGCAATGGGAGATGAAAACGACTTTGTGTAGGCAGCCAAGCTTCATGAGAATAAGCAGCAATAACTTATTAATAGAAAGATGAACACCTTTTATCCAATACTTTTCCATTTTTAAAATACATTTTTCCATATAGTAAATCATTTCATCTTCATAATAACCTCCTGTTATAGGTAAAAGCAATATTAAAAAAAAATTCATGGCACATAATCTTGTTCCTTTTTAAAGATAATAAGAATTGGAAATACAGGATAAAGTTTAAAACACAATACTTTCCAAAAAGTGCTCTTTACTAAACAAACTTAGTTTAAAAATATGAAAGCATGTACAACAAACAATGATCATGTTTGGCATAATAAATTTTAAAGTATTAATTTATTCACTTGGTGATCATAAATTTGCTAAATGAATTTAATTATTTTATTTTATTTAAAGATTTTATTTATTTGAGAGAGACTGTGCACGAGAGAAAGCAAGCATGGGGGGGTGTGGAGGGAGGAACAGAGGGGGAGGGAGAAGCAGACTCCCTGCTGAGCACAGAGAGGCCCAGCCTCCGCCCCCGCAGGGTTCAGTCTTCCCCCACCCCACCCTGAGATCATGACCTGAGCCAAAATCAAGAATCAGACACTTAACCAACTGAGCCACCCAGGCACCCCTAAAGATTTTATTTGTAAGTAATCTCTACACTCAGCATGGGCCTCAAACCCAATACCCCAAGATCGAGAGTTGCATGCTCTACCCACTGCACCAGCCAGGCACTCTGAATTTTTTTTTAAAGATTTTATTTTCAAATAATCACTATACCCAACATGGGGCTCAAACTCACAGCCCCAAGATCAAGAGTTGCATGCTCTACCGACTGAGCCAGCCAGGTGCCCCTAATTGAATTTAATTTTAAACATTTAAACTTTTTGTCTAAAAAATGGGGCATCAAAGCTGAAATTTTAGGCATTTGTTACTGCCTTGTTTTGGCACATCTGAGAGGCAGGCTACGAACGCTCTAGAGCAGAAACAGAAGAGAGATTATGGTGTTTTCTGGACATAGCACCTCCCATTCTGTTACACAGATCATAAAATGAGAATTTTTCAGAGGATTTTTTTAAAGTAAAAAAAAAAAAATAGTTCACATTCCCTTCTGCCACCTATCAAGTGTCACCTTCTAAGGCCACATGCACTTTGTTCTTGAATTTGAGACTTCTGCCCCACTGCCCGCCTCAGTCTCCAGGGATTATGAGTTAATCTTTCCCAAAGTCTTACTTTAAAATTTTTTCATTATGTATTTTTAAAGTCATACAGAGATGGATAATAAAAACAACATAACAATATAGTGATGCTCTAAACATGTTTGGCCATTATTTCTCAAAAGCACATTAAAGTCTAAGAGAAGCCGCCCAGAGATGGAAACTGGAAGAAAATCCAGGCACGATGCCTTAGTCTGTGCACATTCCACCTCGGCCTCCTGTCAGCGTGTGTGTGTGTGTGTGTGTGTGTAACTCATTTCCCCAGAGTACTTTGCACACACCCAGAGTTCTTTGAAGGAATGAACCGGTCATCAACGAATCAATGAACAGAAGGGCAAATAGGTTAGGAAGAGAAGACCAGAGTTCAGAGTAGACCTCGTTTATCCTTCCAAATCCCCCACCCACACATACACTCAGGGCTGCCTTCTGACTTTCCTGGGCCCTGGGTACTTTTGCCTTCATGGGCTCTTTCTGCCACACACAAAAATATTAAAAATCATACTTTATGACTACACTGACATGAAGATGAATATATTAATGTTATGTAATAAAACCTTTCCTCTGATCTCAAAGCGCATTTTATTTTTCCGATTTTAAAAGAAATTAAAACATTTTCACGGGCCTCTAAAAGCCGCGTGGGCCCTGGTCACCACTATGCCTAATGGAGAAGTCAGTGGGGCCCACACTGAGCAAGGCAGAAGGCTGGTAACAGCGGCCAAGGTTATCCTGCGCCACCCTTCCCCGCCCCGTGGGCCAGAGCACCTAGTCATCGGGTCACATGGAAGCCATGCGCCCTCACAGGGTGCTGGCTGCTCCATTTTTCCACTGAAGAGACAGGAGTTCTTGAATATACCAAAAGGGAAATTAAATATTTCCAATGGCTGAATGTTCTATATAAACAGCACAAGACATGTACCCGTTACTGAAATAGTGGACCTTTACACAGATGAGACAAGAGTGAAAAGGAAACCCACTTGTCAACATGCCGCAAACTTGTGATAAAAAAAAAAGATTCTGAACTAAAACTATAAAACCCACAATGACTACAGTGTCACAAACCCCCTGGCCACTCGACATACTGTGCATTGATGATGGTAGCAATGACAAATAGTTCTGAAAAAAATCAAGGCTTTTTCCCCCTATTTACTTGCCACTGCCCAACTGTGAACATGTACGCTTTGAGTAACATGTCCCGCTTCACGGAAAGAGCTCTGACTTATGGTCACAAGACTAGGGGTAAATGCTGGTTTACCACTTTCTAAATTACGAACTTATTCATTGAGCCTCTGTTTCCACATCTGGAAAATGGGGATAATACCTGTTCCAACCTATCTCAGCTGTTCGTTAGGAATATCAAATTATAAAACATTGGTGAAAATGCTGAGAAGTTGTTCATTAAGTGCTACGCGAATGTAGGGGCACCTGGGTGGCTCAGTCGGATAATCGTCAGACTCTTGATTTCCACTCAGGTCACGATCTCAGGGTGGTGAGATCGAGCCCGGTGTCAGGCTCCTCCCTGGGCAAGGAGCCTGCTTAACCTCCTTAAGATTCTCTCTCTCTCCCTCTGCCCCTCCCCGCCACCCCCACCCCTCGCCCGTGCTCTCCCTAAAAATATATATGTTTAAGTGCTACGTGAATGTAAAGTATTATTACACAGAAAGGAAAATGCTTATAAACTCAAAGCATTGAGACCTTCCCACAGACATTGGCAATAAGCAATTAAGCTAAACCAACTGTATGTATTTTTTAAAGTACAAACTATTAATTTAAGAACCCAGCGGCAAACACTCTGTCATTTTTCAGCGAAATATAGACTGACCTAAAGATCTCATAGCACTTGCTCAGAGCAAGCCCCTCATAATATTTGTAGAAGGAATGGACAGCGTAATGACAAATTACAGTAAAGAAGTCTTTTCTTCATCTCAGTGGCCTGGAATTCTCAGACTCTACTATTATTATTACTCATTAAGTCTAATCTTTACATAGGGAAGGGTCTGTTGAATACATATTCTAAAACTATGCTGGGGTAAAAAACAGTCTTCTAAGAACAGCAATGCTTTTTAAATACACACTCAAAGTCAACTATGGTGCTAAGACTCCAAATATTTTTTTCAATCTTGAAAATCTTTAACTTGGTAGGAGTGCTAAATGTCACTATTCTTTTGTGGATGGTGAGCTTTTCCTTTCTCACTCTCTTAAACACTGCTGTGGCCCGAGGGCCATCCTGGCTGCTATTCTTCATACCCTGTTGCACTTCCAGGAGGATCTCACCCAAACATGTGGCTTCAAGCACCCAGCATGAGCTGAGGATTCCATCTCTGTCCCAGTCCAGGGATCTCTCCACATACATATCCAGCCTCTTGCCTAGAGGTCCCACGAGCACAGAGTCCACACCCTTGCCACACCATCCTGCTTCCCATCTCATTTCCAGCAAACCTGCCAGAAATCCAGTTACCCCTGACTTCTCTCTTTGACTCACCTCCCAAATCCACACTGACCAAGTTCTCAAGATTCACCCTCCTTTGAACTCCCCACAACCCTATTCCCCCTGCTACTGCTTTGGTTCAAGGCCCACTTGTCCAACATTAATGCATGGGCTGCTGGTGGATCTCTGGGCCTGTATCCAATTCATCCCCCACACTAAGACAAGAATGGCCCCAAAGCACACATCTGGTGATGTCATTTTCCTGCTAAAAGTCCTTCAAAACCTGCCCCCTAACCTTCAAGATCAAGTTCAGACTCCTTAGCTAGCACAATAGTCTTTCATGATTTTTACTCTACTCATCTCCAAAGGCTAAACAAAAGTCCCCCTACACGACATGCCAGTTTGCACCTCCGTGCTTTTGAACATATTGTTCCCTCTGCCTGGACTGCTGTCCCTACCCCCTTATGCGCTTTCTTCTTCGTCATCATTTCCTCTTGCCCTCATTTTCTGCTAACTCCAATTCATTTTTCAAAATGCAGCTCAGTCTCTGGCAATCCTCTGATTCACCCAGTCTGATTAACCTGACCTCCTCCGAGCCCCTCATGCCTCTGGGCACACACCTGGGCCCTGTCCCTCCTCACCACAACTTACTGGGCTGTCTAATGCCCACAGGCCTCCTCTACCGGATGCTGAGCTCCCTCAGGGGAGCGTAGGACGTGAGAGCCTGGCACAGTCAATGCATTCCATTAATATCACTTAATGAATAAATGAATGCCTGCAGGAATGAATGAACTGCCTTCAGGAAAAAAAAAACCAAAAACGAGATCAAACTTCAATTGAAATAAAATCCTCATCCACTTGGGTTCTTGGACTCCGTGAATTAACGGTAAGTTATTTAGCAGCTGGTCTAAAGTTTATCTTAATTTAACAAACCCCCTTCCTCTAAGGGTGTGCCAATTAACAGCATATGGCTACATGAGCAATGTTTAAGATCTATGAGAACAAACTGTTTTCGAGCACCCTAAAGAACTCCAGAAGCACCTATTTACATAGAAATAATTGAAAATCATTCTGATAGCTTCAATAACTTGGGTCCCCTAAGACCTGTACCAGACAATTTGTTTGCCTAGTTGGAGTTAAAATATGTACTTGAAAGTAATAAAAGTACATTTATTTTTAAAATATTCTATAATTCAGATGGGCCTCCCCTCCCCCACCCCGCAATTAGTAGGAATTAGTGAAGTTTCACTGCGCTTCCAGCTATGAATAGCACACCCAGGAAGCCATGGTTCACCTATAATCTCTTAATTAGACGCATCCCTCACGATGCTGCCCACCATCCTTCAAAGGAATGTTGACAGCCTGTCAGCCACAGAGGACAGCTCCGAGTTCCATACCTAGAATCATATGGATTTCCTATGAAAATTGCTTCAGCAGCAGCAGTTAGTCAATTTAATAACCTTATTAAACACTTTAATGACTTCTTGGGCCTAATGACTATATCTAGTATGAAGGAAGAAGCCAGGCAGAGTAGAATTAAAAATTTAAACTAACTGATCCCTACTGTTCTCCATGTGGGAAAAGGCTTCTGAAGAAAGAGAGACTGCTAGACTCTTTGAAAAATCTAATTCCTGTGTTCTCTTATAATAATTGCTCTTTGATTTCAATGCACCCTGTTTCCCCCCTCCCCCACCACCCCAGGTTCAACCTTTGTCCATTTATCCATCTACCTTGTCTTCTTTCTTTTCCTTAGCCTGGACATGAGATGAAATTAACAACAAAAATAACTGTATTGTATAGGGCACTGTGACAAGTGTTTTACATGTTTCTCTTTAATCTTTACAACAATCCTAAAGGGTCAATAATATTATCACCCATAACACAAATAAGGAAAGTAAGGCTTCTAAAGCTTAAGCAACTGGCCCAAAGTCAAATGGCCAATAGGCTGAGCTAGGTTTCAAACTCAAACCTTGCTCCAAAACCTGTGCTCTCAAACATACTATATCTCGCAGTTCTTTTAGCATGATAAATCTCAGATAATTTCCATTTTCACTGTATTGTATTATTTTGGAGGGGAAAAATTATAATCTTTGCTATTAGCTAAACTATCAGTTCAAAAAACATGCACTTCTCAAAGGCTTTCTATTCCATCTTTATATTTCTAGCCCCAAGCACAGTGTTAGCACATAGTAAGTCCTCATGAAATGTTTAAGAATTAACCAACCAATTGACTACAAAGATGTTTCAAAAACAAAAGATGTGCAGATGCTGTATGCTGAAAATTACAAGATGCAGTTGAAAGAAATCAAAGAAGCATATAGTTCTTTGTCTATATCTATGTAAGTGTATGTCTATACTGTGTTCATGAATTGAAAGACTCAACACAGTAAAGAGATCAATTCTCCCCAAATTGATCTATAGGTTTAATGTAATTCCTGTATAAATCCCAGTTAGATGGTCTGAAGACACAGATGAGCTTATTCTAAAATTTACATGGAAAGGGACCCTAGAATAGCCAAAACAATTTTGAAAAAGAACTAAGTGAAAAGAATCCCTCTGCCTGATGACAAGGCTCACTAGATAGCTACAGTAATCAAGGCCATATGGTACTGGAAGAGGTACACAGACAAATGGAACAGAACAGAAAACCCAGAAATAGACCCATACATTGGGGCGCCTGGGTGGCTCAGTCAGTTAAGCATCTGCCTTCAGCTCAGGTCATGATCCTGGGGTCCTGGGATGGAGACCCGCGTCGGGCTCCCTGCTCCATGGGGAACCTGCTTCTCCCTCTCCCTCTGCCTGCCCCTCCCCCTGCTTGTGCGGTCTCTCTCTGTCAAATAAATAAATAAAATCTTTAAAAAAAAAAAATAGACCCATACAGATATGCCCAACTGATTATTGACAAACGTGTAAAAACAATTCAATAAAGGACAGACAGCCTTTCAACAAGTGGTTCTGCAGCAATTTGACATCTACCTTCAACCTGACCCTTGCACCTTCTACAAAAATTAACTGAAAATGGATCACAGATTTAAATGTAAACATAAAACTATCAGGAAAAAAAATATAAGAGAAGATGTTTGGGACCTAGGCCTAGACAAAGAGTTCAAAGACTGATGCCAAAAGGATAATCCACGTAAGGAAATGGTGATATATGGGACCTCACCAAAACTAAAAGTTTCCCCTGCAAAAGACCCCTCAAAGAAGTTGAAAAAACAAATGACAGACTGGAAGAAAATATTTACAAATCACACATCCTCAAAGGACTTGTACCTAGAACCTATATAGAGCTTTCAAAACTCAACATTTTTTTTAAAGATTTTATTTATTTATTTGAGAGAGGAAGAAAGAGAAAGAGAAAACACAAGCAGGGGGAGGGGCAGAGGGAGAAGCAGGCTCCCCACCGAGCAGGGAGCCCGACGTGGGGCTCGATCCCAGGACCCTGGGATCATGACCTGAGCCGAAGGCAGACGCTGAACCGACTGAGCCACGTAGGCACCCCTCAAAACAACATTTAAAGAAAAAACGAATTCAATTAGGAAATAGGTGAAACACCCAAAGAGCCGTTTCACCAAGGAGGACACACAGATGGCAAGCAAGCACGTGAAAAGTGGCGCGTCGTTAGCCATCAGGGAAATGCGGCTCGCTGCCATTGTGTGATTACCCCTGGGCCCACCACGCTGCTGCTGGTGTTGCTATAGTGTGTGTTAGCCATTTTGATAGGTGTGCTTTTCTTTAATTTTCACTGTAGCCCAGCTTTATAGTACAGTAAACATAACTATGTGCTCATCGTAAGAATGTTTACTCAGATTACAGAAAGATGAGCGGGGGGACAAGGGCTAATGAATCAGAACCTCTAGGTGTTAATGAGTATTAATTGTTCAGAGGCTTGATGAGAATTTTCTACCACAAAAATGAAGACTTGTTTCATTTTGTGTTCACTTTCTCAGGACGTTTATTTTGCCCTATTCCAAAGTATGTTTTACATGCTTATGTATTTAAACTAAGGACTCGTTCATTCATTCATTCAATTAAAGAGCACTGAGTCTGTGCGAGGAACGGTTCTAAAGTGGAGAATTTAACCAATGGCTTATTCACCAGGGTTCTGTTCGGGGCTCCCACATAACAATCTTAAAACTAAAATTTAGCCCATTTTACACACTACATTCTTTACAAATAACAAGCTTGAAAGGCAGAAAGAATGTATCAAGTAAGCTTCCTGCTTCCTAATAATAGTTATGACAAATCACCTAAAAGACATACTACAAAAGATGTTACTTGCCACTTTATAGCTTGGAGGGTATTTAAATGCCATGCTCTGGCAGTTTTGAATGATGATTTTTAAGAAAGCTTTTACTACTTCAGGAGTAACTATGGATGAGATTCACTTAGACCTGCCTTTTATATGACTTACAACAGTTCATTATGTTGCAAGCTTCTTTACACAAGTGGCATCCAAAATTAAGGAGTTACCTTTGTATCTCATAACACATTAGGAAAAGTACAGTGGGAAAAACTCATCTTTTGCAGTAAGAAGTACGCTAACCTGTGTTAAACTACACCAAAAGGACACAATCAGCAAAATCCAGTTTGTGAAAACCTCTATAAACAAAAGATGCAGTTTCTTTTTTTTTTTTTTAAGATTTTTATTTATTTGACAGAGACAGACACAGCGAGAGAGGGAACACAAGCAGGGGGAGTAGGAAAGGGAGAAGCAGGCTTCCTGCTGAGCAGGGAGCCCGATGCGGGGCTTGATCCCAGGACTCTGGGATCACAACCTGAGCCGAAGGCAGACGCCCAACGACTGAGCCACCCAGGCGCCCCAATGCAGTTTCTTCAACGAACTGCAAAAGGGGAAAAAAGCAGAACAGACTTTAAGCAATATATTAACCCAATGCAACGTGTGGTCTATATTTGGATCATGATTAGAACAACAAAATATATATACTTCCCCCCCCCAAAAGAATCAGAAAAACTTGAACATTGAATATTTGATGTTATGAAACAATTAACGCTAATTATTTAAGGTGTGATAATATGGTTTATTCCTAAGAAGGGTCATTTGCTACACATGCATACTGAAATATTTACAGATAAAAATACACAATGTCTAGAATTTGTTTCAAAATAATTCACTGTCTGAGACCAGGAGGAAATGGATTGTGGTGGGGGGATAGTTTGGTCATGAATTAATAACGTGTTAATTGTTGAACCCTTAGGTACATAAGGGTTCATTATATTATTCTCTCTGCTTTGTGTATGTTTAAAATTTCATAAATGAAAAGTTAAAACCGGAGAAAGTAAAAGGAAAGAAGGGAGGGAAGTAGGGCAGGGCGGTCATCCCAAGCAGACTGCTTTATGAAAGGGAACAAATGTGGGACTCGAAAGTGAAAGCAAGTCAGAAACATAGAGCTGAAATGTTAGCCATTTGTTCAACATTTACTGATGCCATGAACATAACACTAACCTTATCAACCTTAAAAAATATGACTTTTTCATTATTATAAAAATAAAACATGTATGCAATTAAGAAAGAGAGATATATAGGGGCGCCTGGGTGGCTCAGATGGTTGAGCGTCTGCCTTCAGCTCAGGTCATGATCCCAGGGTCCTGGGATCGCGTCCCACATCGGGCTCCTGGCTCGGCAGGGAGTCTGCTTCTCCCTCTCCCTCTGCCTCTCCCACTGCTCATGCTCTCTCTCTCTGTATCTCTGTGTCTCAAATGAATAAATAAAATCTTGAAAAAAAAAAAAAAGAGAGAGAGATATAAAAATTTCAAAAACAGATGAGTACACCATGAAAATGAAGCCCCCTACCTACTGGACTCCCAGTTTTTTGCCCACCTAAGCCAGGACTTTTATATATTTTTTATATTATACATATATTATATTATATATATTTTATATTATACACACATTATTATATATCATGTTATATATTATATATAACATATTCTACATTATATTGTTATATATTATATATATACTTTTTAACACAAATGGAAGCATAATATAAATACAGTTTTATACCTTGCTTTATTTACCGCACAATCTTTTAGAAACCTCTATATGTGAGCAGATATAATTCGGTGTAGTTTGTTTTAAAAGTGTTCATTTTAGAACAGTTGGAGATATACAGAACAATCTCCATGTATCCTACATCTAGTTTCCCCTATTATAATATCACACCACACAGGCAAGGAAGGAAGGAGGAAGGAATAACAAAACAATTCGTTGTAGGGAGTAGGAGAGTGCTCTGTCTTGTCACTTCCTTCCAAGTCCCGAGCATCACAGGACCCAGGGGGAAGGCTTGCTTACGGGATATTCTTTAATGATATTCATTGGTTCCAGCCCAGTCAGTTTCCAATCAGTTTCCCAATAACAAAACCATGCTTTCCTAGAGCGAGCCCAAAAAGTTACCATGGGTCAGCACAAGCATATCCCGAACATGCAACTGTTAAGCTTCCCTCATGTCCGTCCCTGCAGGGCCCTGTCTCCTCCCTGGGTGACAGGGTCCTCATGGTGCCTGGAATTCCCCTGGGCCCCCCTGCGTCAGCTCCAGTCAGGATATCCGCTGCCACAGAGCTGAGGGCTTTACTGCCACTAAGGTGTCAAGTGTGAAGTATGGACAGTGGGAGAAAAACCCTTATCCTAAAGGTATAAATTTCTCAAGGCAGAATTCAGCCATCGTGATCCGGGACAGCAAGGGAGATATACATCCCACCCCCAAAAGCCACACACACAAAAGGGGTTTCAGCCCACCCTCGGAGTCATATCACATAGGCAGGGCCACCCCGTTTACACCACAGGAGCCCGGGGCAGAGGAACAAACCCAGTGCCTTGGGGGGACCAGAGTGTGGGACCCCATGAAACACGGTCCAGCAGGAGCGAACTATTTATTCACACATCACAGAAGAGGAGCTCAACGTGGCAGGAAGCGAGGGTCTTTAGCAATGCAGAAAAAACCAAACTGCTTGCTCTGGACACTGGAATATAAAGAGGATGAAAATGCCTGACTCCACGGAAGACAGCCTGAAACGTGTTTCCTAACACAGCCACCTGCCTTTTCATTAGGATTCTGGGTTCTGTCTCATTAAACAGAAGAGTTGATTCAGTTGGGTCCATCTAATTATTCTTATTAAAATATGTAACCATAATATTTTAATTGTAAATTAAAGTTGCATGCATGAATGAATCGGAATTCATTTTAATTTTACAATGGCCCAACGCCAAGGCCTTTTTATGGGGAAGATCCATCAGCTTGGATACTGCTCTCCTGGGAATCCAAACCAATGTGCAAATGGAACGTGTTTAACTAACAAGGGAGACTCTCACTCCCTGCTCTCCTCTGTCTAGATTTATTGCAATAATAAAGCTATTTTAACAAGAGAGACTCCATTTGGTTACCCACCCCCCACATCTATTAAAAAAAAAAAAATTGCCAAACTTCTAGGCTGGAGCTACCAGTTAGGTAGAACCAACATGTCACTCCTAAGCTGTCTGAATTTTAAGCAAGGATGGTAAATAGGTCTCGATTCATGTGCCAATGTCAAGATTAATCAGTAAAGTCTGCTATGGGCACCGAGTGGAAAGTGCTTTATACACATTGTGTCCTCCGTCTAGATGCTAGAACAATCAGTGATAGCACATTCTGCCCTTACATATGCAGTCAGGTGGGACCTGAGCTATTTCCACTAAACATCAACCAGGCACTAGGATATTTAAAGGCTCAACCAAAACCTCCTCCACTTCTAACTGCACTGACTACAGGGTAGGTGGTGAGATAAAAATACCTTGTGAAATTGGTTCTTTAGAAAAGCCTCTTCTTGGCTTCTAAGCTGAGGCCTGAGGATAAGGAGGAGTTAGCCAGTCAACAAAGAGTGAAGTCTGGGGGAAGAGAGATCATTCCAAGCAGTGGGAGAAACATCTGTGAAAGCCCAGGGGCCCAGGGTGCACAAAGCATTCAAATCTGCAGAACAAGCTCCAGAATAAGAAGTGAGAAGTGCATCGAGGGAGAGGGAGAGGCAGAAGACGAGCCTAGGGAAGGAAGCAGGGTCCAATCAAACAGGGCCTTAGAAACCACATTTAGGAGTTTTGACTTTGTTCTCAGAGCAATGTGTTAGACGCCAGGAGATCATTCTGGCCACGGGTAGACAATGGGCTGATATGTGATGAAAAGCACTATATTACAATACATCCAGAACCTAGCCTGACTATGCTTGTTCTTGCTGACAGAGGCTAAATTTCCAAACATTTAATCTTTCTCCTATTTTTTTCCTTTTCAGTTGAAGGACTTTCTAGTTTAAAATTCCTTAATGTTATAATATTATTATATAATTATTTATAATAAAGGACTTTTGGGGGCACTTGGGTGGCTCCAGTCAGTGAAGCGTCCAAATCTTGATTTCGGCTCAGGTCATGATCTCAGGGTCGTGAGATCGAGCCCCGGGTTGGGTTCCACACTGAGCACAGAGGCTGCTTAAGATTCCCTCCTTTCCCTCTGCCCCTCCCCCCACCCAGCTCCCCCCATCAAATAAATAAATAAATAAAATCTTTAAAGGACTTTTGCAAGGTCAATAAAATACTTTATGTAGTTGGTTAAAATTTGTGTAGTTTTTAATTGAAGTGAGTTTGTAATAAAAATCAAGTGATTGAACCAACTAAGCAAAAAATTTAGAAAATTAAAAATTTTTAAAATTTAAAATAAACCTTCTTCTAATTGGAAAAAAAAAGCCTTTGTTGCTTTCATTGGCAGTTTTTTCCCCCTAAAAGAACAACTTTTAAAATGTGCCTTTGGATGGGGCGCCTGGGTGGCTCAGTGGGTTAAGGGTCTGCCTTCGGCTCAGGTCATGATCTCAGGGTCCTAGGATCAGGCCCTGCGTCAGGCTCCCTGCTCCATGGGAAGCCTGCTTCTCCCTCGCCCACTCACCCTGCTTGTGTTCCCTCTTGCTGTGTCTCTCTCTGTCAAATAAATAAATAAAATCTTTAAAAAAAAAAAAAAAAAAGTGCCTTGGGAATGTGCCGGCGATCACACCCCCACTCCCGTCAGGCCGACGTAGGTGTGTAGTGAAGAATTCACCTCACCCGGAGGGAGGTCTGGCCTCTGCCCTCGGCTCCTGGGAGGTGATCTCTAGGCCCCTGGCATATCCTGCCTGACAAGAGTAACTTTGCTAGCCTGTGCTTTGGCCAACAATGCAAATATGATGGGGGTTTAGGACCACACTGTACCAACCGCAACCTTTGGAGGAACTGGAGACTAACAATATTAGCCTGACCCCAGGAGGACTGGAGACTAAAAGTCAGCCGCACAGGCAGTTTGCGACTGAGCCCCAGTAAAAACTGGATACCAAAGGCCCTACTGAGCTCCCCTATGCATATCATTACGCATCAATGGCGGCAGCTTAACTCCAGCAACTCCATAAGGAGAAGATGAGCTGGAGCTCCACATGTGGACTTGGACCCCTCCCCAACTCTATCCTCTGCATCTCTTCCTCTGGCTGGTTCGAATTTGTGTCCTTTCCCTGTAATAAACCATAACTGTGAGTATAACAGCTGTCTCCATGAGTTCTGTAAGTCTTTCTTGTAAATTATTAAAACTGAGGATGGTTTGAGGAACTCCTGAAATTGTAATTAGTGTCAGCAGTGAGAGAAGTCATGTGGGGACCTGCAGTTTGGCCAACTTCACAGAGAAGGCATTTCCTGAAAGAAACAGCTTGATCCCAGTATTATTTAATACAGAGACAGGAGAAAAGTCTTGGTATTGTATGGGGTTAGCTCTATAGGGAAAATAGGGGGACTGACTAGAAAGGGACACACAGTACCTTCTGGGGTGCTGGAAACATCTGCACCTCAATCTGAGTGTGGTTACACAGGTGTACACATAAGAGATAATCTGCTGAGCTATACACATAAGATTAGGGCATTTGATGCATTTTACTGTATATAAGTTATACCCAAAAAGTTAAAAAACAAATAAACCAAAACACTGTCTTTGAAAATGGGGGAGCCCAAAAAATAATAAAAAGGAAAATAAAAAAGAAAATGCGGAGCCCAACATGGAATTAAACGGTGGAAGTGGGTTAGATTAATGAGAAGAATCTGAACCCAAAGACAGGGCTGAAAGAAAGGATGTGATATCTAACAAAGAAGCTTCTGGAAGGATTCTCTGAAAAGGATTTTTTGGGTTATATAGTGCTTTAAACTTGGGCAAGGCAAACGAAGGACCATGTGGCCACCTGTGTGTGTGTGTGTGTGTGTGTGTGTGTGTGTGTGTACTCCCTAAAAAGTTCCTCTGCCACTATTCAGTTTCATTAGGCTCACCTAGTGACAATGTGCGTGGAACAGTAGTAGGCAGAGTAGGACAAATGGGTACTTATAAGGAGCATCTGGGTGGCTCAGTTGGTTAAGCTTCAGACTCTTGATTTCCGCTCAGGTCATGATCTCAGGGTCGTGAGATAGAGCTCCGTGTCAGGCTCCTCGCTGGGCACGGAGCCTGCTTAACCTGCTTAAGATTCTCTCTCTCCCTCTGCCCCTCCCCCCGCCTCCCTCTCAAAACAAATAAACAAACAAAACTTTCAAGAGAGGGTCACTCAGCAAAGGGTTGGTGTGGGGATTGTCCTACCCTCTTCCCAGTTAGATGAAGCTCCAGAAGCTGAGATTGGAGGCCTGGGAGATCAATCAGGCTGGGTTCAGGAAAGGACAGTGTTCTCTGAACTGTGTGAAACCAAGCCAACAGATCTAAGAGGCAATAAGCAAGGTAAAACTGAAACTAAGGGCAGACAGTTCCCCTGGGTTGTTACCAGAGGTAGGGGGATTCACGTATGAGGCAACAGAGGAGAAAACCAAGAAAGCCAGAGGGAGACTGTTCAAAGCAAAGGGTGGGAGTCAGAGCCTGGAAAAATCTGAGTCATGGAACAAAATACATTTATAAGCAGCGGGTGGGAGTGAGCTAAGAGCCAGCTCAGTCACTGGAACCAAGGAATGAGGGCCGAGGACACACCAATGCTGGGGAATGGGGGGTGCAGGGGCGGTGGGGGCAGGAGGGCAGGTGTTTTACTTTCGTTAGCCCTTTCGTTACTTTTCATTAGGATGCCCTGAAGTATCTTGACTCTCTACCACAGATTGATGGTTAGTGAATGAAGAACTAACCTGCAGTGAGTCAAAATGCATGGATTATTTATTTTTGGATTTGTGATGACATACCTCTTTCTGTTGTTCTGGAAACATCTTCAGCACAGGACACAATCAACCTGAAAAATAAGATACCAACACTCAGTGATTTGGAAGTTCCATACTGGAGCAGATATGTCTCTCATGGCCTTGCACCCAAATCCTCTGAGAGCAAATCTCTCTGGCTACCCACAGTCTCTGAAAGATGAACCTCTGCTCCTCCTTCCCTCCTGTCCACTGCTGAGCAGACCAAGGTGAACATCAGTCTGCACTGGGGATTGGGAGTTTGAGACATGGCAAATCCAAAGCAGCTGGATGATGACAAGTACTCAAACTGGAAGGCCAGGCAGAGTCTGGCAAGAGTTGGAGCCCTGGTGAGTCAGAGGCTGGGGGTGGGGGGGAGCAGAGTGGCCATGAGGGGCCGGAGGGGGATGCTGGTTGGCAGTGAGATGGAGGGAATGGAGATGCCCAGAGAGATCCACCACTGAGAACAGCTCTGATGGATTTAAAATACAAAATGTCTATGAAACAAAGAATTCTATAGAGCAGGGCTTGGCAAATTTTTTCTGTGAAGGGTCAGATAGTATATATTTGAGGTTTTGCAGGCCAAACGGTCTCTGTTACAACTATGCAAGTCTGCAATTTATAGTGAGAAAGCCCACAGATGCTAAGTAATCGAATGCAGATGGCTATGTTCCAGCAAAACTTTATCTGCAAAAACAGGCGGCAGTAGTTTGCAGATCCTACCTATGGAGCAATCAAATGTTGTGTTTTCAATTCTATACCTTAATAAAGCTCTCTCTTAGATCAACAGGAAAAGATTTTCACAATGTTAAGCTTGGTCTGCATACCTATAGGCAGTCTCCTCTCTGACAAGCAAACTACTGGCTGAGAGTCTGTGGACTATACACGGGGGTAGAAAGAGAAGGGGTTACGTACTTTTCCCAATGGTGAAATAAGGAATACAAGTATAGTTTACATCATTCTCGAGTTTTCTCAGAGATCTCGGAGAATTCTCTAAAATGAAAATGGGGGTGGGGGGGCTTTCAGTAGCATAGTTTTGGGTTTCCTTACCACCCCGTGTCAAAGGCTGATTAACACAATGAACTTGTTAATCATGAACTAGACTGGAATTTATATCAAAGCCACAAGGGCATCCTAAACAGAACAAAACTGGTTTTATCGAAGATCTACAGAGTTATTGCAGTCAAATGCTCTACCCCTGAGCTATACACCCAATCTACAGAGTTATTGATTCACTGTAACAATATACAATTTCATAAACCAAATAGATATGTTTTTCCATATTTCCCACACAAAAGCCAAGAGAAATCTCATGTGCTCCTAGAAGAACGTGCAGGAAGATTTTTAACTAACCTCACAGTGGGCAGAGACTTTGTAACAGTAAGGGGACAGGAGTGTATTTTTATTAGAAAACAACTGCTATAGCTTTCTTGGGTTTTTTTGTTTGTAATTTATTTGGGTTTTTTTGCTATGTTAGAAGAAGTGGTCAACCCTCAAACAAAATACACCTAACCTCTTCTCCCTTCTGGAGATGTGGCCAGATTCCAGGAGCTGGGGCTTGAGCCTGGAGACAGGCCCGCAAGCTGTATGTGGAGGAAGCAGATAAGTGAAAAAGATGCCACCTTTCCATTAGGTGTCGCCATGTCTCACCATCTCCGCTGGACACCTGGCTTTTTCTGATGCCTTTTCACCCTCGTCTTAGAGCCTTCACAACAATACACTACCGTTTTAATGTTGAAGAGATTCCGCTCTGGGTCAACTGTGTTTAAGGAAAGGCATCAGTCCCCATTTCCTTTTTTTAAATATTTTATTTATTTATTTGAGAGAGAGAGTGAGCAAGACCGAGAACACAAGCAGGAGGAGGGGCAGAGAGAGAAGGAGAAGCAGGCTCCCCACTGAGCAGGAAGCCCGATGCAGGACTCGATCTGGGATCATGACCTGAGCCGAAGGCAGACACCTAACCGACTGAGCCACTCAGGCGCTCCATCTCCATTTCCTTTCCTGTTAGGATTCTGCCTCCAGAGAGGGCTTTTACAAGAAGGTCAGACAAAAGCCCTGGTACTGAAAGGGTGTAAGGTAGGAATCCCTGTGAGCACTTGAGGAGAGGGCCCACAGGAGGAGTTGGCTGAAGAGCCTGGGTCAGTTTCAGAGGCATCCAAGAAGGTGGGAGAAGAGAGAAGGCTGGCTGCTTTCAGGAGTATCCAGGAACGGGTCGATTTGGGGTTCGAAAAAGCTTATTGCCCACCCTTCAAGAGGAGAATCTCCTCCCACCTACACTCAGTCCCCTGCAGTGTGCACAGAGGAGAGAGTGATGTTCTGTCTACACCTGTGTGTCACCAGCTCACTGCCTAGCAGGGGAAAGGCTCACCATGCCAGGGGATTTATGTTGTGGCCCTTGTGCTGCCCTGGGAAATGCCCTAGGGTGCTGAAGGCCCCAAAGAGCCCTCTAGGACCCCCAGAGGAACTGCTCCTAGTATTACAGTTAGTAAACACCTCTCCACCCTCATATACACATAAAAATAGAAAAAAAATTGAGAAAAGTGATAGACATGACCATATGAAAATTTAAACCTGTTGTATGTTTCAAAGGGATATAAAGACAAATATTATATGATAATAATATTTATAATACATGACAAAGGATTAATATTTAATTTATGGAAAGCTCTTATAAATCCATACCAAAGAATATTTCTGTAGAAAAATAAGCAAAGTTATAATAATTCACAAAACAAAAACAATAAGGGTCAAACTCAACAACAAAAAACAAACAACCTGATTAAAAACTGGACAAAGGACCCAAACAGACCTTTCTCCAAAGATGATATACAAATAGCCAAAAAGTACATGAAAACATAGTATTACTAATCATTAGGGAAATGCAAATCAAAACCGCAATGAGTTATTACCTCACATCCAGTAGGAAGGCTACTATCAAAAAAACAGAAAACAAGTACTGGTGAGGATATGGAGAAATTGGAACCTTTGTGCCAATGGGAATGTAAAATCGTGTCGCTCCTGTAGAAAACAGAAGGAAGGTTCCTTTAAAAATTAAAAATAGGGTGCCTGACTGGCTCAGTTGGAAGAGCATGATATTCTTGATCTCGGGGTCATGAGTTCAAACCCCACATTGGGCATAGAGATTACTTAAATAAATTTTTAAAAATTAAAAACAGAACTACTATATATATAGTCCAGCAATTCTACTTCTGGGTATACATCCAAAAGAACTGAAAGCAGGATCTCGAAGAGATATTTGCACATCTGTGTTCATAGAAGCATTGTTCCTAAAGCCAAGAAGGGTAAGCAACCCAAGTGTCTGCTGACAAACAAATGAGCAAGATGTGGTATGTATACACAATGGAATACTATTCAGCTTTTAAAAGGAAGGAAATTGTGATACATGCTACAACATGGATGAACCCTGAGGACATTAATCTAAATGAAATGATCATTCACATACACAAAAACCAGATACTTTATGATTCTACTTACTTACCTGAAGTTTCTAAACTAGTCAAATTCACAGAAACAGAAGGTAGGATGGTGGTTGCCAGGGGGAAATGGAGAGCTCTTGTAAATGGGTGCAGAGTTTCAGTTTGGCCAGAGGAAACTGATCTGGAGATGCTACACATCAATGTGAATATACATACTAGTGAACTGTACACGTAAAATGGGGAAATGGTAAATTTTACATATTCTTACCACAATTAAAAAGTTTTGGAAAAAAGGCCAATGATCTATTTAAAATGTCTAACCTTGCTATAAACAGAAATGCAAATAAAAAATAAGATACCATATTTGCATCTATTAAATCAGAATGTTTTTTAAATGATAATATCCACACTGGCAAAGATCATGAGAAATGGGACTGATTGCTGCTGGTAGGGATGAGAGCTATTTCAATATTCCTGAAAGACGATTTGGCCATATGTTTCAAAAGAATTTTTAAATTGCTCATGTTCTTTGACTCAATTATTCCACATCTGGGAACTCAACCTAAAAAAATCAATTAGACATATACAAAAAAAAAAAAAATCTGTATGAAAGAATGTTCCCAATGCAGTGTTTTTAAAAAATAGATCAAATAAAATGGAAACCTAAATGTCCATCAGTAGATTAGAAAAGAATAATGATGGTACAGCTGTAAAACAGACCAGCTTATACCACCACAAATTATGTTATAGAAGAATATTAAATGATAGGGACTGTTCAAGAAGTATTGTCAAGTGATTTTTCTAAATATGTTTTTTTTTTTTAAGATTTTATTAATTTGTTGTCAGAGAGAGAGAGAGAATGAGCAGGGGAAGTGGCAGAGGCAGAGGGAGAAGCAGGCTCCCTGTGAACAAGGAACCCGATGCAGGACTCGACCCCAGGACGCTGTGATCACCACCCAAGCTGAAGGCAGACGCTTAACCGACTGAGCCACCCAGGTGTCCCATTATGTTTCTATTTCTTTACTTATATATTTGAGAACTGGAGCCTACACATTACAAGTTTGCAGTGGTCATTTCTAATCGCTTCCTTCTGTATTTTTCTAAAAGTTTACAATGCATTTGTTACTTTTAAAGTCTGAAAAAGCTATGTTATTTTTTTAAAAAGTGAAACCCTATGTGCTCAGTTACTTTTATATTCCCCCTTCCAAGAAAACAGACAACTACATTAATTTTACTGTGTCTTACTTCCTCCTCCGATGTTCAGCAATTTTTCTATATAAATGAAAAATTACTGACTTCTGACTTTCATCTCATAAAGACATAACGTCAGTGAGGTTGTTTTAGAGTAAAAGTTTAACTCCGTACCAGTTTTTCTCATATCTGTTCTCAGGACCACCTATGTCCTTCCTGCTGCATTGGGCAGATCTGGGAGTGGGGCCATGGCCTCCCCAAATCTCCTCTAGGGGGAAACTGTCAGCCAAGGTCCTGCTGGAGGGGCATCTCTACAGGTAGCCCTACTCTGTATCATGGGGGGGGTGGGGGGGGACTGTTCTTAGACCCAGGTGACGGCATCCGTGATAAGCATCAGACTCCAGTGAAGTCAGTCCACACGTTACTCAGGCGCCTGAGGCACAGCCTGGCACCGAAGGAAGGGCTGGCACTCCCTCCCATATTTGGCCCAGGATGCACTGGGAGACTTGCCAGTTCCCTGGGACCTAAAGTGGGGAAATGATGAAACAGAAAGGGAGGGGTAATGACGTCACAGCTGGAGTTCTGAAGGACCAGAGCTTGCACTTAAACAGAAGCCATGATGAACATAAAAGTTCTCATAAGAGGGGTGCCCGGGTGGCTCAGTAGGTTAAGCCTCTGCCTTCGGCTCAGGTCATGGTCCCGGGGTCCTGGGATCGAGCCCTGCATCGGGCTCCCTGCTCAATGGGGAGCCTGCTTCTCCCTCTCCCCACTCGTGCTCTCTTTCACTAGCTCTGTCTCTCTTTCTGAAATAAATAAAAATCTTTAAAAAGTTCTCATGAGATATTAAAGAAACCGGCCACCAGAAAAGCTGAATTACGGAGCTGGCTTCAGCTGCTGACGCCCACAGAGCTGCCTGGAGCCAGTATCCAGGGTGCCCAGTGGCTTAAGGCTACAGTGTCTCCTGACTTCCCAGGCACCCCTTTCCTCAAGGGAGCTTGAGGCAGATCCCAATGTGGGCAATCAAAAGAGTGCATCCAAAAAGAAAAAGGAAAACAAGCTGTATCCTCGAGAGAGCACGTCTGCTCCACCGCAATCCAGTTTCCATGTTTTGGTACAGCTTGTGCAGGACCCCCTGTAAAGCCCGCCCAAGGTCTTCCTCAGTCTGATCTTAGAACTTAAAAAGGACAAACTAAGGGGCGCCTGGGTGGCTCAGTCAGTTAAGCATCCAACTCTTGATCTCAGTTCAGGTCTTGATCTCGGGGTCATGAGTTCAAGCCCCACATTGGGCCCCAGGCTGGGTGTGGAGCCTACTTAAAAAAAAAAAAAGACAAACCAAAATGGAAAAACAAGAAGAAATCTGAAGTTCAGTTAAAGTTGGAAGCACAAATAAAATTATCATTTAAGTTTTCTGCCATTTATCACAAAAGAAAAAAATTAAAGAGGATAAGACATGTCTTTTTAAGGTTTATTAGCAGTCAAAAAATACTGGTTCATAGTACAAAAAACAATGAAACCACTAACTTGCTAATCTCAACAACATATGGGTTCCATTAATGGTCAAGAAGATGATGCCAAGCCAAATTGGGGGGTTTAAAATTCAGGAACAAAAAAAATACATCTAACTTTAATCTCACAACTATTTAGGTAGTATTTAGGAAAAGTACTACCTTAGACTTAGCCACTCTGGACACATAGGCATGAATGTTGTGGGCCTGACCTCTACTTCCCATCATATACACACTAAGGACAGCCCCTGAGGGATAGCGGGGTGGGGTGGGGGGACTGCAGAGAACATGACCAGAAGAAACAGAATTGAAGAAAAGAAGCCATAAAAAGCAGATGTAGGAGAGAAAAGCTGACACCAGAGCAGACACACAGGTAATACTAGACTTCCTGACTTGTGACTTCCTCTCTCCCCAAAACCACCCTACCCTCCCAGATCAAACCCAAAAACATTTTTCACATTATCTGAATGGTCTCCTTCCTTTTTTATGCCATTAAGGTTCTCCTACCTAGTAATGTGTCTGGGCTACTCCTTTTCCTCTTCTAGAAAAGCAGATAAATCTTGAGGTTGGGGGAAGGGGTATTAGTAATTTAAATATTAGTGTGAATTCATCCAATCAGATTGCATTCCTAGTAAACAAAAGCTATCTACAACTATTCGCTCCCCTCCCCCACCCCCATCACCACAGTTTTTGGATTAGGATGGAAAAGAGGGGAAACCATTGGTATTTGGGGGTGTGGAGTTCTTTGGAGGTTGATGTATCCCTCAGTGCCCTGCCACAGAATCATGAAAGACCTGAGAACACAGCCCCCTGAAGAACAGCAGAAAATGCCCTGCTCTTCTTTCCTGCCTATGATTGGGAAGACATTTTTTTCAACTTACTCTAGCCCTTCACCTGGTAAAGGGGCTTTGCAGAAGTTCTACCACAACTTCTCATCAAAATACTACCTGAACAATAGCATCAAAAGGATAAAATACCTAGGATTAAATTAACAAAAGAAGTACAAAGCGTATGCTCTGAAAATTACCAAAGATCACTGAAAGAAATTAGAGAAGATCTAAATAAATGGAAAAACATCCCATGTTCATGGACTGGAAGACAACATTGTTAGGAAAGCAATTCTGCTCAAACTGATCTATAGATTCAATGCAATCTTTATCAGAATCTCAGCTGACTTCTCTGTACAAACTGACAAACAGATTCTAAAACTCCTCTCTAATTGCAGGGGATGGAGATTAGTCAAAACAACCCTGAAAAAGAACATAGTAGGAAGACTTCCACTTCCTGATTTCAAAACTTACTACGAAGCAACAGTACTTAAGACAGTGTCCAAGTGGCACAAGGAAAAACAAACAGATTAACAGTATAGAATTAACAATCCAGAAATAAAGCCATACCTTTATGGTCAATTGATTTTCAACAGGGTGCCAAAACAATTCAATGGGGGAAAAAAGTCTTCTCAACAAATGGTTCTGGGACAAGTGGATAAACACAAGCAGAAGAATAAAGTTAGAGGTCTACCTACTTTATACCATCTATAGAAATTAACTTGAAATGGATCAAAGAGGAGCACCTGGATGGCTCAGATGGTTAAGCAGCTGCCTTTGGCTCAGGTCATGATCCCAGGGTCCTGGGATCTAGCCCCACTTCGGGCTCCTGGCTCAGCGGGGAGCCTGCTTCTCCCTCTCCCTCTGCCCCTGTTCATGCTCTCTCTCTCTCTCTCTCTGTATCTCTGTGTCTCAAATGAATAAATAAAAAATCTTAAAAAAAATAATTGATCAAAGACCTAAATGTAAGAAGAAAACACAGAGGTAAATCTTCATGGCCTGGGATTTAGCAAAGGATTCTTAGATATACCAAAAGCATGAGCAACAAAAGAAAAAAAGTCTTTAGACTTCATGAAAATTAAAACTTTCTGTGCTTCAAAGGACACCATCAAGAAAGTGAAAAGACAATGCATGGAATGGGAGAAAATATTTGCAAATCATGTATCTGATAAGGGACTTGTAGCTAGAATATATAAAGAGCTCACCCAACTCAATAATAAAAAAAAGTTAAGGACATAATGTATAACATGGTGACTATAGTTGATAATACTGTATTATATAATTGAAATTTTTAAAAGAGTAAAATGTTCTCACCAAAAAAAAAAGAAAAAGGGAAAAAAAGTAAGGTGATGGATACATTAAGTAACTTGGGGGGAATCCTTTTACAATGGATATGTAGGATATATATTATCAAATCTTCACATTGTACATTTTAAATATCTTACAATTTTATTTGTCAATTATGCCTCAATAAAGCTGGAAAAATAATAAATATATATATTATATTACATATATAAATATAATAATAAAAAGATCATTGATAACTTATAAAGATAACAGATAACTGACAACGCATTTCAAAAACAGGCAAAGGATCCTCAATAGACATTCCTCCAGGGAAAATAGAGAAATGGCCAATAAGCACATGAAAAGATGTTCAATATCATGAGTCATGAGAGGAAAGCAAATCAAAACCAGAGTGAGACACCACTTCACTCCCATTAGGCTGGCTAGAATCACAAAGTCCGATAATAACAAATTTGGGCAAGGATATAGAGAAATTGGAACCCTCATACACTGCCGGTGGATTTGTAAAGTGGTGCGGCCACCTCATCAAACAATCTGGCAGTTTCTCAAACCATTAAACACAGACTCACCAGCAATTCTCCTAAGTGTATACCCAAAAGAAAGGAAAATGTCCACAGAGAAACTAATATATAAATATAGGCATTATTCATAATAGCCAAAAGGTGGAAATAACCCAAATGTCCATCAATGGATGAATGGATAAACAAACTGTGGTACATCCATACAATGGAATGTTATTTGACAATAAAAAGGAATGAAGTATTGATACCTGCCAGAACTTGGATGAACCTTGAAAACATGTTAGAAATGATCCACAAATTAGTCCACATATTACACAAATCCATTCACATGAAAGTCCAGAATCAGGAACTGTTTTATAAAAATAGAAAATAAATGACTGGTTGCTTATGGTTACTGGGTGGGGTGGGTAGAAAGTAGAGGGGTGGAGTTTAGGGGTTCAGGGAAGTGATAGCTAAAGGGCTATCAGGTAATAAAAACTTTCTAAAATTGACTGTGGCTGGGACGCCTGGGTGGCTCAGTGGTTTAAGCTATCTGCCTTCAGCTCAGGTCATGGTCCCAGGGTCCTAGGATCATGTCCCGCATCGGGCTCCTTTGCTCAGCATGGAGCCTGGTTCTCCCTCTCCCTGCCACTCCCCCTGCTTGTGCTCTCAATATCTCTCTCTCTGATAAAATAAAATCTTTAAAAAAATTTAAAAATTAAAAAAAATAAAATTGTAGTGATGGTTGTGTATATCCGCAAATATGCTAAAACCAGTGAATAGTACACTTAATTGGGTAAGTTGTACAGTATGTAGATATTTCAATGAAGCTGGTTTTTTTTTTTAAGTGTTACCTGAAACTCTGAGCTTGACCCATTTTATTCATGGCCCCAATGTCCCTCATCCTGAAAACTACAATGTCTGCCAAGCTGAACGCCCTCCAGGCATCATCCACTCCTGGGGTTCTCTCATCCCTACTTGGCTCTGACCCCAGCCTCGCTCTGCCATCCCCTCTTGCAACCCTTCCTCCCACTATGCCTTGGGAACCCTCCTCCTAGAGCCAGCAAGTGCCCCACACTCACACCCATCTCAACAGCTATATCTTGGCTACTTCTTGGCTTCTCCACTCTTCCCTTCCCTTGTGACCCTTAAAAGTCCAAGCTGCTCATGTCCTCAGCACTTCCATTTCTTTTTTTTTTTTTTTAAGATTTTATTTATTTATTCATAAGAGACAGAGAGAGAGAGAGGCAGAGGGAGAAGCAGGCTCCCCGTTGAGCAGGGAGCCCGATGTGGGACTCGATCCCAGGACCCCGGGATCATGACCTGAGCCGAAGGCAGATGCTTAACCATCTGAGCCACCCAGGCGCCCTCAGCACTTCCATTTCTAAGGACCAGGAGAAAACCAAATTCCCCTGGTCGCTACAGTCTCCAGACAATAACCTACCAACAAGTACCTGGAACCTAGGAATTCATGACCAACTCCCTCCTCCTCACTTCTTGGAATGACTTCCTTCTCTCCAGTTTCCTGCTTCTCCTTACCACATTTTTAGGAACCTCCTCTGTTCTTTCCCACTTTTTCCGGATCCATCCAAGAAGGACCTCATTCATGGGTAATGACCTAACATCCCCTGGCCTTGCCTTAGGCTGTTCATTCCTGTGACCTAACCTCTTACCAACAAGTGCTCACCCTGTGACCAGATTCCAACCCAGGAACTGCTCTTTAAAATGGAAAACTAGAGGTCTCCTCTGATTACTACAGCCCACCCTTCCTTTTCTCACTTCCTCATTCTCACCCAATTTGCTCTTCCACTCAATGAAAAACCACCAGAACTTTGATCCTACCCTTCCTATTCTCCCTCTGGACTTCACTTCCTTGAATCTTTCAAAAACTCTACCTCCAGCACACCTCATTTCCTGTTCCACTGACACACTTCTAACTGTCAACCTCCAAACACAGATCAACTTAACCTGTCACCTCCATTTCTTCTTGTCTCACCTACCACTGAAGAAAAATCCCATCGCTTCTGTGACTGGTTCCATCACCAGGTTATGAGTTCCAATTTTGGCGGAGTCCTCCAGGGTTCAGGAATCTTCCACTCATGCCATCATCTTCAGACCTTCACCTCTCACCTCCAGCCACCTACTTCCTCCCGGTCTGCTACCCCTCTGTCATCTGATAACTTACCTCTTACTTCATCAAAACAGTAAGACCACCAGGTTTACATTCTTCCTCTTGGTTCTCTGCCCCCTTGAAATCTACCCATATATTCACCCACTTCCCTCAGTCTCAAAGAAAAGGATCACACTCTCCTGTCTTCATGATCTTATTTCTCCTACCTCCTCCAAGACATTGGTTCAATTGCCCCTCACCCTTACTACCTCCAACTGCTTCCTTCCCCAACAAACAAGCTCAACCTCCTCTCATCCCAGCGTAAATGGGCAATCCTGCTTAATTCATTCAACCTATTAAGGACCAGGCCTTGCCACAGACATCAGAGATGGGGCAATGAACAAGACACCAGGTCCCCAGTTTCACTGACATCATGGTGGGAAGAGACAGGAAACAAACATGTGAGCAAATAAATGGACAAGGTAATGAGCAAGCACAATGAAGAAAACAACAAGATGATGTAATCAAGAGTGACTACAGGTACTTGGTGGGGACTACTTCACATTCGGGTGATCAGGAAAGGCTTCTCTGAGGAAGTGACATTTGAACTGAAATCTGAAAAGCAAGAGAGAGCCAGTGACAAGGCAGTCTTGGGAAAGCGCACTCCACGGTGAGGCTCACAACCGAGGGAATGGGTCTTCTTCTCCCTTCCTCGGCACTGATACCCCTAGGGCTGGCCCTGGAGTACACAGTGAATAGTATGCCTGGTGGGGGACACGAGTAGTTTCTCTGGTGAAGCACCGCACATGGCTTCTCGGCAGAAGCCACAGACTCACTGTCACCTTCCACTTTAATCAGGACAGTTCCCCAGTGGGCTACTGGCAGCCCTCCTCTCTTCCACTCTGCACTCATTCTGTTTAGGCTACCACTCCCATATCACATACAAAGGAATCCAGAATCAGAACTGCCTTTGAAGACAGCCTGGCCACCTCCCAGTGGACATTTCCAACCACACATCCGTTGGCACCTCTAACTTACTGTGTCCAATGCAGGCTGGTCCTGACACCTTTTCCCTGCGTGCTGCTGGGGCCTTGCCAATTCTCCCACCTCCTATGTTGCCCATTTTAATAATTAATCAGGTCAACATCCACACAGTGTCTCAAACGGGAACCCCAGAAACTGTCTTTGATTCCTTCCTTTCCCTCACTTTCCAAATCCAATTGGTCAGCAAGCCTGGCCAAGCCTCTCTCTGAAGGCATACTAAGTCCACTCCCTTCTCTTGGCCTCCAATGTCGCTGGACTAGTTCAGGATCTCGTCATTTCTCTCCTGAACTCTAGCTGGAATAACGTAGATTCCCAGGGCCCAAGACACTTAGCAGATGCTCAGTAAATGATTTTTGAATAAACAAAACAGAGGGAACATGCATGAATAAATAAAATGACTGAACAAATGAGTGAGTGAGAAAATCATTGAATAAATACAAGAAGAAATGCATGCTATATACAAAGAAAACTAAGGAATATATAGTTTAATGAAGGAGATGCAACCAAGCAAGTACAGGGCATCAGGTGATAAACAGAATGTTGGGGGCTGTGGTGCCGGGGGATGGGGGGAGGGGGGAGAGATGGAAACTAACACTCATTGAGTCTTCCAGTTGTCAGCTACTAAACCAGGCACTTCACACACAGTTCACACATGATTCACCCAGAAACTATATGATATACTGTGCTTCTGATGGGGAAAATGACATTCAAAGGAGTTAAATAACCATCTAAAGTCACCCAACTCACATGTGGCAGGGTTCAGATTCAAACCTAGGTCTGCAGGCCCCAAATCCCATCATGGTTAACAGTCATAGGCTTACAGGATAGGCTGGACCTCAAAAGATGATAATAATAATAGCCAACACACAGAGCACTTCTGACAGAGTCACCATTCTAAGAACTTTGCATATATCCTCAAAAAAATCCTATGAGGGGCGTCTGGGCAGCTCAGTCAGTTAAGCGTCTGCCTTTGGCTCAGGTCATGATCCCAGAGTCCTGGGATCGAGTCCCACGTCAGGCTCCCTGCTCAGCGGGGAGTCTGCTTCTCCCTCTCCCTCTGCCCCTCCCCTGGCTCCTGCTCTCTCTCTCTCTCGCTCACTCTCTCTCTCAAAGTCTTTAAAGAAAAAATTCCTATGAGGTAAGCTGAATGTGATCCCCATTTTACAGTTAAGAAAACAGAGACACCAAGAAACTAACAAGTAATTTGTCAAAGGTCATAAAGCTACTAAGTGACAGAATTGGGATCTGAACCCAGTCTGGCTCTAGTGTCTGTGTTGGTCGTCCCATTAACCTTCTGTGCCTTCGTGATGGAGGTAAGATGGCAGAGGGTGGATCCAAGTGGAGAGAAGTATGATAACAGGCCGTGAGGCCCGAAGGTGGGAACAGGAAGTGGTTCACTGGGACTGGGACTGAGGGGGTGGTCGAAAGTAAGGCCCCAGAGGAAAGATGGGGTCAGACAAGCAGCTTCCCGTTACCTGGTCCAGGGCCACTGGCCTGTCTTGTTTAATATGTAAAGTGCCTCCACCTTTCACAAGGTAGTGAACAGTCAGAGGAGAACGTTCACTGTTTTCCTAACCAACGTATTTAGTTCTCCTGAATTGGAAGGTGGAAAAGCTAAAAGGCAAAGGAATCGCTGATGCTATCAAGGTCTCACCGTGAACTAGCTGGTACAACCTCACCCACACTCCATGGAAATAAGTATCAGCACCCTAACCCACTGGCATGTATTTTTGAAACAGTATTAGTTTGAAAAGATAACACGTTTTTTTTAAATCTCTCTCTTTTTTTTTTTTTCAGAGAGAGAGAGCAGGTGAGTGTGGGGAGGGACAGAGCGAGAGAGAGAATTCTTAAGCAGGCTCCATGCCCAGCACGAGTGAGACATGGGGCTCAATCTCACGACCCTGAGATCATGATCTGAGCCGAAAACAAGAGTCGGACGCTGAACTGACTGAGCCACCCAGGCACCCCAAAATCTCTAATTTTGTTTCATAATACTTCAAGTGTGAGCCAATAAATTGCCATCTTTATGCCTCACTACACAAGTCAGTCAGATCTAAATTTTTCTTCGGAAAACTTCCGTAGAAACAAATTAAAAGGCAGACCCCAAAACTAACCTTTTGCTCTAACACGGCTTTGGGAAGGAAAAGGAGAACAGGACTCACAAGCCATCCAAACAAGCCCTTAAGTCATTCTGATTCAGACTCCTATTCTCATCAATCATTGGAAAAGATCATCTTGAAGGAATCTGAAAGTGCTACTCTGGTTCCTTCCTTCATGAGAATCTAGGAGGTTAAACAATAATCACTTCAGGCTCAAGGCCTCCCAACTTGTAGGAGACCAACATGCTCATTCCTCACAGTCAAGGGGAGAGACCTAAGGACTAAGTGAAAGAACCCAAAGAAATGTTCTCTGACCTCCAAAAGTAAATATTCTAAAGGGCTTGTTTGGCTCCATGGGAAAGGGGCAGGATCAGATCACCCAGTGCCCTCTGCCATGGGAGTGCCAAGCAGGGAGAAGATGGGAGATAGAGCAGAGTGACGTGAGCAATGCGTCAGACAGAAATAACCCCTGCCCTAAGCCTCGTCAGAGCCCCATGTTAAAATCTGGTAAATTACAAGTAAACAAATAAAGTGACTTGTTCAGCCCCTTCACTGTAAGTTGCTGCTGAACACAGAGAAGTAGAGGACAGTGAAGTCACTAGGGTGCCCAGTGGTCAGCTGGCCTCACTCGCTCCTGGTACATGATTCATTCCCTGCCCCGGCATAACCTGGACCAGCTGTCACTGCTGGATCCGTGACCTCATGGGTCTGAGGTCCACCTGGAAAGGAGCCTTGGCCCGGGGAGTCTGGCTAGGAAAGGACTCAGGGGCAAGACCTCACAAAACTGACCAAATTAAAGCCAGAGGGAGTGTTTTTCAGACAACACTAATCTTGTGATCTTGTCAGTTATTTCAGTCCAAAGATTGACAAAATGCTAGAAGGGCAAACAGATGCAGGTGGTTGGGGAGTGGGAAAGAAAACCCAGACTGGCTTTGTTCTAGGAGCAGACTTGACAGATTCAAGTTCTCCGGGAATACATCTGGATTGAAGCAAAAGTCAGGATTTCAACACGGCTAAATTGTTACCTTCATACATTTGAAAAGGGTAAGCTAGCTGGGAGAATCATCTTGTCCATTAACTAGCTCTGTCCCCTGACTCTGGGCTGGATACTGCTCTGCCTGCCTCGTGGTCACATAAGACGCGACTCTATGTGAGTCAGAGCAGTGCTCACACCTTGAGCCTGACCTGAATATAGGCTTACTGACTCCGAAGTCTAGAGCTCACACCTCCTTCAACCCAGCGTCCCCACTTCTAAGAAGGGATCCCTGAGAAAGAGGAGCACCCAGGGGCAAAGCCACATCCATGAGGCTGCTCACCTGTGGCCATGTTTATAACTGGAGAAGCTGAGACAACCTGAATGCCCACTAGTAAGGGAACAATTAAAGTAAGACACATTCGTGGAATACCTTGCAGTTGTTTAAAAAAGGGGGGGAGCTCAGAAGAAGTACTATCCATGATGCACAAAGTGGGAACGACTTGCAGAACAATATGTGGTGTGATTCCATTGTTGGAGTATGTACATTGTCCAAAAGAAAACGAAAGGCCCAAAACGGAGTCATGTATGCTAGACAAACCAGGGCTTCATACCAAACCAGGGCTTCATACCTAACCTAAGTGCAGTTTAAATCTCCCCCAGAAATGTAGTCTTTACGGGTCAGTCAGGAATTTTCTGGTCAGCACCAATAAGATAATCTGTCACATGGGCCCTCACTTCCCCCCTCCTGAAAAGGAAGGTGAGGTAATCTTCGTGATCATACCCCCTACTCTTCCCAAGGGAAAACAACCTTGCCTGAAGCAATTTTTTTTTGCTAATAACTTCCCTGCCCCATCCTCTTTCCTATAAAAACCTTCTACTTTGTACAGTTCCTGAGAGCATCTCTCTACTTGCTAGATGGGATGCTGACCAGTATACACATACATGTGTATACATTTATATGCACTGAAAAAGATTCCAGAACATGTGTGCCAAAGTGAACGCAATTGAGGTGTATGGGGGCGGGGGAGACTTCCTTTTTTCCTGCTTTAGACACTCCTGGATTACCAACAACTCTTATTTTTTAAAGTGCATTACTTTTGTGATTTGAAAATACAGATAAAAATAAATGCGTAAATGCACAGAGCATATACAAATATGTAAAATAAACTGGAGCCCCCAGACACCTTTATTCCTCCTGTGCTGAATCAGGAAAAGCCAATTACTAGGAAAGGAAACGAAGCCTGGGGAAGAGACCACTTCCCTTCCTCCCTCCAGCAGTGTTTGACATTTCCCCCTCCCCTGGCCGACACATCAGGCTGTACTTGTATCCAGTTCTGATCCGTCAAAAACCACACTTAATTTCTGAGGCAGGATTCGCATTAGCAGACAAATAAAACAGGAACCTTGGAGCAAATGCAGCGGGGGTTTGGAAGCCAGTTCAGCCCGGCCCAGACAGGCCCCATCAAAGTCGGCGGCGGTACCAGGCGCTGACGTCAAGCCAGCAGCATCGTTGGCCAAAGGTCCCCTGGATATGTCTTTCCAACTCCACCCATATTGTCTACACCCACTTCTGAATACATTATTTATGTCGAGTTCATCCTTCCCTCGCTTCCCAATGGATGGGAAGCAGTTCCCAAAGAGCTTTAAGGCAGCAAACCACGGTTGACCCGAAGACACAAAAGCTATTAACACAGGAATTGTGATACAGAAAGAGTCAGAAGGAGGAAGAAGCAAAAATGTTATTTTAAGTATAAACTCCTAATACTCATCTGCATCTTTACTTTTTGGTTAATATATATTAGCGCGCCTTAACATCTGTACTGTAAAACCAAGGCTTGTTAACGATCAGGAAACTAATCCAGAAGGACATCCCTGCAACATCCACTTCCACTGACTTAGTGAATAAATGTAAATTCAACAAGCTTCCCCATGCCCTTCAGAGGCCACAGACATTTTTCATAAGCCTTTCTCCTGACTGGGTAAGTCTAATTAATCTTCTGACATATATCTACCCTGCTGACACAGTGTTTGATAATCTTCGATAACTAGCTCAAAAGGCAGCATGGAAGTGTTTAGAGCTCAGATTTGGAGCCATTCGCATCTGGGTTCAAATCCCAACTATGCCACTCATGGCTGTGTGAACTTGCACAAGTGACCTAACCTCTCTGGTCCTCTGTTTTCTTTTTTTTTTTTTTTTGAAGATTTTATTTATTTATTTGACAGAGAGAGACACAGCGAATGAGGAAACACAAGCAGGGGGAGTGGGAGAGGGAGAAGCAGGCCTCCCGCGGAGCAGGGAGCCTGATGTGGGGCTCGATGTGGGGCTCGATCCCAGGACCCCGGGACCATGACCTGAGCCGAAGGCAGACGCTTAACGACTGAACCACCCAGGCGCCCCTGGTCCTCCGTTTTCTTGCAGGGGGAATATAGGATTCTTAATAGTGCCTGTTTCATAGGATGAGGATTAAATCAGATAATGTAATGTACTTAAAGCACTTACCAAGTGTGCAATAAAAATTAAGTGTGACCACTGGCTGGATCTTTGGTACCTTTTTCTTCAAAATCTAAGAACAATGAAAGATGCAAAAAATTATTATTGCAGTAAAAAGCTGGACTGTATACATATACATGTGTATGTATATGTCCCAGAGCACAGAGAGAAAAGCAAAACTTGCCATTCTCAAAGGATGCCCAGGAACCACTACACCTTTAGCTATAAAAAATACCCATGCAAAACTACACTGTAGCAAAAATCACTGGGCAAACACAGTATGGTATTGGTACAGAAAATAAGCATTAGCCTGGCTACTCAAGATTGACTGCCATGAGAAAAAGAAATGTAGGAGATGTGATCTAACAATACTGGGTTTTAAAATCTCAGCACATTACAATTGCTTCCAAGGCAGCCCCATTCTGAATTTGACTTCACAGCAGTGTGGCTTTGTATGAGCCTTCCCCACGTCCTAGATGCCAAGGACACTTGGCCTAGTTGAAGACCATCAATAAATCTCCCTTTAGGCTTCCATTTTCCAAGTTAAGTATCCTCAGGTATTTAGTGGCTCTTGCTAACCAGAAAAAAAAAAAAAAAAAATTTAACAAGTATCTTTTCAAAGTTTCCAAATGAACAGAAAACAGGGACAGTAATAAAAATAGCTACTGGCTCAGATGGTTAAGCGTCTGCCTTCGGCTCAGGTCATGATCCCAGGGTCCTGGGATCGAGTCCCGCATCGGGCTCCCTGCTAGGCGGGGAGCCTACTTCTCCCTCTGCCTCTTCCTCTCTCTCTCTCTCTGACTCATGAGTAAATAAATAAAACATTTAAAAAAAAAAATAGCTACTATTTCGGAGCGTCAGCTATGTGCTGGCATTGTGCAGAGCATATTATGTGTCCTGCCTCACTGGATTCCCACAACCACCCATTTTATAGATGAAGACACTAGGCTTTGAGAGGTGAAGTAGCTTGCTCAAGGTCATCACAAGGTCACCAATTCGTCCAAGGGCAATGCTGGAATTCAAACCCACCTGTCTAGTTAACCTCTACTCACTTTTCCGATCTTGGTCCCCGTCTCACTAACCCAGAGGAGCTTCCCTAACACCCTCCAGCAAAGTAAAAACCCCCCTAGTTACACTTCCTTTGCACCATCATCTTCCTCTGTAGTTCTGGTCACATTGATATTTTTACCCTTACTTGTGTCAATACTGAATTAATGTCTGTCTCCCCACCAAACTGTAAGCTCAGAGACAGCACAGGTCCTCACTGTGCTCGTTTACTTAGGATCTGACCTCTTACCACAGTACCAGGCACATAATGGGTTCTCCATACACATTTGCACCAATTGCATGAATAAACATAAATATAATAAATATAAATATAAATAAAAAATAAACAGTACTCAGAAATCAGCCAGCCACTTGGGCACTGCACCAGTGGACATCCATGTGTGGGCACCACAATGCTACCTGCCCATTCTCAGGGACAAGATAACAATCTTGGCAGAACTGGAAGAGGATCTCAAGCACAAAACCTGCCAGTATCATCTTCCCATCTGAAAGAGGGCAGTACAAGAGCTGGACACTTCATCCACCCAATCAATACACCATTAATAATAAATCATGTTTCTGATTCCCTTTGGTTGATTCTTTCCACTACATATGGCTTATTTCTGCTTTGATTCTTTTTTTTTTTAATCAAACAATTTTTCTAAAGATTTTATTTTTAAGTAATCTCTACACCCAGTGTGTGGCTTGAACTTACAACCTCGAGATCAAGAGTCGCATGCTCCACCGTCTGAGCCGGCGAAGCGCACCCCCCCTTGCTGTTCTGATTCTTTTTCCTGCTATTATTAATCTGCTTTCTAAGTCCCTTCCTTGAATATCTGTTTTCTCAAAACACTTGAAGCAGAATCACATGGCGTTCACAGGCTATTTTCTTAACACTCAGCTACGAAACTGAAAGCAACTGGAAATAAAGGAAACTATATTCACAACAAAAATAGTTATTAAATCTCAGCACTTCTTCACAAGTCACTGTCACAAGGAAAATCCCAAGGGTTTCAGAGTAAAATCTTTTTGTCTTCTTGGCCCAACGTGGGGCCCAAACTCACAACCCTGAGATCAAGAGTTGCATGCTCCACCAACTGAGCCAGCCAAGAGCCCCTGAATTTTTTTTTAAGATTTTTAAGTAATTTCTACCACCAATGTGGGGCTTGAACTCACAACCCTGACATCAAGAGACATGCTTGAACGACTGAGGCAGCCAGGTGACCCTAAGCAAAATCTTTTAAGCAAGCCCTAGCACCATCCCACGTTATAGTCACTCATAATATTAAAATGTAAAACAGTAAAAGCATTGAGCCCTTCACGAGAATGGACTATATTTTGGGGTGCCTGGCTGGCTCAGTCAGTAGAGCTTCATCCAACTCTTGATCCCAAGGTCATTAGTTCAAGCCCCATGTTGGGCATGGGGCCTACTTAAAACAAAACAAAACAAAACAAAAAAGACAGTATTTGAGAAAGGACTATATTTTGAAAACATATCCACAGCAAGCGATTTTAGTCCAACAAGACAAAAAAGGAGTAACTTTTTTAAAAAGAAAACTACATTTGCTACCTGTCAAAAAATCGGGTTTTTAAAGGGCTCAGGGTCTGATTAGCAGTCTGATGACAGCTACAACTTTGCAGTGTTTTTTATTTTATTTATTTATTTATTTTTGTTTTTTGTTTTTTATTTTTATACCACAGGTGAACACTGGGCTCTGAGAGGAGAGAGGAGGCAGAGATAATCTGGAGAGGGGGTTTTGCTACACAAATGCTCAGGATAGGGGAAAAAACAAACTTAGCCACACTGATTTGGCAGAGCCCCAAATTCATGAAAGCCCTACACAATCTAACCCTTTTTTAACATGCAATCTTTATAGGTATAAAATTCCTCTGAATATTCTTTTCAGAGCGTCAGAGATACAGCAGGTCTCCCCAGGCGGGCAGAACAATCCTGGAGAACCCAGCTATGCAACCTCTTAGCCAAGAAAAGTACTGCAGGTGAGTGAAACAACAGCCTTGGGGAGGAAAGACATCAGTTTACAGGTTCTAACATGATCGATCAAGTATCTGCTAGAAGAACCAATCTAGATAGCTGCTGTTCAATATGGTACTCATTGGTAACAATACCACATTGCATACTTAAAAACTTGTTAAGGGGCGCCTGGGTGGCTCAGTCCATTAAGAGTCCGACTCTTGATCCCAGCCCAGGTCTTGAGCTCCGGGTTATGAGTTCAAGCCCCGCACTGGGCTCCATGCTGGCCGTGGAGCCTACTTAAAAAAAAAAAAAAAGAAAAAAGAAAAAAAATCTGGTTAAGAGGGTAGATCTCATATTAAGTGTTCTTACTACAATAAGAAAAAATTTTTTTAAATGATCGTATATCTGCTAAGTGGTATTCTACTTAGCCCACAGGAAGGACTGAGAAAGAGAAACTGCAGGATTCCCAAAATGTTGCAAAGATGTCCTTCATGCCTCTTCCGTGAACGTGCACACATACACACACACACGCACACCCACACACAACCAGCGTCTTCCTCCTTTTCCCAGTTAACTTCTAAATCTTGATTCCTATGTGTGCTTCATGTATCTTCTTCATATAAACCCTTGGCCCTTTCGCAAGAGGCAGCACCGTGTATAAAAGAAAAAGAGGTTCTGTTTCCCAAGTCGGCTACCACCTGTGGGTGGAGTCACTCCAAGCCTGTTCCCTCAGGAAGAGGAAGGGATGTGAAGCTACGGTCATGATCTCAAGGGCCCTGCATGAGCCCTCATGCGAAAGTTTTAAGAACTACGTTCTTAAGAACTAGCCTCCACTTTGAATGAAGTGACCCACAGCCAGCCCTACGTGCAACCATTAGCATCTTGAGTGTCCTCAGAATATAACTCAAACTGCTTTATCACAATGGTCCTTAATCTCCAGTTACTCCTCCTGGCAACTATAATAAAGTCAAGAGGGACCAAAGCTTCCGTCATTTGCTTCCCACAGGACTGGGAAGGAGGCAGCCCTGTGTCCAGGGAACCACACCTTGCGCGCTGCGCTCCCCTGTCAGGAGGACCATTCCTCCTGGTCTCGTTCTGAGAAGGCAGTGGCAGGGAAGGCCAGGCGCCCGTCCAAACACCACCCAGACGCCAGCTGAGAGCCCTGGAAGAGGAAAAGAGAACCTCCACTGTGGGATAGAGGGAAAGGAAAAGCAAAGCACTTGCAGATGTTTCCCCAAACACCACCCAGAAACCCAGGAGACCTGGAGCCCAGACTGCTGCATCACCAGAAGGCCTCTGTCCGGCTAAACTGAGGGCCACCATGTATAATGACGACCTGGCCCTGTCACAGATATGACCTCATACCCATAGGCTGTCAACACACATGCTACTGTCTCTCGGTTGGGATCTGTTTCCACGAGAGCAGGGCGGGCACTGTGCCGGTTTTATCACTAGTTTACCAGCCACCGTGTAGGTACTCGAGGACTACGAAACGGATGAGTGAACGAATACATGAATGAGTGATATCCTAGTCACAACAATCCCGTGAGGCAGGGAAAGTACTATGGTCTCTGTTTCTCAGGTAAGAAGAGACACCTAATGGAGGTGATGACTTGTCCAAGGACAGACGGGTCTGGGCGTTTCTTCACATGATCATAATAAACACACTCATTAGCACCTACCTGTCCCTTTGCACAAGTTCACTTATCAGATAATGTAGGAGAGAAGAGGCCTTGAAAGACTGACACTCTAGCATCTAAATTTTTAGGGGGTGAAAGCCAAAGTGAGAAGGAGGGGCAGAAGGATGAGATGAGTCAAGAGCATGGAGTTCTCGGGGAATGGGAAGGAAGGACGCACTGAGGATCCCCTATTTCAGAGACAGCTCCCTGAGAGGCCCTGGGCATCCCAGAGTCTGCAGGAGGAATCTGAGCTGTGAGGAGAGAGGGATTTCCAAAAAGCAGAGGGAGAACACACAGGGACTAGGCAGCTGGTCTGGAAAATTCAGATTCCCATTTCTGCTTACAATGCCCCACCTCAGGATCATTCTCTCCAAGAACTCTGAAGGTTCTGGTGGTTCATCTGCTCAAGAACCAGCTCTACATGTTGAGAGGACACAGACCCCAAATGGCCAGAAGGGAGCTGACTTCTGAAAGACAACAGGGATAGGCCCAGGCATTAGCCTGTGGGGAGCTGCCGAAGCCACGACCCTGAACCCTGATTATCTAGTATTGATAAGATCTTAGATGGTGGCTCCTGCATCCAAATCCTGCAGGGTGGCAGAGAGAGCCCTGAGGGGAGTGAAGATGATCATCTTGGTTAGAGGTCAGGCCGCTCATTGTGAAGGGACAGAAAAGACAAGGTAAGTGGGAAGAAGACTCTGGAGTTCAGGCTCAGAAACCAAACCCGCCTCCCCACTTAAAGAAATCTGATCAGCACCCTTGCTCTACTCATTGTCATCCTACCTGCTGAACCTTCCAGGGCACTAAGTGGATGCTCTGCAGGCCAGGTTCCCAGGCCACCATCATCTGGCTCCATGCTCCTAAACAGGCTTTCTGCTCCTTCTCCCCACCGGGGCTCCCACCACTCAACTGAGAGCAGTGGGCTTGCTGTCCCCAGATGCTCCACCACTGCCCCCTGCCTGCCTCTGCCTTACCCATCCATTAGGGCAAAATATCAACAGCAAACACTCCCATGCCCTTGGAATGGCCAGGAACCACTCCAAGCACTTGACACACATTAACATACTGACTCTGCACAACAGCCCTTTGAAGAGGCATTATTAGTATCCCCACTTTACAGATTAGAAAACTGAGGCACAGAGAGATTGACTTTCTCCAGGCCCCATAAGCTAGGAAGAGGCAGCGACAAGATTCAAGCCACAGTCAGCACCAGCGTCCTTCTTCCCAACCAGCAAGCTGCACTGCCTTTCACAGCACAACCCAGCCCGCCCCTCCTCCCCCAGCCTTCCCCAGCCCCTTCGTGGACAGCTCCTTGCAAATCTTCATGCCACTTTCCACATTGGCGTGGCATGATTATTGATTCGATTCTTGTCATCGCTTCCCTCCTAAATTAGAAAACCTAGGAGAGCAAGGCTTCGGGGTTATTTCTACATCATCTTTGTATTAATTTCCTATAGCTGCTGTAACAAATTGTCATCAATTTTGTGGCTTAAAACAACACAGATTTATTATCGTGCAGCTCTGTAGGTCAGAAATCCAACACCAATCTCTCTTGGCTAAAATCAAGGCATCTGCCTGGCTGGGGGCTCTAAAGGAGAGACTGTTCCCTTGCCTTTCCCAGCTTCTAGAGGCTGCTAGCATTCCCTGGCTCCTGGCCCCTTTCTCCATCTTCCAAACCAGCCACATATCATCTCTCTGACCTTTCTTCTGTGGGCACATCTCCCTCTGACCACAGCCAGAAAGGTTCTCTGCTTTTAAGGACCCATGTGATTAGACTGGGCCCACCTAGAAAACCCAGGATAATCTCATCTCGAGACCCTTAACTTAATCACATCCATCCTTGAATGCAAGGAAACATTCACAGGTTCTGGGGATTCGAACATGGACATCTTTAGGGCCATTACTCTACCACAATCTTTGTATGAATGTCTTGAACACAGTGCTCCCCTGACCAATATGGAACTGAACTGAATCCCCATCAGACCTCAGCTGCACCAGCTCCTGAATGCTTGATTATATGATCCTTCCACTGGCCTCTGATTGTAGTGTACATTAGTCTTGTGTGCCCAAAATGGCCAATAGCGCTTTGAAAGGATGTCTCCCCTTTTCATAGCCCCAAACTGTGATACTGGTGGACACATAAAGATGTTTAATAATCTGGGGATCAAACACAATGCTAATGAACCTATAGGTAGGTTCAATCCCTATCTCAACTACTGTTTTATTTTCTATTTTTTGTTTCCTATTTAATATTTATTAATTCTTAAAATAGAACACTTATTTTAAAATGTAAAAAAATACAAAATACAAAAATACAAAATATATTATTCTATAATAATAAAAACTCTCCCTCTTTCTCCTACCTCTTAGTCATTTTTTAGTATCCTTCCAGAGCCATTTATGCATATGCAAACACATACACATATTTATTATTCCCCTCTTCCTTTCCTGTAAATGGTAGACTCACTTAGGGCCCTGTCTACACCTCACTCTTTACTTAACAATGTAGACTGCTCCACAGCTGTCCACAGAGCATCCCTGTTCTCTTTTTGTGGCTGTGTCCTGCTCCCCTGTGCAAATGTACTGTAATTCATGCTCACCAGCTCCCACTGATAGACACTCTTGCTACTTAAACAGTGAATACTGTGAATTTATCTGAAGGACAAATTTCTCTAAGTGGAATTTCTGAGTCAAGCCAGACCATGTGAATTATTAACTCTGACAGATACTGGCAATATGGCCCCTATAGGAAACTAATACACATTCACCAAGCATGTATGTGTGAGTTTTGTTTTCCCATAAACTCCCTAACATGGATGGTTTTCAAAATGTTTCTATCTTTGTCAATCCCAGATAGGTGAAATGTGGTAATATTTCAGTGCAATTTAATCAGAATTTTAAAAATCACATGTGAGGTCAAGCATTTTTTATGTGTTTAGGAGCCACTAAATTATTTTTTTTTTTAAAGATTTTATTTATTTATTTGAGACAGAGAGAATGAGAGAGAGAGAGCACATGAGAGGGGGGAGGGTCAGAGGCAGAAGCAGGCTCCCTGCCGAGCAGGGAGCCTGATGCAGTACTCGATCCAGGGACTCCAGGATCATGACCTGAGCCGAAGGCAGTTGCTTAACCAACTGAGCCACCCAGGCGCCCCCACTAAATTATTTTCTATGGATTGTTTGTTCATATCCTTTGACCATTTTCCTATGGTATGTTTGTTCTTTTCCTTATTGATTTGTAGGAGTTTTTTACGTATTAGGAAAAATAATCCTTAATACATGACATGAAATGCAAATATATTTTTCTGATTTGTAATCTTTTACTTTGCTCATGGGGGTTCTGCTATGCCAACTGTTTTTAGGTAATGAATTCTATCAAACATTTCCTTATGGCTTCTAATTTTGTACCATACTTAGAAAGCCCATTCCTACTGCAAAGTTATAAAAAATATTCTCCTGTGGATTATTCCAGAAACCAATCATCTATAAGCAGTGAAAAGTTATCTTCTATGGTCATGAATTACATCCTGGCCAATAATGCACACACACGGAATTTAAGTTTCTTAAAGTAACTTTTATTTTCTAACGTTCTGCAGTTTAGAAAGCACTGTCCCATGACAGTTGGTGAGGCAGGCAACTTATCTGTCTCATTTTACAGAAGAGGATACCAATACCCAGAGAGGATAAATGACCACCAAAAGCCACACTGTGTGGTCCAGACTCAAACTGAGGGCTCCTAAATGCCAGAAACTGCTCTCCTCTCCCCTGTACCTCTTCTCTTAACAAAAGGACAACATCCACATGCATTAAAATCTTAAAGGACATCTCCAAAGTCATTTCTAAATAGTTTCAAAAGAAAGCGAATCATAACTTTTCTATTCAAAAAACAGTATTTATTTAAGTGGGTCACACAGTGATCCAATTAAACAGTGACTCATCTTCAAATGCCCATGCCGATGTTCTCACCAACTGACAGAATTCCATGTTCTACAGTGTGCCTATATAACCTCACAAATTTAATTGAAAATTAAGAGATGTAAAAGTTCCCAGGAGGGGCGCCTGGGTGGCTCAGTCGGTTAAGCATCTGCCTTCAGCTCAGGTCATGATGATCTCAGGGTCCTGGGATTGAGCCCCATGTGGGGCTCCCTGCTCAGCAAGGAGTCTGCTTCTCCCTCTCCCTCTGTTCCTCATCCCTGCTCGTGCACTCTCTCTCAAATAAATAAAATCTTAATAAATAAATAAAGTTCCCAAGATCCCATGGCTTCAGAGTGGATCAGGATGAGCAGGGCTTCTTATTTTGGGGAAGGGGAGAAAGTGAGGTGTATCCAAATCATGGAGGTTCCTTTTCAAATCTCACATACCGCAGCATTCTCCATCACCAACCCCTCAACAGTCCCACCCCAGAAGGTCACTGCATGCCCCCTCAAGGGTACTGATGCTAGAAACTTTTTGAAAACCACTGTTTCAGAGGACATGGTCTATATCTGCACAACCCCTACAAAGTACACTCCTCTGGTTCTCCAACCAACACCTTGTCTCAACTCCTCTGCACACTCATGGTGACTAATTGCCATATAGGTCAGTTCTGAAACTCCCACCTCAGGCCTCTTGTTTTCTCTGATAGCCCCTCCCACCTTCCCACCCAACCGACCATGGTGGCTCCTTCCCATCCTGCAGGTCTTGGTTTAAATGCCACCTCCTAGGACACCTGGGTGGCTCAGTCGGTTAAGCGTCTGTCTTCAGCTCAGGTCATGATTCTGGAGTCCCAGAATTGAGCCCCGCATCAGGCTCCTTGCAGCAGGGAGTCTGCTTCTCCCTCTCCCTCTGCTCCTCCCCCTGCTCATGCTCTCTCTCTCTCTCAAATAAATAAAATCTTTAAAAAAAGTAATAATAAATAAATAAATGCCACCTCCTCGGAGGGGCCTCCCCTGACCACCCACTAAAGCAAACTCCCCCAGTAATGCTCTACCTTTTTATTTTCTCCTTAGGATTTATCACAGTCTGTATTATTTTATCTATTAATCTATTCTGTTGTTTATTATCTGTCCTCTCAAAGGTCCCATGAGGGCAGGGACCTTGTCCAAATCATTCACGCTTTATAACCCAAGCACTTAGCAGAGTGCCTGCCATATAGTAAGTGCCCAATAAATATTGGGTCAATTAAATTTGATTGAATTAGTCCCAACTAATTTTCTCCACATCTGCATCACCATCGAGTTTCAAAGTAGCACAACCACATGGGCTGGGAGGTGGGGCATGAGAACAAGGGGCCTACCTCTCCTGCCAGCCCTCTTCCTCTTACCCGTGGTTCATCATTCACCTTGGGAAAAAAGAAAGCTTCTAGCCAGCAACAGCCCAGAGGGGAATGTCTTCAAGACCACATGTCTTCCTCTATTGTTTTCTATCTTTCCTCCTGACCTACCTCCACTGGATGGTAAAAGATGAGAATGGGGAGTAACGTTAGTTATGCCACTAATAATCAGAAATAGTAATCAAAGTAAAAATAGCAGATTGCTAACTATGTGCCAGACACTGTGAGGGGCCTCTAACATGAATTATCTCATCTAATCCTCGAGATACTTGTACTTCAATTTTACAAATAAGGAGACCGTGCCCAAGGTCACGTGGCTAAGGAAGTGAAGGAACCAGGATCGGAAGCCAGGTTACTAGTCCCCCCCTTACCACAGGGACCCCCTATGCTCAGCATGGCATCCGTGCTACATCCTTAGAAATAAATGCGTAAAAGATAGCAACCAATAAATTGAGTTATTAATGTCTCAAATGCTTTAGGGAGGTGAGGTGGGGGCAGAGTTCTATCTGTATCTGAGCCTGGGAGAGCCAGCAGCCGAACATCTAGACATGCCTTTCTCATCCTCAGAAAGGAGACCTCTTTAGTGTCAGGGGCTATAAAGGACCCTCTAAGAATAGGAGACAATGACAATTCAGTTCAATAAGTAATCACTGAGCACCTACTGTGTGATATTCTAGGTCTGGTCTTGGTGAGGAGCATGGTTTTTTTTAATGGTTAAGTTACATTCTCTGAGTTCTATGACCTAAAAATGCCCAGACAAGGATATGAGACAGTTCACTTGTAATGCAAAGCTCACTGTTATGTGAAAAAAAAAAAGATAGCACTGATAACAAGGCTACCGGCAAGAATGGAGAGGGAGAGGCTTCATGGACAAGGTGGGGCTTGATGAGGCCTTGACACTTGCATTAGGACAAGCACAGAAAACAGGACCAGGTGATTAAGAAGCAGTACCACTTTTGGAGATCTAGAGATCCAGCCTCCCAGGAGTGGAGGAGCTATGTTGGTAGAATACTGCAAGGAAGTAAGCCTAGAAGGCTTCCTATGGGCATCTAGGATGGGAAAGTCCCCTGCAGGATAAGAGGAGGAATTTGAACTTCAATCCTGCTGGAAGGCAGGGATGAGTGAGTTTCCATGACATGATGGCAATGACTCATCTGGGGATGGGGTGGAGGAGGGATTGACAGGGAGAGAAATTATAGGCTGGGGGCTTCACCAGGGGGTTGCTAGGATGCTCTAGCCTGCAGGAGAGATCATGGACCCAAAGTGAGCAGCGGGGGGGATGGAAAAGTACTTGAAAGTAACAAGAAGCAGGACACAGAGGGTGTTGGGGGCAGTGAAACTATTCTGTAGGCCACTAGAATGGTGGACACATGTCAGACCTTTGTCAAAACCCATAGGGTGTACAGCGCGGTGAGTGAACCTTGATGTAAAGTGTGTACTTTGGGGGATGATGGGGGAGGGAAGGCTGGCGGTATATAGCTTCTCTCTGCGCTCTCCCCCACGTCTGCTGTGAACCTAAAACTACTCTTAAAAAAAAAAAAAAAAAAAGGAAAACAGTATAGAGTTTCCTCAAAAAGCTGAAAATAGAGCTGCCCTACGACCCAGCAATTGCACTACTGGGTATTTACCTCAAAGATACAAATGTAGTGATCCGAAGGGGTACATGCACCCCGATGTTTATAGCAGCATTGTCCACAATAGCCAAACTATGGAGAGAGCCAAGATGTCCATCGACAGATAAATGGATAAAGAAGATGTG
>NC_138380.1:44869008-44900054 GCF_054177405.1 Leptonychotes weddellii
GCCTCACTGGCTCAGTTAGTAGAGCATGTAACTCTTGGTCTTGGGGTCATGAGTTTGAGCCCCTTGTTGAGTGTAGAGATTAGAAAAAAAGTTAAAATACTTCAAAAAAATTTTTTTAATAATCCAGGTAAAGTTCTTGGAACTGTGCTGGGTATATAATAAGTGTTCAATACATATATTTATTATTATTATTTTATTATAACTGTTATTATAATTTGATCCTCTTTTCTAATCTCTTCCATCTCCAACCTACTCTTAGTAGACATTATGGAAAGGCACCTCCAGTATCCTAGCTCAAAAGAATAGTGAGTTCTTCCTACATCCCCTGGGAAGATTGCAAAATCCACAAACGGTAAAAATGGAAGTGGCCTGGACCCAGTGTTCAGAAATTATAACTAGCTGACAGAACATTACATTAAAAACTCTTCTTTTTTAAAAGATTTTATTTATTTATTTGAGAGAGAGCACAGAGGGAGAAGCAGACTCCCCACTGGGCAGAGAGCCCAACTCGGGGTTCAATCCCAGGACCCCGGGATCATGACCTCAGCTGAAGGCAGATGCATAACTGACTGAGCCACCCAGGTGCCCACGTTAAAAACCCATTATCTTTAAATTTACATAAATGGTCCTGCCTTCTTGAGAAACATTGTCATGGTAGATATAATGTACAGAAGATGGCTTTTCTCACTCATCAATAAGGTATATGAGCCAAAAAATTAAACAAACTGCAAATAATTTGGATTTTGACTTCTGATCTTACAATCATAATCTTTTTTGAATAGTATGAGGACAGATTAACATGAATAAAAATAACCACTCCTGACCATTACTCTAACATGTTTTTTTCAAAATATCTCTCTTATGCACCCCTGCCAAACAATGACTAGAGAACACTTTTGAGCCTGATTACCTATTTGTAAGATAAAGGGATTTAGGCTTCTCATCCATCTATCTACCACTCCATCTTCCTTATTTTTGTTAGCGGACTACCTTTCTCTCAGTTAAAAGCCACAATCCTACCAACTTAGGCACTGCCTTTGACCTGTTCCCTTCCCGAATCCACACAGATCCAAGTCCCATGCATTTCACTGTGGTCAGATCTTGGTGTTTCCTCACCTTCAGCTTTCTATTCTCCTATCCAGCTCTCCGCTCTCTCAGAATCCTACAATAACCTCTTTACTGTGGTCCAAGATAGTGGTTTTCAAATGTTTTTAGCAAGGGCTAAAAATGAACCCTCTTTATAAAACCTACATAAACAGTATTGCATTACTATACATTTATTTGAAAACTTTGATTTTGTAACATTTGTATATCATAAAGAAATCCAAGGGGTGCCTGCGTGGCTCAGTTGGTTAAGCGTCTGCCTTCGGCTCAGGTCATGATCCTGGGGTCCTGGGATCGAGCCCCACTTCGGGCTCCCTGCTCAGCGGAGAGCCTGCTTCTCCCTCTCCCTCTGCCTGCCACTCCCCCTGCTTGTGCTGTCTGACAAATAAATAAATAAAAATCTTTTTAAAAAATTCAGGGTAGTGGTTGTCTCTAATGATGGGGAGAGAGACATGGGATTAGGGAGGGGTGTGAAGAGGCTTGAGCTGAATCTGTAACATGTCTAAAGGGGAAAAGAGGGGGCGCCTGGGTGGCTCAGTCGGTTAAGCGTCTGCCTCCGGCTCAGGTCGTGATCCTGGGATCGAGCCCCGCATCAAGCTCAGGGAGAGCCTGCTTCTCCCTTCCCTTGGCTGCTCCCCACTGCTTGTTCTGTCTCTCTCTCTCTGTCAAATAAATAAAATCTTTAAAAAAAAAAGAAAGAAAGAAAGAAATCCAAGACCACCGGAAGCTGCTTTGTTGGACACCAACATTTGAAATCAGGGATTTGTGAATGATTATTGGAATCTCCTATCAGGATCAACATCTGATTTATTTCTGTATTTGATTGCTCAATATTGAAAAGAATCCTAATCTACTTAGAGAGGTATTTGTAAATAGTCACAGTTAATAAACAATTTTTTTCTTCAATCTATTCAGAAGTTTGAATGAGGAGTAGTTGAAATTTTTGTTTCAAAGATGAAGCACTAAGTATAACACATCTTTGTGTTTTATTGCAAATAGAAAATTCAGGTCAGGGGGCGCCTGGCTGGCTCGGTCAGAAGAGCATGCCACTCTTGATCCCTGGGTTGTGAGTTTGAGCCCCACATTGGGTGTAGAGATTACTAAAAATAAATAAATAAATAGATAAACTTTAAGAAAAAAAGAAAATACAGGTCAGAAGACCAATATTTACAATAGGTGCTAACATACATATAATGGGAATTATTGCCACACGATATGCTGGTTTTCCAAGCAACATCAGATGGCTGTCCTATGAGTCACTTCCGTTCTGACACTGTCCCCCTGGAGTTAGTGTCAGATCCCATAGGTTAAGTGCTCAGTCCCATAAGGACTGCACTTGGACGCCAGTTCAAGTTCCAAGCTGTCACCTGTACAGACGGTTCCTGACTTAAGATGGTTCGATTTAGAATTTTTTGACTTAACGATGGTGTGGAAGTGGTATATCTTCACTAGAAACTATATTTCAGATTTTGAATTTTGATCTTCTCCCAGGCTGTGATATGTGGTATGATCTCTTGTCACACTGGTCCTTCTCCCCTTCCTAAAGGATAGGAAGTGGGGTGGAAAGTTCCGAGCTTCTAACAATGGTTGGGTCTTTCTGGCGACCAGCCTCCATCTTGAAGCTATCCAGGATCCCACCCAGAGTTGCCTCATTAGAACAAAAGGCATGCAAAGGATCTTGGAAATTCCAAGGGATTTAGGAGCTCTGTGTCATGAATCAAGGTCAAACCAAATATTGGAACAAAAGATCTCCCAATGTTCTTATCACTTAGGAAATTACAAGGATCTTAGGAGCCCTATGCCAGGAACCTAGGGCAGATATATATTATAATTATATATATATATATATAATTTTTTGTATTATTTCACAACAACCAACAGAGCACACACCAAGCAGAGAGGTGGGTACCTTGCCTAGTATTCCACAAGACCCACCCATGGATGTATGCTACAGTGATGTTCTGTCATTCTGCTCTATCAAAATAGCTAACAGCTCCGTTCCCTAAAAAAGAAAGAAAGAACCAAAGAAAGCTTTGCATTATTAAGAACTTTATTTTATATTTTATTCATTTTTTAAAGATTTTGTTTATTTACTTGAGAGAGAGAGAGCAAGCGAAAGAGAGAGCATGAGCAGCAGGGAGGGGCAGAGGGAGAGGCAGAATCCCCACTGAGCAGAGAGTCCGATGCGGGGCTTGATCCCAGGACCCCAGGACCCCAGGACCATGACCTGAGCTGAAGCAGATGCTTAACCAATTGAGCCACCCACGTGCCCCAAGAACTCCATTTTAAAAGCATTGGTTTTACTAGTAGATTTTTACAAACTAAAATAATAAATGGTTGGTTAGAACTGACCAAAAACAAGCAACAAAACTTAGCATTACTGAGCATATCTTGAACATAAATCCAGTCCTAAGACATCTCATTTCTAAGCCTTTGATACAAATTGCAGTATTGTCTAATTAGCACCAACAGTCAACCAAAGAGCAAGAGAACAACGGAGAAGCCGCCCTCTTGAATGGAGGAGCTCTGCAAATGCTGTAGCCTTTATTTTATTCACATGGTACTCGTTCTAGATTGTGAGTGCATTACAGCCAACAGCCATGTGGAGGTAGTAGAGTGCACTGGTTATGGTTCCAGAGCCAAAAACTCTGCTCTAATCCCAGAGCTTTTACTTAGTAGCCATGTGACCTGGCAAATCACTCCAAGTCTCGATTTTCTTATCTATAAAATAGTATCTCCGCAAGGGTTGGAATTAAGGGATAATATATATAAATGACTTAGCCTGATACTGCCGCAGAGTAAAAAGGAGCTTCATAAGCATTACTTAGATATTGTTGCTTCTAATGCACACCTCAACTTTCTTAAATAAATGGTTGCCTAATAACTAAATCTCATTGTGATAAATCTTGCAGAAGAGGATATGCTTACACTCATGTATACAATTTTCTGTGAATGGACATACACACGCCTACATTTTTAAAGATAACCAGTCTATGCATATGTATGAAATATCTCTGAAAGGCTACACTTTGGTGAGGACAAATAGGGAGTTGGGGCAAAGGTGGGAGGAAGATTACTTTTCCCTCTATATCCTTCTGAACCTTTCAAATATGAAAGAGCACGTTCAAAAATATGCAAACAAAGAGGCAAGCACTAAAGACATGAACAGACAAAAGAAGTTCCAGTAGCTAATAAACCATAAAAGGAGAATCCATTTTTCAACAGTTAGCTGAGTTTAAAAAAAAAAAATTGTAATTGCGAGTATTACATGTTGACCATAGATATTGTCATGCTCTATTCATGAGAGTGTAAATTGGAAAAACAATTCCGGAGAGCAATTTGTTAGTGTCCTATCAAGTCACGCATACCCCGTAGGCCAGCAATACCACTTCTCAGCCTCTCTCCTACAGAAACCCTTACTCATGTGATTGAGAATATGTATGTGCAAGGATGGGCATTGCAGCATTGTTGGTAAGAGCAAAAAACTGGAAGCAAATTCAACATCTCCCGATAAGGGAATGTTTAGAAATTCTATGGTACATGCATAGCAATGTCTGTATGCATTGACATCAAAAGATCTTTAAGACATATTAAGTGAAAAAAGAAAAGTGGAAAATAATATAGTATGCTACTATTTATATAAAAGTTTTAAGCTTATAAAACTTGTTCTGTTGGTGTGTGTGTGTGTGAATAGATGGTCTAGGAGAACTTTAAACATTTATAGAGGTTTCTTCTGGGGAAAAGAATGACCCAACACCGCAGCAAGCCCTTTGTGAGAATTTGTTAAAAGCTCTCTTTCATCGGGACACTTTATGGCCATCTGCTGCAAAACTATCATTTAAAATATATGAAAACTTGGGGCGCCTGGGTGGCTCAGTTGGTTAAGCGACTGCCTTCAGCTCAGGTCATGATCCTGGAGTCCCTGGATCCAGTCCCGCATCGGGCTTCCTGCTCGGCGGGGAGTCTGCTTCTCCCTTTGACCCTCCTCTCTCTCATTCTCTCTCTCTCAAATAAATAAACAAAATCTTTAAAAAAATAAAAAATAAAAATAAAATAAAATATATGAAAACTTACTACCCCTTGAAGAGTGCCCCCCAGGGTTGTTCAAGGGTACAACCACACAATCCTGCTCTGTGGCCCTAGAGGACATGCCCTTTATGTGTAACAACTGAACTTTTTTGCAGTGAGAGGAGATCAAGTTTCATTCTGAGTTCTATACAAAATAAGTGAACAGTTAACCTGGCCACATGGATAAACATCAGGTAGTGTTCAATGTGTTAAAATTTAGCATGTAACACATTTCAGTGTGTGAAGGCAGCTAAGTGGCAATGTGGTGAGGTCTGTGGTTTATGTCATTGCCAACATCAGAGACTTACTGCTTCCAGGGCGCCTGGGTGGCCCAGTCAGTTAAGCGTCTGCCTTCGGCTCAGGTCGTGATCTTGGGGTCCTGGGATAGAGCCCCCACGTTGGGCTACCTGCTCAGAGGGGAGTCTGCTTCTCCCTTTCCCTCTGACCCTACCCCTCGCTTGTGCTCACACACACACACACACACACACACACACTCTCTCTCTCTCTCTCTTTTTTCTCTCTCTCAAATAAATAAATAAAATCTTAAAAAAAAAGAGAGAGAGAGAGACTTAATGCTTCCAAGTACAGGGAGGATTTGAGCAAGCGGCAACTTTGGGTATCAGAGCAGACAAATTAATTACCTCTCAAATCCTTCCTTTTAGATGATAGGAATGTAATAAATCTTGCATAACAGGGCGCCTGGGTGGCTCAGTTGGTTGAGCGACTGCCTTCAGCTCAGGTCATGATCCTGGAGTCCCTGGATCGAGTCCCGCATCGGGCTCCCCGCTCGGCGGGGAGTCTGCTTCTCCCTGTGACCTTCCCCCCTCTCATGTGCTCTCACTCTCTCAAATAAATGAATAAATAAAATCTTTAAATAAATAAATAAATAAATAAATCTTGCATAACAAGTTATCATTTCTCAGTAGCACCAGGTATCCATTTTCTTGCTTCTCTTTATATTTCAAACCATGTTTTGGAGACACCAGGAACTGGTGCAGTATTTGCAGCAACTGCTCATGGCAGCTTAGAGTGTTTTTGCAATATTAAGCAATTCGAATTGCTATGTGGGTTTAGATAAACAAGGGTAAAATGTGATATTGATTATTTAGAGTAGCAATTAAATTGGCATTGAGCATTAAAATTGTGAAGAATTTTGTTTGTATGAAAATACTAAATAATATTTCATTATTTTTCTAAAAAAATCAAATAAAAAAGTATCATTGTATTTAAATAATTTAACAAATTTTATGTTTAGTAAGTATACTTTATGTTTGCTTTTTTGGTTTCTCATGTGTGTTTTTTGCTTTGGGGTGGTTTTTTTTGTTTTTTGGGGATTTTTTTGCCCATGGTTCTGTGGGTCAGGAATTCAGGTAGGACATAGCTAGGTGGCCCTTTCTCCATGTGTGTTGCCTGGGGCCATTCACTTGGTTGTATTTGGCTGATGACATGGCTGCCCTCTCTGACATGTCAGTCTCAAGTTACTTAGCCTCTCTAGGCTGGTTCCTTTTCTTCCTATCTCAGGTCTCCCTGTCGCCAGCAGTCCATGTGTGGCCCAGGAGAGTCTGCTTGGGCCCATTTCCAGGAGAAACCATGGAGTCTCCCAGGCAGAAGTGTCTTTGATGTATGACAGGCAGGGCATAAGGCAGTCAACGTGCATCTCTGCAGCCGGGACCCGTCTGCCCATCTACAGGGAGCTCAGCTTTGCAACCTGTGGTGGGCATCTCTGGCCACTCCTGCCACTGATTCCACCAGCTTCTCAGGGTCTATTTTTGCTTTTTAATTTTAACAGGGGATAGTGAATGTTTTGGAAGGAAAAAGAACTTTTGGAAAACACCTGAAACTTTCTATTCAAATTGTGGTCATTTTGACTATAATTACATTTTCGTTTGTTTGGTTGGTTTTTGTTTTTTTGTTTTGTTTTGTTTTTCTTTTTTTCTTTTTTCTTTATTTTTTTGACTATAGTTCCATCTTATTTTTCATTCTTTAGATCGTTACTGTCAAGAGAAGGCAAATTACGTGAAAAATCTTCATTATAGTAATAAAATTAATGATTTAGCCAAAATAAAGAAAAATAACTTTATGGGATAAATGTGTAATAATTTATGAATTGTGAATGTTTATTTCATCCGTCATACAAACATCACCATTCCATCAACAGAACACCAGACATGCCCAATAATAATTAAATTTAGTCATCTTGGATATTTTATCAAACGTCAATCACATAAAAACATGACTATGAACATATTTTTCAATTTTGACACTATAAAGGTAGATCTGTCAAAGTAGAAGAATTGTATTTCATTTAACAGTTTGTCAGCTTGACTTATAACTTGTAAGTATTTAGACATACACTATGTATATTTCCATTATACACTTGGCCTGGGACCTATGAATGTTAAGGGCACATTTATGAAAAAATATATATATTTACATTGTATGTATGTAAAATATACATAAAATGCATAATCAAATTAACATCACACCATATAGAAATATTATTTCAAGATGCATCATAGACCTAAATGTCAAAGGTAAAACTATTAAGCTTGATGATGATTAAGCTAGATGAACATTTAGGATACTATTTGTTGGACCTAAAACAGGACATAAAAAAGCACTAATATCAAGAACAATTGACAAATTGGACAAATTTCAAATTAAGAAGTTCTGTTCATTTATTTATTTAAATAAATAAAAATAATTAAAAAAAAGCAGAATGAAGATGAGAGAAAAAGAGGAAAACAAAAATCCAATCTCTAGTTACAAGTTTTATTGCGATTTGAGATAAATTTCACATCATTAAAATAAGTCTGGATTCGAGAAATAAGACTGTTTTAGGGAAAGATCTTTTTCCTAAAAAAACCCCCAAAAAACAAAAAAAGAAGTTCTGTTTATCAAAGGACACCACTAAAAGAGTTGGAAAAATTAACCAGAATAGAAGATAGTTGAATATGTGAAATCTAGCAAAGAACTTATATCCAGAATATATAAACAACCCCTTAAAATCAATTTTTTAAAAACCAGACAGCCCAGTAGGAAAATAGGCAAAGTCTTGAACTTCCCAGAAGATGATATTCAAATACAGAACTAACATATACACATATAACAAGGTGTTCAGCCTCATAAGTTTTCAGAGGAATATACACCAAAACTACCAACCAGAATAAGACTAAAAATACTAAATTTTGCTGAGGATGAAGAGCAACTGCAATTCTCATGATCCATTTTGGAAAATCCTTCGGCATAAGGTAGTAAAACTGAACATATACATACCATATGGCCTAGTAAATGCACTCCTGGCTATATGCTCAACACAAATGCACATCTATGTTCGCTAAATATGAATAGGAATGCTCAGAGCAACACTATTCATAATACCCCCAAACTGTCAACAACCAAATGACCATCAACATCAGGAAAGGTAAATTGCAGTGTATTCATACGATACTGACAGCGAATGCACCTATTGCCATGCACAACGATGTGGATGACTCGTACAGCATAATGTTCCATGAAAGAAGCCAAATACAAATGAGTATATAAAAATCAGTCAAAAGTCATCTGCAGCATTATTAGTCATAGCAGTGACCGGAAGGGACATGACATAATCGTCTATTTCTTGATCTGGCTAGTGTTCACACAGGTGCAGATGCAGAATGGACGAATACAGGGAGACGCGGTGTCTAATGTGACCCCCCTCACACATCTTGCGGCTTAGCCCTGCCCAGCCAAGACTATTTCATATAATCTCCCTCCTGTAAACTCTTTATACTCCCTATAAAGTTTCTTCCTAGGATCCCCTCTTGGGAATGGGAGACTGCTGGCTCCTAGTGAAGCGCTTTGGTAATTCTCTAGGACTATATCCGCAGGGAGGACCACATGCCACACAGTGCCGCCCTGTGTGGGATGTCTTCCCCTTGTATCGCATCGCATCCCAGAAACACCGCTGAAGTTGAGTCTCTGGTTTTGCTGGACCTGCAGTGGTCCCAGCCTCTCCTTCATGAGAGTCTGTTTTCATTACTTCAGTGTTTGGCAGTTTCCTTTCACTGCCTCTCAAGTGTTCCGCTAAGCATCACTGGAAGATACAGATGGAGCTTCAAGAATCTCCCTGCTCAGCGTTTACATAAGCATGAACTGCAACAATAAGAACTTGAGCAATAGGACTTCCATGAAGGTCTTCATTCACCACAAGTAGAATTTTCCCTAGGCCAACATAGCCTGGCTTTAAAACAGCCCCGTGAAGCATGCTGGAGTCAAAAATGAATGATTTTATTTGGCTGAATCCCTCAAAGGGGAATAAATGGCTTTTGTGAGCAAATGTTCTGCAATCCCAACTAGACGTGACAGTTGCATTAATCCCTGCACAGTGAGGCATTTTTTTCTCATTGAATATACGCTGTACGCAGCTTCCTGGATGCCACCAAGCCACCCTGCCCTCTTGACCCGGAGACACAAATGATAACCTACCACAGATCATGGTGGCATCACTATCATTATTACTGAAGGCAGAAGCAAGAACAGCATCCTGGAGCAGATCGAAAGGAAAAGTATGTAGGATGGAGCAAGGCTCAGGGATAGGATGGGTTAGAGGGTAGCGTATTTTGTGTATAGGACTCACTCCTTTTTCAAAAAGAAAGCTCAAATTTAATGGTTGGTTATTTTGTCTGTGTGAAAGTATGTTATGTCAAAACATCAGCTTCAACAAGTTTGCGTCAAGATAATTAGGTCAACAAGGTCACATACTATAATAAGAACTTCTTTTTTTTTTTTCTAATATATTCTGATAACTTTTAAGTCTTACACCTTCCTCTTCCCCTTGCATCCCACGTCTTGGCAAGCTGATAAGAAAGTGTGGTGCTCCCCCCTTCGGCACCAGCAGGAAGTTCAAACACACACCAGGACTCCTTACCTGGACTTACCCCAAACATAATAAAAATACCCTCAAGCCAGTCTCTTTTCCCTGCTCTCTCAAACTATTTTGAGACCTGCGTGGGAGACACCCCACTCTCCCCGGTGAGTAGTAAACCTTTTCATACCCTTTCTGGGGTATGTGTGCCATAATCAGTCTCAACATCCCAACCAAATGCTTAGGTAATTAATTCGGACAGATGTGCTAGGATTTAAAATAACCACTGATGAAGACCCCCAAATGAGCTCCATCTGTAAGTATAAAAAATGGTACACCTATGTTAATGCCCAAATCATAACGCTGAGCTGTCACCTACTTGACAGCAGAGCTTCAGCTTCTGTCTTCCCAGACCCCACCCCTCCTTGTCTTTGGAAGCCCCCAAACAGGCCCTCATGTGCTACTTACACACCTGCCAATCTTCATCTCCGCCTGGAATCACCAGTTCTTCCTCTCCTGCTCCAACACTCACACGCTGCTGTCCCCTTGCCATGAGGTTCCTTCAAGGAAGTCCCCATTCATTGCTGTGGTAGAGGCAAACTGAAGAGAAGCTTCGTCTCTTCTCATGCGAGCTTCCGCCCCGACCCAGCCCAGATGGTCTCCATGTTGCTCTCCAGCTCATGAGACAGATGACCCCAACCAAATCCACTTGCTGCTACGTCACTGCATGGGTGAAGCCCCTTCCTCACTACAGGCAGGCCTGGAGGAGCATTTCAGGAACTCAGACAACTGGACAGCTTCAGAATGGTTTCCTGCGAGCTTCCCCCCAACATGGTTTCCTCTCCATACCCTGGCTGGCACTATCACTACGCGACAGACCTTCCCCCAGCAGCACCTGGTCTCTGTCTCCATGGCGACCGGCAGGCCTGAAGGAGCACACTCACAGCTTCCCTCCAGAGGACAAAATTAGGGTGCTCACACATAAGCTTACTACGGAAACAAAGACAATTGGCTCAGTCAGAAAATGGAGCAAATGGAGGAGCAATTCATCTGAACAATGACCAAGATGAAGTTAACAAAAGTAAGAGAAAATTATATAAGGATGGAAGGAAGTTTGTGATATAATATCTAGTGAAAAAAGACAGGTTATAAAAGGTATGTAAATTATACTTTCATGTTTGTTTTCTTAAAGGAGGCACATATAGGTAAGTATAAAGTGGCAACCACTAACTTGTTTCTTCAAGAAATGACCCATTTCTATATTTTGTTTATGAAAATAAATTGGACTCTAAATTCTACTGGTCAGTGGGAAAGTCTATTTCAGGCATCAGGTCGCGTATTGCCCTTCCCCACAAGCCAATACCTGCCTCCATGACAGGCTAAAAAGGAAGCAGAGGTCTTACTCAGAGCTAAATATTTAAAGAAGCTTCAGGTCTTCAGTCTCCGCTGGTTGCCACCAAGATGCCCATTGTCCAAACTCTCGTGGTCCTGTAATGTTACCTCCATGCCATGGGAATTTGATGAAGCTCTCTGGAAAAGGCATTGTATGTGCTTAGGATGTTAAAAGAGACAAATAAAGAAACAATATCCACTAAAGGGAAAAAATTATAAATCCAAAATAGGCAGAAGAGAAACAAGAACAATTAGATATACAAAAGTACCAACTGAAACTCTTAGGAAGGAAAACCGTAGTCAGTGAAGTTTAAAACTCAACATATGGGGCACCTGGGTGGCTCAGTTGTTAAGCGTCTGCCGTCAGCTCAGGTCATGATCCCAGGGTCCTGGGATCGAGCCCCGCATCGGGCCCCCTGCTTGGCAGGGAGCCTGTTTCTCCCTCTCCCTCTGCTGCTCCCCCTGCTTGTGCTCTCTCGCTCTCTCTGTCAAATAAATAAAATCTTTAAAAATAAAAAAAAAAATAAAACTCAACATATGAGATAAACTCTAGGCTGACACAGGTGAAGAGAGAATTACTACACTGGAAACATAATTGCAGCATTTGCCCAGAATGCATCCCAGAGACAGGTAAGAGATGTGGATAATAGGTCAAAAGACTCCAAAACACATACAAGTGCTGTTCCAGAAGAAGTCACCGGATTGAATGGTAGAGAAGCAATGTTTCAGGTGATGGCAACTGGAAATTATCCAGCATTGAAGAAAGGCATGATTCTTCAGATAGAAATTGTACTTTAAAATACAAGAAGGAAAGATAAAACTAAACCTACACTTAGACTTATAAAAAGCAATACCGCAGAACATCAAGGGTAAAAGAAAATCTATGAAGCTTCCAGAGAGAAGAAGCAGATTGCAGGAATGATCTATAATGGCCGTAGGCTTCTCAGCAGTAGCAACAGGTACCGGAAATGCTTAGGGAAAACAGCCGACAACCTCAACTTTTTTATTCAGCTAAGCTGTCACTCAAGAGTGAAGTCAAAATTTGAGGCACACAAAGATTAAGAGAATTTACTCCCCCAAAACAAAAATATCAGGGCTCCTGAGGCAACCCCAGGAGGTCCACGGTGAGATCAGGTGTTGCTGAGAAAGTGCACTGGTTCTGAAAACAGTTGCCATAAATCAGTGTCCCAGGGGCCAGCATTCTTGTACACCATCTTACTTAGTCCTCTAACACCCTTGCCAAGCGAATGGTCAAAGTGCATGAATGTCAAAGATGGGGAAATATCAGTATTCCCTGTTATATATTCCTTTGCCTCTGTAATAACTCCTTTGCTTGACATCTTACGAGAATAAAGTGTTACACATTTTCCAGATGAGATGGAATCAGGAAGAATAATACCCCTCTCAACTAGAGGATTCTGGCCAGCACGGTTGTCTGCAACAAAGCTCCATGGTTACTATAAGGGATGTACAAGCCTCATTACTAAAACCCAACACCTCACAGGTAGGAGACCCTTAACACTCAGTCGGACCCCTTTTCCTTTTATTAACTCCAATTCTTGAGTAAGCGGTAGCCCAGAAGACAGAAGGGCAGGAAATGTTAGAGGTAGACATGACGACACCAGAAAGGAGAGAGAAAAACATTTTAAAAGCAAGTCTGCAAAGATGCCTGAAGTTCCAGCACCACCACAAGGCTGATGTCCACCATCCCCAGCAGCCTGTGAGCTTCCTGAGGGCCTTGACTGTGCCTGTATGCAGTAGACCTCTGTAGTTCCAGACACAGTGCCTGACACACAGGCAGTAGGTCCTCAATAAATAGTTGCTAGGATAAAAGGGCGAGGGGACAAAGGAGGAAAAGAAAGAAAGGAAGCATGCTGAAGAAAACACTGAAGAAACCCAAGAAAATCCCAGTTGGCTGATCCTAAGGTACGTTGACTATATTTTCTTATTTTCTGTATTCTTGATCCTGGAGAGACTGCCCCCCCACTCAGGGTAGCTAATTCCTAGAGATAGCAAATGACTCCCTTGCAAGCCTGCCTTTGATATGTAAACCAACTAAGCCAGAGCCCACACAGTCAACCATCTCCTTTATCAAATTCTCCCATACCAAGCCATATTCCTCTTGCCCTAAACCACCCCAGGACCAGGTACTGGACAACTAGAGACCACCCCTAGAGCCCAGAGTCTGCCCAAATTTTTCAAACCATCTGATCCTAAGCTGACTCAGTGTACCTACCCTTCCTTGGTGGATCCTTCCCAAGAGAGCTCCAATAAAGTTTCTGGGCCATGTGCTGCCCTCTCCCGCTCTTCCACCTCCTGACCATCCTTGGTCCTTCCCCATGTGGCCCTCCATGGCATGGTGTGCCTCCTGTTTCTAGGGATCTGTGAGTATAAACTTCTTCTTTCCTGACAGGCATGCCCATGTCTGCTGTCTTACCACACCTGATTAAAACAAATCTGGCTACATTTTTAACACATCAGGGTAGGCTTTTTTCCATAGAAATATATCTCCAGCTAAATAACAGAATTGTGTGGAGAAGACAGGCAGGATCTATATATTTCCCCCCATTATCTATTCCATAAAGCAAAGGGTACCTTGCCAAAAAAAAAATCCACAAATTTTATAAGACGAGAACAAACAGCCCATATCTTTTGCATCCAGCCAATGATCCATATGAGTCATTAAAGGAGAGTGTCTCTTCTTTTCTCCCTCAGGTATACCTTGGTCAAGCCCTAAAGAAATTATAGCTTGACCCTGGAATTTTATTTTATCTTCTGGAATTAAAAAAAAACAACAACACTTCACTATCCAGCAAGCCTGTTGCAGTTTCCAGTTGGGAGAAAATGAAATTAACAATAGAAATGTTCATTCCTTTTGTAAAGCAATACAAGGAGCATTTAATTGTATGAGACAGCAATGAGACAAAGTTAATCACAGTTTGTACTGTTCCAGTAGCTCATTTGGAATATTTCTCTTTCTTCAGTCTCACTGTGATTCAGTTTCCTGGAAATGAGTGTGGACCAGATGAAGCCAGTCACAGGCTGCCTAGAGTATTTTTCCTATGGAGACATTAATATACTTCGGCTATATATCAATATCCTGGTTATCAAACATCACCTCCCTACCTACTTATTTTTAAAACAATATTGAAATGTCTTTCTCTGTTTTCCACAATTCCCTCTCTGTAAGAAAGGCCATCAGAATAAACCCAGAACCATAGATGATCATAACCCTCTCATTTGCCCCTGCTTTGGTTCCTACTTATCTTCTTAAAGTTCATTCATTCATTCAACAGGTAGTTATCGAGGCCCTACTATGTGTCAATCCACAAGCTAGTTTGTTCACTAGATATTGTCCCTTTTCTCATGGAGCTAACAATCTAATAAGAGAGATGAATGTTAATCTAATAAACACAAAAACTAATTAAGTATAACCCGTGCTAAGTGCTGTGAAGTTAAAGTACTAAATGTTACAAACCAAGAGAACTGACCTGGAGGAATCACAGAAGTTTTCACTGAGAAAATGGAATTTGACACAAAATCTAGAAGGATAGGGAAAGAGTTCAGGAGATTGTTCCAAGTGTTTGGAATAGCATACGCAAAGGCCCTATGGCTGAAGCACAGGGCTGGGAATGACAACAGGAGATGAAGCTGCAAAGCTGCACAGATACGTAGCCAGGCTAGGGATTTGGGGTCAAATCCTAAAACATCATAAGGCCAGTAAGGGGTTTTAGATAGGACAGAAATACTATCAGCTTTCTATTTTGAGAAGATCACTCTGGATTATATTTGGAATGGGGATAGGAGTGGGAAGGAGAAGAGTGAATGCAAGGAGACTAGTTAAGAAATGATTACAAATGTTTAGGTAGGAGATAATGACCTAGTTTGTTGGCAGTAAGTATGGAGAACACAGAAAGTTTTGAGAAATATTTAGAAAGCAACATTGGCAGCCTTGGTTAACTATACGTAGATTGCTTGACAGTAATTTCAGAAAAGAAGAATATCATTCTCATCATGCCTGAGAGGTAGCAAGTTAAAGTGGGAAAAGCCTGGGTTGTAGAAAGAAAAGTATATTCAATTTTTAGGTCCTGCTGCTTATTAGCTGTGTGGGCTTGGACTTGTTATTTAACCTCTCTGAGCTGGAATTTGTTTGCAAGTAACCCATGTTAATGTCACTCTATAAACTGAAGTGTGTGAGAACTATCTTGACTTTCTTCAAATCAACCAACTGGCTCTGGTTCCCCATTTCATTTGACTTGTGGGGAATTCAATCTTTGTTATTCTTAGGGCTACCTCGGGTGTGGTTGTGCAAAAGTCTTGGAGTGTTACATAGTGCCAAGGCACCAGGGAAGCCTTGGGTCATCAGATGAAGTATATCCTAGTTACCACCAAGCCATCCCTTGTTTCAGAGTCCAGGATCTGCCACTTTTGTACCTTGCAGAGAAAAAGGGTATCTTTGGTGAAGTCCAGAGGTCATTTTCCAAGGGTCAGCCAAGGTCTCCCGGGTCCCTGAGCCACCCAGAAAATGAAATGCAGCTACCCAGTCCTTTCAGACAAGGCTCAGAAAGAGGGATGGTGTGTAACCAGGACAAACTACCTAGACTGCAGTCTGGAAGTGGGTCTGGGAGCCAAGCACCCTTGCAGGGGAACCCCATTTTTTTCCTACCAATCAGAACAAACTTTTGATGGTCCTTCTTGAAGGACTCACATACTTTCCATCTGGGGAAACTTTCCTGGCCATTGCATGGCATCTCAAAGGCACGTCCTTCTTTCAGTCCCCATGGGACACTCCGAAAGTGTCTGCATCGATGAGCTCGCAATGAGGAGAACACCTTCTTGGGGTAACATGAGTAGATCCAGCTAAAAGTCTGACACGTTGTCACTCCCCTTCCCTTAAGAGTCTGGAAAGGTGATAAGTTTCAAGAAACAGAAGAAAAAAAAAAAAGTTCAAGACAGAACAATGTACTCCAGATAGTATCTAGAAGGGCAGAGGGAAGTTATAACTCTGCCAACCTCAGCTAAACACAATGGCCACGTGGACCTAGTGTTGTGGGAGAGAACCACAAGAACCAAGTGAACCTGTTGAGGCTGAGGCTCATTTCTACCAGTTGGGGAAGTAACAGTTGTTAAACGAGGAAGTTCAGTAAGGCCGGAGTCCAGGCAAACATAGGGTTAATCCACCAGGGGAACACCAGGAGCCAAGGTAGGGTAAGGAAGAAAGATGAGCACCTGTGTGTAATTTCTTTCCAGTAAGTATCATTCTCTTCCTACACTGCAATATCTAGGCCGTTTGCTCCACAGCGGTTTAAACCCAACAGGTACAGTTGGGGAAACAGTCTTTTCAGACTTGTTTTGAATTCGGGATGTTCTGGTCAGTTCTCAGGTCTTCCCCCCACCCCTGGGAAGCAGGTGGCGGGTGGGGAGTGCTGGAGAGGGAACTGCAATAGGGCCAGAGGGCTCCAACTGGGTGAGACCCGGGCCTGGGGAATTAACCTAGATGCAGGGCTGGCCTCTCTGCTCTAAGCTCCAGCCAGAACCAATCACTGTGGCAAGATGACATTTTAAAGCTGTTAACTTGTGTTCTTCCTGTCCCTCTCTCCACCTCTTCTCCATCCAGTGTTTTCCTTTTTTCTCTCTCTCTTTTCCCCAGTCAAACAAAAATCAGAAATATCATTAAGTCTCCCGGCTTTGGTTTCCAAAACTCTAACCCCACTGAGATGAAGCTAAATACCCCTGAGTGAAACAAACATCAAGAGAAAGATGGATGGCTAATAAACATGCATTTGTCTCAATAATCAGTGGTTTAATAAAGTGGAGTTTCTTTTTTTCTCACACAGCAGGAGTCCTGAGGTGGGGCTTTGTTCTCTGGGTTCAGTGGCTCTTTGATGTCGAGTTCTGAGTTCTGGGTTGGCAGCTCTTTTTTTCTGCCTTTCCATCTTGGCTGCAGCAGCCCCCAGTGTCCCATCCTCCCCCAACCATTTCAACAGGCAAGCAAGTTGGGTGCGACCAATGCTGTCAGTACCCTACCCTTACCCCCTTGGCATGTACCATGTTCATGGATGGGGGTCCAACTTCAAACTTGCTAGTGACCTATCCCATCCACACTCTCTGGCCATCGGAACCTCTGGGAACAGCAATCAAGCCAAAGCTGATGGGAACAGCTGAGTAAATCCTGCTCTTTATGCTTGGGGAGGGGGGCTCACTTTGAAGTTATGTTCTACATTGCTTCCCAGTGGGATTATGCCTCAGTTACCTACAGGGAACTTGCTTTGATAATTCATCTTTTATTGGCTTCTTGCCTTTCCCAGTGTTACTTCCCCACTCCCCTACCAATGTTTCCTAGGAACATCTCCCAAACAAACTTCTGATGCTCAAAGGCTTGTTTTGGAGTCGACTTCTGGGGGAGCTCAAACTAGGAGAAGGGGTGAGTGAGGACAGCACCTGAAGCTCTCTCTTCCCGCGGCCCTGGCCTGGGACTGGGGAGGGTGGCTTGTCCCCGTCCCGCCAAGCCCTCTGCAGACTCGCCTTACGACCTATTGGCCCAAACTGGATCACGTGGGCTCCCTTGTCCGAGAGGCCCGAGAGCCAGCACCTGGCAGAAGGTGGGTGAGGGCTTACCGCAGGGCTGGGCCTTGGCTGTGGCTTGCGCCAATGTATCTGCTTGGATTAAGCTCAGCGACAAGGGACGGGAAACCCCAAACAAGAGTAGTTTAAATGAGATAGAAATGTATTTCCCTCTCTCACATAAAAATGGAGAGGCGGTCGCTGCCTGTTGGTTAGTGGACCAGACTTCTTTTGGCTCCACGAGGCACGGCTTCCAATGTCAACATCACCACGTGGTTTTCTGCGCAGCAGGCTCTGTACTCTCATATGCATTATTTCAGGTAATCCTCTTAATCCTGAGGTAAGTGCTCTTTTCCCCTCTGTTTTACAGGGAAGGAAGTGGAGATAGGGAGAAGTTAAGTTACTTGCTTGCTACTAGGTGGCAGAGCCCAGGGCATTCTGGGCCCAAAGTTTACGCTTTTTAAGCCACATTTTTAAGATAACATCTTCCTATCCAGGAACATGCTTATCTCTGCATTTATTTAGGTCTTCTTTAATTTCTTGTACATCTCTTATTAAACTTACTACTAGGCTCTCTACTTTGCTGGTTAACGGCATCATTTTGGAAATTAAGTTTTCTTTGTGGCTAGAATACCTAAATATAATTCATTTTTTGTATATTGACTTTATATCCAGCCATCTTACTAAACTTATTAATTATACTTTGTCTGAAGAATCTTGAGTTTTCTAGCAAATATTTGTATCATCTGTGAATAAAACCAATTTTGTTTCTACCTTTTCACTCCTAATGCCTGTCTGTCTTCTCTCCATTCTTACTCTCTCTCTTCCCCTTCTGCACGCTTCCTTCCCTTCCTTCCTTGTCTTACTGCACTGGCTACAACCCCTAGTAAGTGCAGAATAGAGGTGATAAGAGAGCGTCTTTTTTTGTGGATACTGTTTATCTGGTTAAAGAAATTTCTCTCCATTCCTAGTTTGCCAAGCATTTTTCACAAATGCTTTTTCTACAATTATTGAGAATATATTATTTTTCTTTTTTTTAATCTATTAATGTAATGAATTACATTTATAAAACTTAATATTAGGGGGTGCCTGGGTGGCTCAGTCGGTTAAGCATCTGCCTTCGGCTCAGGTCATGATCCAAGGATCGAGCCCCGCATTGGGCTCCCTGCTCAGCGGGGAGCCTGTTTCTCCCTCTCCCTCTGCTGCTCACCCTGCTTGTGCTCTCTCGCTCTCTCTGTCAAATAAATAAATAAAATTTTTAAAAATAAATAAATAAAACTTAATATTAGATGAAACTAGTATTCCAGGGATAAACTGAACTTAGTTACAGTGTATTATCTTTTCTATACCTTGCTGGATTCACTTTACTAATATTTTGTTTGGGATTTTGCACCTATCTTCAGGCATGAGACTGAATTTTCCTTCTTGTACCATCTGTCAGATCTAGTTTTGTTACCAAGGTGACACCAGCCTCACAGAGTGAATTGAGGAGTGTTTCTTCCTTTTGTATTCCTTGGAAGTCTTGTATTAAATTTGAATTATCTGTCCCTTGAAAGCTGAGTAAAATTTTCTTGTAGGTATGGTGATTTGTTTTACATTTTAAACATTGTCTTCACTTTTTGTTTTTAAATAATTTCAGCTTATAGAAAAGTTGTAAGTACACTACAAAGAACTCCCTTATATTCTTTACCCAGATTTCCTAGTTGTTAACATTTTATCATATTTGCCTTGTTATTCTCATTATAGTACATACATACTTTTCTGAACAACTTGAAAATATGTTGTAGATGTGAAGTTCCATTACCTCTTAATACCTTAGTGTATATTACCTAAAAACAAAAACACTCTCCTGCATAATCATATACAACCAACAAAATAAATGAACAGATCCTGTATTTTCATCTGTCCACAGACTACATTCAGATTTCACTGGCAGTCTCAATGATGTCCTTTACTGGTCCAGGATCCAATCCAAGTTCAGAATTATACCTAGTTGTTATGTCTCTTTATTCTTTTCAATCTGGAACAGTTTGTCTGTCTTTCATGACCTTGACATTTTTGAAAACACCAGTCCGGTTACTTTGTAGGTTGTGCTGAAATTTGGGTTTGCCTGATAATCCTTCATAATTAGATTCAAGCTATACGTTGTTGGCAGAAAGAAACCACAAGCAGATGCTGTGTTTTTTTCAACGTAACATATCGGAAAGCACATAATGTCGATCTGTTCCAATCCTATTGACATTACCTTTTATCATTTGATTAAGCTAATGTCTTCCATGTTTTCCCACTGTTAAGTTAGTTAGTATTTTGTACTATCAATTAATAAGTAATCAATGACTATTTTTATGAAGAGATACTTTAGACTACATAAATATCTTGTTCTCCATTCAACTTTCGTCCATACATTTTAGGATTTATTGATGATTCTTGTCTAAATCATTTATTACTGTTATGGTGGTTGTCAGTTGGTGGATTTTCTAATTCTGTCATTCCCTCCACATTTGTTTGTTGGCATACTACTAAAAGGTAGAGCTTTACTTTCTCTCCCATTTGTTTATCTATTCAATTATTTGTATCACAATAGACTCATGGATTTTTATTTTATTCAATACGTTATAGTCCGATGCAATGGCTTACATAAATCAAAATTATTTTTATAGCACAAATTATTCCATATTTGACAGTGAGAACCTCCTAATACTGGCTTTATGCCCTTTTGACATGCCCCAATAGTTCTTTGAGCACTTCATTGCTTTTTGGCACAATCGGATGTTCCAGACGCATTTCTAGTTTCTCTACCCCAACCCTGGAATCAGTCATTTCTCATGGAGAATGGAGAGGACAGAACTTTCCAGTGACAATAGGCATGTCCTCTGTACACTGTGTTCCTTTTCTTCCCAGAGGACAGAACTACTGACCAAAGGCTTCCTTGAAAAATGGAGTCAAGGTATGGTTGTGAGGGTGAGGGGGTATCAGACTGAAGATGTATTTATTTAATCCATGAAGTGGGGGCACACGGCTGGTGGGAATACAGATTGGTATGCCTTGGAGGTAAATTAAACTTTAAATCTATTAAACATTCAAATGCACATACCCGGGACACCTGGGTGGCTCAGTCGTTAAGCGTCTGCCTTTGGCTCAGGTCATGATCCCAGGGTCCCGGGATCGAGCCCCGCATCGGGCTCCCTGCTCAGAGGAGAGCCTGCTTCTCTCTCTCCCACTCCCCCTGCTTGTGCTCTCTCTCTCTCTCACTCTCTCTCTCTGTCAAATAAATAAATAAAATCTTAAAAAAAATGCACATACCCTTTGATATAATAATTTCACATCTAGGAATATAATGTGGCTTTCACTTGTGCAAGGGACTTATATCCAAGGATATTAATTGTAGCATTGTTTAGAAACAATCTAAATGTCCATTACCAAGGGACTGGTTAAATAAAGAAATGGAATATCAGCTGATAAGAAAGAATGAGTTAGTTATAAACCAAAAAAGAATGACTTCCAAGGTGAATTTTTAACCACTTGTTTAAAAGTTATACACCAGGGACACCTGGGTGGCTCAGTCAGTTAAGAATCTGCCTTCGGCTCAGATCATGATACCACAGTCCTGGGATCGAGTTCCACATTGGGCACCCTGCTCCGCGGGAAGCCTGCTTCTCCCTCTCCACTCCCCCTGCTTGTGTTCCCTTTCTCGCTGTCTCTCTCTCTCTGTGTTAAATAAATAAATAAAATCTTAAAAAAAAAAAAGTTATACAGAAAAACTACCCGTATATATATGTATCCATCCCAGGAAGGACATATAAGAAATGGTAATAGTGGGCAGCTGTGAATAAACCACTTGGGTCCACCCCTACTGCTGAGGGGGCTACACCGGCTCAGGAGTCAGGGAGATGAAATCTGCTTAGCATCACCTGTGATAGACAATAATGCACAGTCCTTCCACCCTTATCTCTTTGTGTCTAGAAAATTCCACCCTACTACCATGAAAAGAATTTAGAACAGCATGATTAGATTAGGCAAACAGGCTGGGAAGTCAGGCTGTCTGGGTTTGAATTCCAGGTCCACTGCTCATAAATCATGCAACCTTGGGGCAACTTCTCCGTGATACAGTGTTGTCTAGAAAATGAGGATGATAAACAGAACATATTCAGAGAGTTCTAGGGGATTTGAGTGAGTAAATATATGTAGGAAATCTAGTTTCTGGAACATAGTAACCACTAAAAAAAAGTGAGCTATTATTATTAGTATTATTAGGCCCAGTGAGGAAAGGAGAACAGTCTCTAACTCTGGCAATCTTTTTTTTTAAATTAATTTATTTTTATTATGGTCAATTAGATAACTCTGGCAGTCTTAAGGGCACTTGCTTTTCACTGTATAAACATAGTAATTTATTGTTGTTGTTGTTGTTGTTGTTGTTATATCACAAGCATGATTTCCTCCAGGGGAAAAAGAATTATTCTGCTGAATTAAAAAAAAAAAAAGAAGAAGAAGAAGAAGAGGAAAGAAAATCCAGTTATGGTAGATTCAGATGAGCTCCTGAGCTCTACCTGAAGGTACACTGGGGCAGATCATTCATTCACTCATGAGCATTAGGGCCAGGTTCCCTCTCCCCTCCCTAGAACTGATTAAATGCACCCAAATTTATCATGCATGTCACCCCCTTTTTGTTAATTCTGTCTGAAAGCACAATATAGGTGATTAAGCTTGACCTTTCTTAGTTAGAGCTACATCAGGCCAATGTCCTGAGATTTCATCCGGATGATCTTAATTGGATTTTGACTGCCCTGCACACTGCAATCCCATCTTCACAGCCCGCTTCAGACCCCAGCACTTCTCACCTGGTCTCCCTGACTCCAGCCTCTTTCCTCAACTCTAGCTCTCACATTGATGAGGAAAATTCTTTTCTGCTCAAAAGTCTCGTTGGCTTTCTCAATTGCGTATAGAATTAAGTACTAATTAAAAGCAAAATAAAATAACAACAAATTGAGGTTTTTGTTTGATGCGCTGGTAAGAATTAAAAAGGAAAAAAGTGCCCATTTGGGTATTGATATTGAGAAACAAGAATTCTCATACACTATTAGTGAGATTAACCATCTCTTCTGGGGATAAATCGGGGAATATGGATCAGCATTTTAATGTGCATGTCCTTTGCCTCAGCATCTCCCTTTCTGGGAATTTAACTTAAAATAATCTAAGTACACAAAGATTGTTGTACAAGGATTGAATGTAGCTTTAAATGCTAATGGCAGAGGATTGGTTACTTCTTTATGATGTATTATACAACAGAATACTATGCACCCATTAAAATGATTATACAGATTTATATTTATTGACGTGGAAAAATATCTATTGTATAAAACAATGTGTGGCACATGGTAGACGTTCAATAAATGTTTATTGAATGAATGACTGTTTGCAATAGGTAAAAAAAAGAAGTTATAAAACAGTATGGGGGGGCGCCTGGGTGGCTCAGTTGGTTAAGCAACTGCCTTCAGCTCAGGTCATGGTCCTGGAGTCCCGGGATCGAGTCCCACGTCGGGCTCCCTGCTCAGCGAGGAGCCTGCTTCTCCCTCTGACTCTCCCCCCTCTCATGTACTCTCTCTCATTCTCGCTCTCTCAAATAAATAAATAAATCTTTAAAAAAAAAAAAAATAAAACAGTATGGGGTGCCTGGGTAGCTCAGTCTTTAAGCGTCTGCCTTCGGCTCAGGTCATGATCCCGGGATCCTGGGATCGAGCCCCACATCGGGCTCCCTGCTCTGCGGGAAGCCTGCTTCTCCCTCTCCCACTCCCCCTGCTTGTGTTCCCTCTCTCGCTGTCTCTCTCTCTGTGTCAAATAAATAAATAAATAAAATCTTTAAAAAAAAAAAAGTATATATGCTCCTATTTTTTGTTTTTCAAAATATGTGTATCTTGATGTTATATTAAATATATACATTAATCTCTCTTTTCTATAATTTACCTATCTCTACCTTACTATCTGAAAATACCCTGGAAAGATATTGACAAAGCAGTGGAGAGTATTGTTGGGAGGACAGGTTGTTCTTGTTGCTGTTTTTTTAAAAGATTTTATTTTTAAGTAATCTCTATACCCAGCATGGGGCTCAAACCCACAACGCTGAGACAGGAGTTGCATGCTCTACCAGCAGAGCCAGCCCTGCGCCCTGAGGACAGGGTGTTCACTTTCTACTGATTGGACTTTGGTATGGCCTAAGGTTTTTTAGATAATGTATATTAATTTTTGATTTATTTCCATGGTGAAAGAACAAAACTATAGTGTGTGGAATTTACAAATAAATAGGATTTCACTTGGATGATGGAAGTATAAATTCCTATCATCTTTATATGGATAATTTGACATTGTGTTTCAAAATTCTTAAAAATGTACATACCACCTGACAAGAAAAATACTTTTTTCAGCAGAAGAGAAAAATACTTTTAAGATTCAAAAAACAAAGAAGCCAGTGTAGATAGATAAGAATGAACTCAGAGTAGACAGACACTACCCTTCTCTTTCCTCCCCCCGCCCTCCCAGCCCTGGGCAGAGAGAGTGAGATTTAACTTCTACCCCTAGATGGAAGGGGCTTGAAAAAAAATAGTAAGTTTAATTATATAGAAGAATTGAAAAAGTTGTAATTCTTGCACAACTGAGTTTGTATCTAATATGATTGATTCTAAGTGTTAAAAAAGAACGCATGAAAAAGATTGAAGACTATATATCAAAATATTGACATAGTGAATTTTAAAAAATGTGTGCATTTCTTTGATTTCTTTTCTAGCATGAATAAGAATTACCTTTGGACTTGAAAAAAAAAATAGTTCTGTTAGGAATGCTTCTGAGCATGACTTGTCCTGCTTTGCCTTTAATAACATACTGTAAATGCTGTTCCACTTTGCTCCGACTGTGAAAGTGTTTGTAATCGTAGCTGTTGACTTTGCCGAGCTGATCTTTTTTACTTTGCATTAAATCTAGTTTCCTGGGGGTGCTTGGGTGGCTCAGTCGGTTAAGCGTCTGCCTTCGGCTCAGGTCATGGTCCCAGGGTCCTGGGATCGAGCCCTGCATCGGGCTCCCTGCTCAGCGGGAAACCTACTTTTCTCCCTCTCCCACTCCCCCTGCTTGTGTTCCCCCTCCCTCTGTGTCTCTCTCTGTCAAATAAATAAATAAAATCTTTACAAAAAAATAAATCTAGTTTCTTGGGGATCTTTCTCTCATTTATGCTTGTGTTTTCCTGTGTTCCCACGGTGAAGGCACAAGTCAGCTCTAGAACCCGTTGTCATGGATATAGCTGACCCTGAGTTGGTCTAAAAGTATGTGATGGCAAGATAATGCAACTATGTAGTTTCTGAGACAAAGTAGTCCTCTCTTTAAAAAATTAAGTCAGTGGAAAAAAGAGTGACAATGGTTTCCACAGAATGTGTTATGCTTTCATTGTTCTTTATTCGGTCACATGGCTATGAGGAGAGATGTCAGGTGGGATGAAGGTCACACCTGGAGGTGACTCAGAGCCCTAGACTAAATTCCGATCTGACTTCTGTCACTCGTCACTTGTTCACTGTGTCCGAGGCCCTTGGAGCCCACTTCCAAAAGGACTTAACAACAGTGACCTGGTAAGGCCTCCCAGTGCTCAGAGTGATGCCCTAAATCTAGCTTTCAAAATCTTTTGCAGGCAGGTTCTTCTGTCTTCCTCAGAGTATTCTATATTCTGAAAACAATAAGGTATTTAATTTACAGACAATGAAATCAAGGGGATAGATTAAAAGTTGACCAAGGTCACTCAGGTGGGTTGTGAGACAACAGAGATCCGAACCCGGAATTTCCAGCCCCCGGAACACTCATCACTACGGGACAGATACATAAGCAACAGTAGTTCGTGAAGTGCCTCCCGTGAGCAGGCACTGCGACAGGTGCTCGTTTGATGGGGTTTTTAATATCTCCACAACCATGAAAGTCCGAGGGAAAGTTATTATTCCCATTAAACAGATGGTAAATGCAAGGCACAAAAAGCATTTGTGCCTTCCTCATAGGCCATAGTTGGTAAAGGGCAGATCTCAGGGACACCCAGGACCTCGGGTTTTATGTCAAATATTTTTGGATGGATTTTGAAAAAACTTTGAACATTAACGTTATTCTTTTTTTTTTTTTTTTGGTAAAGATTTTATTTATTTATTTGATAGAGAGAGACACAGCGAGAGAGGGAACACAAGCAGGGGGCGTGGGAGAGAGAGAACAGGTATCCACAGAGCAAGGAGCCCGATGCAGGGCTCGATCCCAGGACCCCGGGCTCATGACCTGAGCTGAAGGCAGACACTTAACGACTGAGCCACCCAGATGCCCCTAACATTAACATTATTCTTAAAATGGTATCGTCTTTTTTTTTTTTTTTAATGGTATCGTCCGAAGGTCAGTATGGTGGTTACCTCTGGGGTGGGAGTGAGGATTGACTGGAAATGGGCATGAATGAACTCTTTAAGAAGGTAATGTTCTCTCTCTTGATCTGGATGATAGTCCTATAGTTATATCCATATGTAAAAAGTCATTAAGATTTATGCATTTTATCGTACGTAAAGTATATCTCAGTAAGGTACTGTAAAAAATATCACTTCTTGTCCTACCCTGATGCAAGTATGTGATGTGTTCTTTTCCACTTATTTTGAAACACTTATCCATGTTGTTTCATAATGTGCATATTTGTCATTTTAAAATGATGATGATGACACATTCAGAAATATTTTCCTATTCCTTTCACTTTGATTCTTCTTTTTTTTTTCTCACTTTGATTCTTAAAGTCCTTCTGCAAGGTAGGAAGGGCCGGCATTGTTTTCCTCATTTAGTAAATAGAAGGAAATAAGACTCAGAACTTAATTTTACTTAACTTATGATTTATTTTCAATCTGTTTCCAAAAAACATTAGAGGTGGCAGTTAAGGGGTTTGTTCAAAGCCATGAAGAGGTAGGGACAGAACTAAGATGAGCTTGGGCGCCTGGGTGGCTCAGTTGGTTAAGCGACTGCCTTCGGCTCAGGTCATGATCCTGGAGTCCCGGGATCGAGTCCCGCATCGGGCTCCCTGCTCTGCAGGGAGTCTGCTTCTCCCTCTGACCCTCCCCCCTCTCATGTGCTCTCTCTCTCATTCTCTCTGTCTCAAATAAATAAATAAAATAAAATAAAATAAAAGAAAAAAGAAAATGTTACCCTCTTTTAAAAAAAAAAAAGAACTAAGATGAGCTTTGGGTTTGGGTGCTCATTACTCTGGGCCCCAGATTCCCATGGCTACCTTCCATCCGTGCATCTGACAGGGGTGTGTACTGGGGCTCAATTCAACTGTCCGCATGCCATCTGGGCATCAAACTGACTTCTGATTCTAAATTTAAGGAGAGAAAATAAGAAAAGAATATGCAGTACAGTTGCGTGGCTAAGATTTTGACCACCTTTTTAAAATTACATACGCCATACATTTTTTTTTTATTTTTTAAAAAAGATTTTATTTATTTGTCAGAGAGAGAGCACAAGCAGGGGGAGTGGCAGGCAAAGGGAGAGGGAGAAGCAGGCTCCCCACTGAGCAGGGAGCCCGATGTGGGCCTCGATCCTAGGACCCTGAGATCATGACCTGAGCTGAAGGCAGATGCTTAACCGACTGAGCCACCCAGGCGCCCTAGCTTTTTCTTTTTGAGAATGATTTCCTTATGTGCAGTTTCTCCAAAGTGATATTACTGGGTTCAATAACATTATTTTTAGATCATAATACATTTTACTAAATTAATCTGAAGAAACGATCCCACTTTCCAAAATACCAAGAGCACTAACCCCATCCCTACCTGGCAAGTCTTTTCACTGACATGCTTGGTTGTGAGGATTCTTCTCTGCACCATCCTCGGTGGTGCCATACTATGGTATCCTACCCCTATTCTTTTTTTTATTTTTTAAGATTTAATTTATTTATTTGTCAGAGAGCACAAGCAGGGGGAGCAGCAGACAGAGAGGGAGAATCAGGCTCCCCGCTGAGCAGGGAGCCCGATACGGGACTCGATCCCAGGACCCTGGGATCATGACTTGAGCTGAAGGCAGATGCTTAACTGACTGAGCCACCCAGGTGCCCCTGTCGTACCCCTATTCTAATCACAAATCCAATCCCAAACTCAAAAATAGTCACGAACTCATGTGTTGTCTCTATGGCCCCTACTTTGCAAAGAAGTAAAAATCATTTGAAAGTTTTAAAAATGCAGTCATGAGTAGGAGTATAGTAGGTGTTATGTGTTTGCTGATACGTAATGTATCCAGTAGTCCCCCCCCACCACCCCATCTGTGGAGGATACATCCCAAGACTCCCAATAGATGCCTGAAACCATGGATAGTACTGAACCCTAAATGTAGTATGTTCTTTCCTATGTATACACATCTATGATAAACTTGTAAGTTAGGCACAGTAAGAGCTTAATAACAATAGTAATAAAATAGAATAAGTATAATAACATGCCATAATAAAAGTTATGTGGATATGGTCTTTCTCACAGATTATTAGATTGTACTCTTCTTCTTGTGAGATGTGAGATGATAAAATACCTCCATGATGAGACGAAGTGAGGGGAATGACATGGGCGCTGTGCCGTAGAGTCGGGCTACTGTATACGGCAGGAGGAGGATTGTCTGCTTCCTGACCACAGTTGACCCTAAGTCACTGAAACCTCAGAAAGCAAACCGCAGATAAGGGGGACTGTGGTGTTAGAGGTTTGGTTTGTCACAGACATCATTCTGTCAGTTGTCTGTGTTTGGCCACTGTGATGGTTTACTGGGCAGAGAAACATGTCTTGATTTTTATTTTGTTTCTTTTTGTTATAAAGGTGATATGTGTAATATAGAAGACGCAGCAAAGCAAATATCCATCGTTTAATAGTTTTATAGAAGTAGGAGTTCAGTAGACAATTATTGAGTGGGTCCCCAACCCCCTGAGGACAGATGAAAGGAGGTGCTCAAGTGTTTTCTCTCTCGTCTTTCTCAACAGATACCCTCTACCTAGCATAGTGTCATGGATTTAACAATATTATATGGATGTTAATACTTCTTTAATAAAGGGATAAACACTATAGGAACTCCCTAATGAGGTATCATCCCTTCTTTTTTTAAAAGATTTTATTTATTTATTTGAGAGAGAGAGATAAAGAGCAGGAGCATGGGGAGAGTGGCTGAGGCAGAGGGAGAAGCAGGCTCCCCACCGAGCAGGGAGCCCAATGTGGGGCTCAATCCCAGGACCCTGAGGTCATGACCCGAGCCGAAGGCAGACACCCAACCATCTGAGCCACCCAGGCACCCTGAGGTACCGCTCCTTCTTAAAGGATTATTCACTTGCTTGATTTTCTCTCCTGGGTCTATGTATTTTTTTTTCCCATGTTGGTGGTCTCTCAGGTCAGCAAAACTAGTTTCTTCCAGTTTTCTAAGAGCTGTCTCTGTGAAAGACAAGGAAGACATTTGTATTAGGTATCTATCACTGCAGAATAAATTACTCCAAAATGTAGCAGCTTAAAACAAACATTTATCATCTCACACTGTTTCTGAGAGTCCAGGATCCAGGAGTGGCTTAACACAGTGGTACTGAGAGTCTCTTGAGAGGTTCAGTCAGGCTGTTGGCGGGAGCCACAGTCATCTTTGTGCTTGACTGTGGCCAGAGAACCTGCTTCCAAGTCTACTGCTGAGGTTGTTGGCAGCCCTCAGTTCCTCACCAGGTGGGCCTCTCTGTAGGACTGCTCATCGCATGGCAGCTTGCTTCCTTCCCCCAGGGCAAGTGATCTGAAGTTGGGGTGAGGTGGTGGAGAGCACCAGACAGAAACTGTCACCTTTTACAACCTAATCTTAGAGGTGACCTACCATCTTTTCGGCTGCACGCTTTCAGTCACACAGGCCAAGGCTAGTATAAAGTGGAGATCTACCTAAGGGTGTGAATCCCAGGGGCAGAGACGTTGGGGGCCATCTTGGAGTCTGGCTAGGACAGCATCTAACCAACGCTTCCTGCCTCATGCCTCCAGAAGAGCAATAGAAACAGGGGAACACAATTTTATTTTTAAACAATAAGCTTCCTACTCAGTCACTCTGGGAATTGTGAACTTACGCATGGTTTGCCAAGCCCTGTGTGGTTTATAGAGGCATATATTGCAGGGAGTGGGAGTTTCCTTGTTGTTTTGGTGATATTTAATTGGCATTTTTGCCATAGTTTTAGTCATGCTTATCTAACATTGGGACATTGTCTACAACGCACTGTTGGTATTAGTTGCTTCATTATACGGTTTCTATTTCCCTGCTGCAGTAACTAACATTATAGAAGTTCCTCTAACTCTCTACTTAAAAGATTACTGGTGTGTGATTCCGGACTTCAAGCTCTATTACAAAGCTGTAATCACCAAGACAGTATGATACTGTGACAAAAACAGACACATAGATCAGTGGAACAGAAGAGAGAGCCCAGAAATGGACCCTCAACTCTATGGTCAACTAATCATTGACAAAGCAGGAAAGAATGTCCAATGGAAAAAAGACAGTCTCTTCAACAAATGGTGTTGGGAAAACTGGACAGCCACATGCAGAAGAATGAAACTGGACCATTTCCTCACACCACAACAAAAATAGACTCAAAATGGATGAAAGACCTAACTGTGAGACAGGAGTCCATCAAAATCCTAGAGGAGAACACAGGCAGCAACCTCTTCAACCTCAGCTGCAGCAACTTCTTTCTAGACACATCGCCAAAAGCAAGGGAAGCAAGGGCAAAAATGAACTATTGGGACTTCATCAAGATAAAAAGCTTTTGCACAGCAAAGGAAACACTCAACAAAACTAAAAGACAACCGACAGAAAGGGAGAAGATATTTGCAAATGACATATCAGATAAAGGGCTAGTATCCAAAATCTATAAAGAATTTATCAAACTCAACACCCAAAGAACAAATGATCCAATAAAGAAATGGGCAGAAAACATGAACAGACATTTCTCCAAAGAAGACATACAAATGGCCAACCGACACATGAAAAAGTGCTCAACATCGCTCGGCATCAGGGAAATCCAAATCAAAACCTCAATGAGATA
>NC_138380.1:44900554-44970876 GCF_054177405.1 Leptonychotes weddellii
GAATATAAAACTATTTATTGACCACTGTTTACCAGTATTTACAATAAAGTAAACAATATACAGTTGGATAACATTCTGACTACAAAGTTATTGTTTTTCCTGGTTTCTGCTGAACCAGTAACTCAAATACTGAGAAGACTGAGCCTACATGTCAGGAACGAGTTGGGATAAAGAAAATACATGCAGGTTAAGAATTTGGATTATAAAAGTCTGTCCACCCATTTATTCCAGCAGGAGCTAAATTGCCAACATCTCTAACCATCTGATTATGATTAGGTTTCCATGAACAAAGTCTTAGACATTCCATGAATCATGACCTTTTAGTCAATACAGCACAGAGATTTCAACTTCTTGAAAAGGAATGGTTCACTAGAAGGAACCTTTAAATGTCCATTTAACTAAGTTTTGCTTACCTAATTAAAACACACCAGGACTTGTCTAGTTTTGTCATTTGGGTGGGGAGGTTGGTGGTGGTGATAAAATTTTCCTTTTAGGGAACTTGCAAATGAACTTGCATTTATGACTGTAGATATGAATATGGATTCAGATATTGCTGCTTTTAAATTGTCCAATTTAAAAATTTGAAAGGTTAAGGCTTCAGGAAAAACTTGTTTAACTTTAAGTGATTTCTTAAGTTGCTGAAAATGATAGCATCCCAGAAACATGGGCTTATCCATGGTTATAAATGCTGTTTTTGTTTTGGTGAATGTTAAAAAAACGAAAACCATTTATGTATGTATTTTAAGTATACACACAAAAACCCCCTAAATAAACAAAAGACCCAGAATGGTCCTCAGGCATATAGGAGTTAAACACAAATTCTGACTGAGTAACGACTATGAAATTTCCCCCAACATTTAGAAAAGGTGTTCTCTAATGCAGGGGGATAATATACCATGGTCTCAAATATTTTTTTCTGATAAAGGAAGCAACTACAGAAAGCTTTTATTTGTTCAAAGTAACCAGTGCTATAGATGCAAAAAAAACCCAACAACTCCCCCAATACTACTTCAAAACAAACGTATCAAACGTGATTTTCATTAGAATGTTATTTCTTCACACTAATAAATCAAAAAACAAAGACCCAGATTTTATATATATATATATAAATATATATAAAAAGCAACGCAAACAATTATTGAGCTTCATCTTCTGGACAAGAATGCCAAGTTAGTCTCTCTTCATAAAAAGCAATTACAATCTGAGGACACTTCATATTTGCCTCTTTTGCCAGCACCAAGTCTGCCTCATCTGAATCTTTCCTGTTGTGAGGAAAAAAAGGTTCAGTCAAAAGTCTCAACTGTTTTTGCCAACTGAGAATCTTTCACTTAAGTCATAATTCAATCAAAAGATACTGAAGTGCTTCAGAAGCAGATACTTGTAGCTGTGTTCCAATAAAACTACATTTTCCCAAACAGGCTAATCTTTGCTTTAAAACACCATTAGCAAAAAAACAGAACAAAACCAAAGACCCCCAAACTACAAAAATCCTAGAATCATCCTTTCAGCAGATACTATCTAATGATGAAAACTAGAAAACCTTTTCTAGGTAAGGCTTCACAAATTAAAAAAAAAAATCTACTCTTACTTTAAAAGAGAATAGCAATCATCTGTACACTCACCATTTCATGAGAAACATTAATTCTCCACTGCTGTCTGTGGCACCAATTATTCGTTCAGGATCAAGACCTCTGGCAAAGCCTCTTGGTTTATCAGCCTGATCAAAAGATGTTAAATGACTCTTTACATAAAGGTTTCACCGACTTTCCATATTGCAAACTAGTAATACTAACTTCCAATTTGTTTTCGTGAAATATAGCTTTCAAATGAAAGTGAAAAAGAAATGACAGGAGACAGAACTCTTATTTAGTACTAAAACACATTGTAATTTCCATTAACCTTCCAAGAAAAAACAAATCCAGGTATCTAAAAGTATTCTGAATTCCAAGGCAAGAAAATAAATACCTTTCTTTATCCTAACACATCAGAAGACAGAACTGTGTAGGCACACAAATTAATCCCTTTATTTCTGCTAACTCATCAATAATTATAAATTCTTTAAAGTTAGTATTTCAAATCACTTTTAGGAATTAGTCTAAATTACCCACACATTTTTAAAGCACACACAAAATACAAATAGCCAAATAGTAAAAACTTTGAAACTAAGACTAATCAGTATTGTAAGCGATCTGCCTTGTAGGAAACCTTAAAAAATACTTAGCATAAACCAATGGTTCTACAAGTGTGGTCTCAGGATCCCTGGGGATCCCTGAGACCTTTAGTGGGTGTCTGTTTATCTTGCAAGGTCCCCTTCTTTCATTTATCTTTGACTTCAGAATATCTTCATATGCCTCTACCAAACAACATTAAGACAGCAAATCAAATGCAGAACTGTCTTAAGCTAGACACTGAAAAGATTTGCAAAACTGTAAAATGCCACTTCTCATTTAAAGTTATTTTTTTAAGTTATGAACATGCAATAGGTTTTGTCTTTCTTAACTGAATACACAAATGTTTTAGAACTTTGTTTTAATTTCTGATATAATTAGGATTGATGGCTGTAACACATATAAATAAAAGTTCTCCGAGATTCTCAATATTCTAGAGTATTAAAGGGGTTCTGAGACCAAAAGAGTTTGAGAACTGCTTAGATTAAGAAATCCCTTTTCCCTACCAGACTTTCATATCATTATCCCAGGTTCTGGAGTCAGACTACCTGGGTTAGTTAGAATGACTCTAACCTTTACTGTGTGGCTTTGGGCAAGTTAACCTCTCTGTGGTTCAGGTTCATTACTCTATAAAACAGGAATGATAATACTATCTGTCTCATGGACGTTCTGTAGTATAAAAAATGCAAATTAAGTTATGTAGAACACTGCTGGGCACATTCTAAGAGCTCAGTGTAGGATAACTACTGTTATTAAACAGTGCTTCTGCTGAATATACGGTTGACTTTCAATTAATGCATATGGATTCTTAACACTGTTACCTTTTTGCTTTGGCTGCTAAAGCATCCAGAACCAAATTTGTAGTCAACCTCTGCTTCTCATCTGGAAAATGGGGATAATACCTATAATCTTAGCAGACCTGCCATGAAGATTTAACAGGTTATCTGTAAACTACTTGGCATCTAATTCAGATGATCAAATTTTAAATCCAAAGACCTTATCAATGTTAGTTCCCAAGCCTAAATGCTAATTCAGAATCAAGACCTTTTCCCAAATTGCCAGCAGGCATGGTAAACAGGACAATCTGTTTTGGAGCTGAAGGTATAAGCAAGTAGTTGTATGTTTTGCCCAAAGCCACGGACACATTAGTGAAGCAAAGACTGGGTCAAAATACCCATGTAGTTAATGAACCAGTTGTCTCAATTCACACCAAAAAATATTAAAAAAATTCTATTACCGAAGATTATATACTTCAAAATCAAAATGTTGCTTGGCAATATTCTGACAAAACAAAGATCACATGTGAAAGTACATGCTGGTGGTCAGTGCCACCAATGGTCCATAATCAGAATGTGCTTTGTGGATTGTTTGTACTGTATTGTAAAGGATTGCAATGATCTAATCTTTGTGTTCACTGTATTTAAGACTGCCAGTCCTGGATCACAGGAAATGGACCTTATCAGGGATCAACTCCACGACTCTACTCAAAATAACACTAGCACAACAAATAAGCACTTACTACTGAACATTTATATGATGCAGGCTAAATCATGCCTATCCTTTCTGTCCTGAATATTAAGCATTAAAAAGTATTTGAGTTCTTAAAAGTATCTTTAATGTATTTTAAAAATCAAGCCATCAACCTTTTACCAAGTCAGTCTGCTGGGCAATATTTTATACTTACAGCGTCTCTTTTCTTCTTTGATTTGCTATCATCAGATTCACTGTCAGATAAAGATTTTCTTTTTGTACCATCTTTTTCTTTACCAGCTTTTTGAGAATTAAGAAATGCTTCAATTAACTCTGGACAATCTAAATTTTCTTCAGGTTCCCAAGTATTGTCAGCACTGGGTTCAGTTAAAAAAAAAAAATCAATTAAATATGATTCATCACCATCATCTACATTTAACATGTATCTAAAAAAAAGTCTGCTGTACTGCAGATGCTTACCTTTTTCTCCCTATCCCCATTCTTTTGATAAAATCTGCTTATACTTCCTGTGTCTATTTTCTTAGCCTCTAGTAAGTGCGCAGTCTGCTGTATTACCTCCAAGTTAACATACCTGCTCTGGCAGAATAATTGGAACTAATATTTTCCCCAGTTACACAGACAACCCACTTCAGAATCTCTCTGCAAAGGCTTTTTAAAAATGAGGATTCCCTATTCCCACCCCAAATTACTTTATCAGATCAGTCAGACTATGTCTCTAGTTGGGACCTTCAACACCATGTTTGAAAACACAAAAATTCTAAGGCATTCTATATGTGAGGCAGTATTTTCAACTTCTGCTGGGTGCTCAGATTGGGCAATGATAAAAAGCAGGGGTTGGCAACCCAAAGGTCAAACCCAGCTTTTATATGTTGGGCCAACTAAAAATGTTTTTCACATTTTTAATTGGGAAAAAATTTCAAAATGACAATTATAGGAAATGAGGGCCCATTCATTAGAACACAGCCATGCTCCTTTGTTTAACGTAGTGTCTACGGCTGCTTTTGTACTATATTTGCAAAGTTGAGTAATTGTGAGAGATCTACAGCCCACAAAGCCTAAATTATTTATTTACTACATGATTCTTTAAGGGAAAAGTTTGGCAATCCCTGATATGATGCCAAAATGACTACTTTCATGTGTTTTTCAGAAGGACTGGAAAGAAAATGAATATCAATTACCAAACGTGAATGTTAGATAATCCTACACTAGTGATACGCTTGCTAACTTTTTTTTTTAAGACTCTACGCCCAATGTGGAGCTCAAACTCACAACCCCCAAGATCAAAGAACCGCATGCTTTACTAACAAAGCCAGCCAGGTGCTCTATAGGCTTGTTAACTTTGTGCACTCTGATCCAAAAAGCCTTTAAAAAACAAGATAGAATGAAATTAATCATTTTAGAGTGACAGAAAAGAAAGGCACTATTTACAACTTGGGGTCTTCTGATATCCTGAGATGCTAAAACTGGCAAACTTGAATCAGAGGATAGAGGAGGACTAAAGAGTTGAAGCAGACCTTCCATTTTGTAGTGTTACTTTAATTACAGACTTCTGTATTACCTAATACATTGTACTGCACATAGTAGGTTCTCAGCCATACTAATGGCCTTAAGTTTGAGAGAAAGAGGGAGAAAAGGAGTTAAGTCTCTTAACATTTTGATGGGCTGGACAGAGACAAACAGCATTTAATGTCTCATGAGATTTCAAAACAAACAACAAAAAACCTATCACACGAAGGTGATCAATTCTTTGGCATACTGGTTACATCTAACTTTAAAATAGTTCAGACTTATTTTGCTTTGTTCTGCTATCTGTAAGGAAATTTTTCTAGTGGCAAATTATGAACTTATACTATATACTTAAGCTCAACTAAGGATACTAGAAGGATAAAATAAAGAACCTTAAATCTTCCACTCAACTTGTAATTCCCAAATTGCTATGGTGGGGCAAGTAGTAGGTAACAGATATTCCGAAGCCTAATTATTTGACGAGAACACTCCCCCATCTCCACCAAACTCAGAAAACTGTTGTCTATCTCTACCTATCCATTTTCAATAAGTCACTGATGACAGAGCCTTGCTGTTTTTGTGGTATAAGGCAGATTTAGCACATGATAAATGTTAAATATAAGACTGGAATTCCTGCATGAGTTATTTGCAATACAGCTAACACTATGAAATTATGAGAGCAATTAGTAACAAGGAACATAAAGAACTAAGGAGCTTAAAAAATGCCCACACCACTTCTTAAGAGATTAGGATACAGTAAACCTAGTGCATCCTAGAGGTCCTGGATGATAAGCACTTCTGTTCAACACCCACCAGTCTACCTTATATAGCTTCAATACTTTTAGTGTTCTCTGTATATAAGAAAACAATGTCAATTAGATACTTTAATTAGTATAATATCTAACCACATTAAAATGCATTACACAATAAACTGTATGCCTATAAATTTGACTCTCCAAGTCAATCAACTAATTTCAAATGTGCTTGGTTACAACTGTAGGCTAAAGACAGGACTCTTTTTAAACAGGTCTCAAAGTACCCTGGAATAAAGGTGTCTTTAAATGAAGAGAAATGTATGGGGAAACGGATTTTAAAAACCCCAGACTAAAAGCAAATTTTAAATGTCACTTAGGTGCAGTTAAACATATAACAGAAGCACCAGATTCCTTACTCTGTAAATCCCTTCCACTTCAGGAAATACTCCACCTTCCCATTCACTACACGTCGGTCCAGTACTTTTTCCACCACAAATTCTTCAGGCTCTGCCTCTTCTACTTTTTTACTCTTTCCATTTTGTTTCTTTCCCATTTTTTGCTAAAATAAAACAAAAGAGACATTTAAGAAACCTTCCTTTTTTCACTTTTGAGTACATTTTAAAGGCTAATATTCATATTATCGTTGCATCTGAAACCTATATTTTTACTTCTATATCCCAGGGCAGACACGTTATGAAAAGATAAAAGTCAACAGATAATCAAAAAGAATACTTAATTCCCTTTTAGCTCAAACCTATCACCCACCCCTTTCAGCTGAAATAATACAATCAAAAACACTATCTGGAAAATATTCTTATCTTTTCTAAATCTAATATCTTACCTAGTTTACAAGACCAAGTTTACTAGAGTTTGCACTCTTTTTAACTACAACACAGCAACAAACAACTACAAAGTATTAGAAGATAATACAAAGAGAGTAAATACTAATGAGACCTTATTAAGTGAACCATAGTCCCATTTAAAAACTACAGCCCCCAAACACTAACAACTCTTTCTCAATATAAACACCAGTGTTAAAAGTCTCAATTATACAGAAAGAGGTAAGTGCAGAATGAAAACATGGTTCAGAATCCTGAGATCAATTGTAGAATCAACTAAGACCATGAATAGGTTAAAAAGGACACTATTATTGTTCCATAATTTCTGTATATAATATTACAGATCACACAGAACAAAGTTACGTGGTCACTTGAAGAGGCAAAAATAATTCTCTAATGTGAAAATCCTTCTTTCTTGGTTTCTCAGGTGTTAAAATGGTAGCCAACAAAACTCACCTTAAACAAATTTTTAGATTAGTATTTTCTTTTTTGTGTTAACACTATGAGAAAAGCCAAAAGACCAAACTAAAACCACTATTTTCCAATAACTCATGTTATGAAGACTGAAAGCAGATAAAACAAAAAACTGAAATGGTTAATTAGAAGAGACGAAGCGGGGAAAATCTCAAATGTTATGTTAATTTTAAAATAATTTCAGTGGTGCTATTAAAAAAAAAAACTTAACTGCCTAGTCATTAAAGTCACCTCTCCCCATAGCATACAAGCAGAAAAGTAACAACAGCAGTGCCTCAAGCTTGCAAAAGGACATTAAAATTAAAATTATGTAATTATTTAGAGGTGTACACACATATAAAAAATAAAAATCCTCTGGAATTTAAAATAACCCAGCAAATATCTGCTTTTGTTGGATACCATCTCCAAATCAGGCCTTACAATTTTCTTTCTTCTTATAATTTTCATTAGTCAAGACACTTGGGTATTGCAACCAGTCGGAGTGCTTTTTGCTTCTGTACAAGGAATGGTAGCAAGAGAAAAGAAAAACTGTAGCCTACTCGATACTGATCCTAAATGATAAACAAATCAGCTATGTTCATGAAAGTAAGAGATTAACAGAATAAAGAGGATAACAAAAATAAACACAAAGTGAAAAGAATAAACACTAATACTATGGCACTCAAAAGCTGGTTACAAGTAAGTGTTCACCTTTTTCTTTTCAGAAAAAAATACACCCACTTTCCCACCTAAACTAACAAACCTCATCTCTTAGAAGATTAAGAAAATCTTTCAAAGTTGTCAATTTATGATCCTTTAGCAAAGAGTAAGATAATTAAGTATCATTTAGTTATGGACACTGAAGACTCTCAAAACTGTGTGCCAAAGCAACAGAAGCATCTATGTTTGCTTCCTGTATCTCTATTCATCCTCAAAGTCCCAGGGACAGCTAGTTTCTTCTCTTTCCAGTACCTGAAGGTCACAGGTCATACAGTCAATTCAATTATCTACACTTTGGTCTACCACTTACGGAATTTGAAGGACAGTTCAATCCTGAGGGGGCATAGAAGATGCTTTGTGTTTTTTTCCATTGACGGTTTTGATGGGAATCATTTGTGCCACAGAATTTGTATTTATTTCAACGTTTCCCAGAATATGAGTTAAACGTGCAACCTCTTGATGGCAAAGATTAAAAACCAAACTTGCCTTTTTAGTATGAAACCCAAGGGGAGAATATACAAACCAAAAACCAATGTTTTGCTTTATTTAGATGTTAACACTGACCTTTAATACAATTCCAATTATTGATGAAATATATTAGAATTACTGTGAGAACCATTAACTTTGAATTTCACTATTTTTATGTGAATATTTCAGTGTTCTCAAAAAATCTGTAACTTGATATGGCTGAACATATGGATGTCTTTATACATTCAAAGAACTTTTAATGAAGTTTAAGAATGCAAACTTAGGGTTTAAGACAGTGGAGAGAAAAAATGTAATTGCTCGCAAGATCCAAATCTACTCTTCTGCCCTTCTTGGACATATATATGATTTTATTTGGTATTAAAAAAAAACCATGGCAATGATTTGAATTTAAGACCTTTATGTATTTTAGAATAATCAAATTCGAAATAGGACAACATGAGCAAAGTAACTGAATGACCTTTGTCCCAATCTAGGTTCTTTAAACTGAGCAAAACTGAAAATACCTGGATTCTCTAGAATTCATTATAGGGTGACTTAGGGACTGTTACGCCAATGAGCAAGGGCCTTACAGCATTGTGTTTATGCTTGTAAAAATTCTTCCATGTTGCGAAAGTTTATTTTTATTTCAAGATAAAAATACTCTGTAAAATTCATTGTACTATCCTGCCAAGATTAGGTTTCTCTAAATGGATTAAGACACTATTCAGCCAGGTCAATAAGTATCTCAATGTAATGATTTCGTTTTTGCCTCTATTTCTCCCCATTACAACACTGCGGGGGGGAACTGGGAAATACATGTGGATGTAAATATCTCAACCATAGAGATGCAAACTTATAATTTTGGGGAAAAAAATTTGAGTTAGATCCTTACAAATTTTAGGTTTTCATGAACTTACCAATGTAGTTTTATTGGAGGCCATTTTTTATTGCAGACTTGAAGAGCTATTACTAGAAAAATGCATGACAGTTAAAAAGAAGTTTGCACGACACAAAAAAGGTAGCTAAACACAAGTTCTGTTTGGATTCCAACCCCCACTATGTATCGTATATTGTAAAACTTGTACTCAAATCCAGAGATGCAGATTTGAGATCCTGCGTTATCAGTGATCTATGTTTGCTGAATACATCAGTGCTCTAACCAAGTGGGTCTAGAAAACCTTATTGGGTACGCTGGTATCTGAGACAGTTTTACAAAGGAAAAAACAGCAAAAATTTTTTTCAATATAAGTCCCGTTTATGTCATACCCAGCATTTTTAAGAAAATGGCCAGATAATTTGGTTCAAATTCGACGTGATCACCCAACCAATCACAACGGTATATTATCGTGAATTTCCCCTCTAGACCTTTTAACAGTCCAAAGAGGCGCCTATAAAACCCCAACTTGGTTTCTTGGAAACCCTCCCCCTTTCTAATCACTAGTTTAAAAACTGAAAAAGGAAAAAAACCGTATCGAGATGCTTCAGTCCCATTTCGTACCACTTTTAAAAAAACAAACCACCTCTTCTATCCGTTCCCCGTAAGCCCCACCCTGCTTTGCGAGGCCTAAACACCCGGCCCCCGCCCCCCACCCAGGAGCGCGGGCCTCGTGGTCAGCCCATCCGCCGGGAGAAACAAAGGCCGCGGCCCGGGGGCTCAAGGGCACTGCACCACCGGGCCCGCGTTGTCCCCCACCCGGCGGTAGCCACGTAACGGAGCGCCCGCCGCAGCCTCGGAACAGCGGGTCGCGCTGATGCGGGAGAACGCACCGCCCTCACTGGAGGCCCAAGTCGCCGACCGAGGCCGTGAGGGGGAGGAGGGCCCCTCATCTTGATCGCGGATGGGGGAGGGGAAAAGGAAATGTGCTTTGTCTAGAAATCAGGCGGCTGTCGCCACGGCTCTCTACCCTCTCGAGAACAGTCTCGTTCTCCCCCTCCCCCACAACTAACTCAAGGCGCCGGCCCAGCGCCAGGCCAGCCGCGGGGTCTCCGCTCGACTCTCCGCTGCTTCCCGCCTGCACCCCACTCGGGGTCGGGCGGGAAGCAGGGAACTGGGTGGGGGAAGGATCCCTGGGGCGCAGGTGGTATTTTAAGCACCACCACCGAGTAGAGAAAGAGAGAGAAAGAAAGACACCGACTTCACCGCCTCCGAGCTGCTCCGGGTCCCGGGTCTGCGGCGTCTCCGGCCCTGCGCGCCTCAAGCTCCAGCCACATCCGAGGAGGAGGGGGCTGGGGAGCTGCGCGCCGGGCAGCAGCTCGAGGGGGGGTGGGGGTGGTGGTGGCACCGCCCACGCCGGGCGGCCGCGAGGGGCGGGGCGGGTGGGCGGGCGCGCGCGCGCGCGCGCGCCCGCCGGGGGGAGGGGCCGAGCGCCGCGCCCGCCGGGAACCCGAGCCCGGGGCAGGTGGAAGGCTGCGGCGTCGCTGCCCTCACCGTTCGCGGCGTGGGGCCTTGTGGTCCCCGGAGGGGAGGGAGAGGGAAGTTGAGGCGAGGACAGTAACCGGTCTTCTAGACGGAGGCGTTTCTGCTTCGCAGCAGCCGCGTCTGGCGCCAAAACCGGGCTCCGCCCACTTCCTCGCCCCTATAAGTGGGTGCCTCCGAACGCTAGGGGTGAGGGAGTAAAGAGAAACTCGGATGGGGAGAATTGGGAGCTAAGAAGGAGTGCCCCTCCCAGACCACCCTCTCCAAAGACCTCTCTTGAACCCAAGGGGTCGACTCCCAAAGACGTTGGCCAGGGTTAGGTTGGTGGAGCGTCAAGTGTAACGTGTTGACTAGAAGTCGCTTCGGGTGTTTCCGGAAGGGGCCGAGTCAGTCAGCGCTGGGGGGAGAATTAGGAGAGGGAAATCGCAAGGGGGAGGTTACAAAGATTATTCTGGCGGGAGCTCGGGGGCGGGGCGGGGGGGAGGCGCGGATTATCACAGGCTTTGCTGCAGGGACCACCTCCCGGGTTGAGGGGGCTGGACTTTAGGGCTGTGCTTTAAGCTCCTCCCGACAGCGTTAATTTCAAACTGCGCGACCGTTTCTCACCTGCCCTGCGCTAAGGCGGGGGCTGGACCCAATTCCGTGAGAGAGAAATACGCAGGACTCGAGCCTTCCGCAATTCACTGAGACCAGTTACGCAAGTGACGTCAAGCACTACTACTGGCTGCAAGGGGAGGGAGGAGTACGTACCTGGCGTAAGGAGGGCGTAGAGCGTTCCCGCCATTGGCGGCGGTTAGGGCGTTTACGCAACGGCTTGACGTAGGGGAAGACGCGTTAGTCGGGGGGAAGGTTCTAGAAAAGCGGCGGCAGCGGCTCTAGCGGCAGTAGCAGCAGCGCCGGGTCCCGTGTGGAGGTGCTCTTAGCGGTGTTGTTTCTCGAGCAGCGGCAGTTCTCACTACAGCGCCAGGACGAGTCCGGTTCGTGTTCGTCCGCGGAGATCTCTCTCATCTCGCTCGGCTGCGGGAAATCGGGCTGAAGCGACTGAGTCCGCGATGGAGGTAACGGGTTTGAAATCAATGAGTTATTGAAAAGGGCATGGCGAGGCCGTTGGCGCCTCGGTGGAAGTCGGCCACCCGCCTCCGTCTGAGAGCGGCGGTGAAATTGGGCCACTTCAAAAGCGGTTGGTTTCAGGATATTTTTGAAGAGGGTTCATTAGCGGAGGCCTGATTGAACAGTACCTTCCCCACCCTCAGCCTGCCGGCGCCATTTCCCTTTGCTGGGGGTGGGGGATGGGGAACTTCCACATGGCGGATGCAGCCCTCGTTCGGGGAAAAGTGGGGCGCGGAGGCGGGAATTCTTACTCCCTTTTCAAAGCACGCTGATTTGGGGGCCCTGGCGTCCCCGCTTCTGAGCTTTTCGGCGGGCTTCGGATCCTCCTGAGCGAGGCTGCGGAGTTTCCCCTCCCCCCTCTCCTCTCCCGGGAACCGGATTTGGCGGCCGCCATTTTCATTCCTTTCCTTCCTCGCAGCGTTTTTCTTTTCAATCTCTGGATTCTGCTAGTTTGATTACTTTATCGAAGAATAGAAGTGGTTAACTATTTTTCTTTCTTTTCGGGCTGTTTTCATGCCGTTTCGAGGTGGATTCCGAGTGTTTTGTGAGCTTGGATCTTTAAAAGTCCTGCGCACCTCGTTAGAGGCTCTTTCCTTTCCCCTCGATGAAATGGCGCCATTGCGTTCAGAAGCCACACCGTAGAGCGGGCGGGTGGGGGAGTCGGTTCCCCGGGGCTGGTTCGCACGGTTTAAGAGGAGGAGGTAAAACTACCACCCAGGGTGTCGGGCCCAGTTTTAAGTCGAGCCGTACTAAGAACATTTTGTTTTTCAGTTTCGTGGGTTTTTTTGAGTAACGGTTTTATCTGGGTCTGCGGTGATTAAAAAAGCTAGTTGAATCGCGGGAAACTTTAGAAATAAAAATTCGGAGCCATTAAGTTAGTACCGACTGTGGGTGGCAGTGGGGAAGGTGGTTGGGGGGGGATGTCGGTTTCACAATTCTTTAATTTCCTGAAGGATTTCTTTTGAACTGTAGAATTCATACTTCAATATTTTTGCTGGGAAACAATCTTTACTGGGTGACACCAGAGGTTCTTGCGATACGGTAGAAATTAAGAGGAAAATGAAAAATGATTTTATCTTTAGCTCTTTGGTTAAAACGTGGTGCAGTGCTTCGCTATGAGTAACGGCTGGGCCACTATGTATTTGAACTTTGTCATTTGCTTTCTCATCTCTGTTTGCTATGATGGTTGATCATTACATTGATAAGAATAAGGTCTCAAGCGAAGGGGGCCTGATTGGGTACTTTCTTTGACCTTAAGCACACTTTTAAAATAACTTTGTTTGTAATCGATAGTGGACATCGGGTAAGTTTGGAAAAAAATTGAGGTAAGTAATGAGTTTTTGCCTTTTGTTAGTGATGTGTAAAAATTATTGTAAATGATTTTTTTTAACTGCGTAATGTGGATTGTGAAAGACCGACTTAACGCTAATTAGATAAATAAGCTTAATTTAAATACCAATATGTCAAGTAATCGTATAACGAGTTATTTGAATGTTTTAAGAGCTTGATAGTTTTTTGACCTTTGAAAATTTTTCACAATTCTGAGAACTGTGCAGGGAAAAAATCTAAATGCTTATCACTGTTTTTTGAGCTGTTCGGAAATTTCATGCATGGAGAAAGAAACCTCCATAGAACTGAGTTAGAGAGCTGTAATATTACTTGCTTATGAATTATTTCCTGTTATATGGAAAATTATATTTGAGGTTTGATTTGTATTATATACTCATAGTAGTTGCCCCTGGACATTATGATCGATTCTGGTTTCTGAGTATTTTAATTTTTTTTAACTTAGTTCTCTGAAAACAAAGTATAACCTGTTTTTTTCTTGACTGACAGCCGAAAATACAGGGCTGTTAATGCAAAATACTTGCTTGGTGGTTTATAGGGCTTAAAATTTTTCAGCCCAGGTCCCCAACCTCCCTGCGTAAAATTAGAGACATTTGTGTTGTGTATTTTGCCAGGTGGCCATTAAGGCCAGTACACCTGAGTTTTTGTGGGTGATTTTTTTTCTTGCTTCGATGTAGTGTAAATTGTAGTAGTACAAAATTACTGAGTAGTTAACAGTGATCATTTAAAGTTTTACGGTTTTTGAAAAGTGAGATTATAGCACATATTTTACTGCATTTATGGTTCAGTAATAATTCAGATTGTTCTATGTTCTGTAAATACCAATATAAGTGTGCCCTCAAAAAAACCAGGTATGTTAAAAACTGTTGAAGCTTCTAAATACCCACCGTTGGTAATAAAAGTCATTTGTGCCTTGGTCAAAGGAAAGGCAGATTTTATAAGGATATTTTGGTATTACGCATTGAATGTTTTAAGTCTCCCCCCCACCCCCCATGGAGAGTTGGTGTATGGGGAAAGAATGATTTTTTTCTTAGTGGGTTTTTTTTTAATTGAGATACATTAGAATCACCACCAGAGGGAGCAGTAAAGAGAAAAGATGTCACGGTTTTAGACACTGAATCATGAAATGGTAAATTATGGGTTATAAGTAAAGAACGAACAGTTTTTATGTTAAAAAGCGGTGTATTTACAATGTGTATTTAAAAGCGAGTTACTTTGTTTCGGGCAAAGGATTGAATGCAAATTTTGACAAAAGTCCTTTAAGCCTTCAATGACCAAAGAATAGGTTTATTCCTTTCTCTTCATAAAGTTTTAAGATAAAGGGATGTTAAATTTATTCAAAATAATTTAATGTCAAGTAAATTTAGATCATGCATTAATGACTTTGAAACTTGTGTAGATCAGCTGGGGCAATTTTTTTTGGTGTAACACGACTAATTTGCAGTTTAACATATGGTTTAAATTTGATGTAAGTTTTTTTTTTCCCCCCAGAAAACTTTAGAAACTGTTCCTTTGGAGAGGAAAAAGGTACTCTGCCAGCAGGTCACCTCATATTTAAGAATTTAATTTCCTGCATACAAAGAGGAAATGTAAATAAAAATTGAAATGGTGTTTTCCTTTGCAGAGAGAAAAGGAACAGTTCCGTAAACTCTTTATTGGTGGCTTGAGCTTTGAAACCACAGAAGAAAGTTTGAGGAACTACTACGAGCAATGGGGAAAACTTACAGACTGTGTGGTATGTTACATAAAAGTGCCTACAGATAACTAGTCTTTCAACTGTTGGGCTACTGTGTTTAAGATGTTGAGTAAAATATGGAGAAAATTATTTTAATGTCTGTGTTCATTGTGAGAACTGCTAGTCTTTTAAATTGGTAGTTCATAACATAAGTAATGAAATGAGGGGCTAAAGTTTCCCCTTTGGTTTTAAGGTTATGAGGGATCCTGCAAGCAAAAGATCAAGAGGATTTGGTTTTGTAACTTTTTCATCCATGGCTGAGGTTGATGCTGCCATGGCTGCAAGACCTCATTCAATTGATGGGAGAGTGGTTGAGCCAAAACGTGCTGTTGCAAGAGAGGTGAGCAAATATAACTATACAATAAATATGAAGAATATCCTGTCCCACTGAAGATTAGACTAATATTTGAAAGAATTAAGTTTCCTATCTTTTTAAAGCTGTTAGTTTTGTATTCTTTGCTTTTTTTAGATTTACATACTTCTTTCAAAAACTGGGTTCTTAGTCGTAAGCTGATGCTTTACCTGATGCGTTAGAGTATAAAAGCTATCTTTGGTACCCAGATAATGTGCTTTAAATCATGTTTTGGTTTCTTCTGTTAAGATTTTTTTCTCCCATTATTTCAGGAATCTGGAAAACCAGGGGCTCATGTAACTGTGAAGAAGCTGTTTGTTGGTGGAATTAAAGAAGATACTGAGGAACATCATCTTAGAGATTACTTTGAGGAATATGGAAAGATCGATACCATTGAGATAATTACCGATAGGCAGTCTGGAAAGAAAAGAGGCTTTGGATTTGTTACCTTTGATGATCATGACCCTGTGGATAAGATTGTGTGTAAGTGTCTATAAGCAGTAGGTGTGTGGTTTTTTATAAGGTTTTGGGTTTGTTGATTTTATTAAAAAGTAGATTGTAGAAGTTGCTTACTGATAATGTTGATATAATGGAGTGTGAACTTTTCATTGCAGTGCAGAAATATCATACCATCAATGGTCATAATGCAGAAGTAAGAAAGGCTTTGTCTAGACAAGAAATGCAGGAAGTCCAAAGTTCTAGAAGTGGAAGAGGAGGTAACTTTTAACTTCTGTTTATTTTTCTTTTTAAAACTTACTCGAATAAATGCTCGTTACTAACCTGGGCATTTACTACAGGCAACTTTGGTTTTGGAGATTCTCGTGGTGGTGGTGGAAATTTTGGACCAGGACCAGGAAGTAACTTTAGAGGAGGATCTGGTAAGTTGGGAGTTCTTAGTGTTAGAAGGGTGCATGTGCTCAATTAAAAACTCTGTTTGAATTAGATTCAGGAAATCCAATCTTAATTTTTTTAAGTTATTTTAAGACTTAGGCAGATTGTATCTTGGTGGGATATTCTAAATTAGCCAGGTAGGAAGTTATAGTTAAAAACATCTTATAAATTGTAATTCAAGATAATCAGTTGCAGAGTTCTTTTTTAGGGTAGTCAGTTTAAAAAAAAAAAAAGTTACATCAATTGCAACTAGCCTAAATGAGTGTTGCCCCTCAATGGGAAGTGAAGATATTGTAGAGGCTTTATGTATAGGCTCTAAGAGGTCTGTATCAGTTAAATATTTTTCCTTTAGGCTTCAGATATATTTGAATTACTAATGTAATGAGGTGCCAACAGAGAAACCTGCTGCCCCATTCAATGTCATTCTTACGCATAAATAAATGGAATCTCTTAAAATTGAGTCTTGCCTAGTCCAAGCCCTCAAATTAGACAATTATCCTTAAAAGATTTAATTATATACACTTTTGTATTTTAAGAAGAAATAAGTTAAGGAGTGGTGTTACTTATTTCTTAAAATACAAAACACCACTCTTCTAGCACAAGGAGGGTGGTTCCTAATAATTTTCACTCAGACATGCTAATAAAGAATGCGGAGGGAAGAAATTGTAACTAGGGCGAACAGCGTATAATAATTTTTTTCCTGTCTCTAACAGATGGATATGGAAGTGGTCGTGGATTTGGGGATGGCTATAATGGGTATGGAGGAGGACCTGGAGGTCAGTTTTTTCTGCATTTTAGTTTGTGACTTAAAAGATCAAAGCACTACATATTTTTGTATAGTTATGTGTCTATACTAATTTTTAATGTTTTGTATTTGTAAAGGGCTTAGGTGGTAGTGGTTCAGTTATTTGGCTATTCCTTTATAATTTGCATCTTAGTTGTATATCCTTTGGAAAGTATTTTTGCTTGGCAGGTGTAGATACCAGTTGCAAAATCATTTAGGAGGATTTTAATAGAGAATTTAAAGATGCTGTCATGCTATCCCATTGTTTCTCAAGCAAAGAATTTAATCTAGATGTATTCTATATGCTGTTTTCCTGAAAAACAGACCACTAGATGTGATCATGGTCAACATGTAAGGGGAAGGATATATAAGATCAATTGTTTCTTAAAATTAGTCCCTTACAAGTCCCCTAGGGTAATCTGTTAAAAAAAAAAAAAAAAAGTAACTGAAAGAACTTCCTAAAATACACAATTGTACAGTTGTATTCTTGGGACCAGCTAAAGTTGTGAGCCACTGTTCCATAAGAAGTGATGTATTAGATGTGTTCTTTTGGAGTACAGAAAAGTTAATACTTACGAAAGTCCTAATAAGAATGGGATACTAAAAACTGAGCTAGTAATACAAAAACTGGTTTTGCCGCTCCTTAAGTATGATTATAAGTTAATCCTATATCCTATTTCAGTTTTGTTTGAAATCCAAATACTAATTTGGTATTATGAGAAAGAACAAGGTCTTGTATTTCAATAATTAGAGACTGCCATTTTAAGTTTTTGAATTAACATGCAAGTTTGCTAATTTCTGGTCCTCCCCCCATTTCTACTCAGAAGAAGGGTATAGTGGGCATATTATTTAAGAGACATGGGAATTTATGGGGAAATAACGTTTGCAACTTAATCTTTTGGACCAGTAGGGGTGTGTGGCTTTTTTTTGCTCTGCTACCCTATGCCTCGTCTGCCCCCACAATCCTTACGCAAAATATAAATGTTTCAAGATATCTTCAAGAGAATCTTTAATATTTTTGCTGTCAGGGGAGAGCTGTGGCATTGCAAGTATTTGTCTCTGTAAAGGTCTTTATCCAGTTTAATAGGTGCTCCCTCCCCTAAATGTTTACCAAGGATACATACTCTGTTCTGCCCTTGAGGCTGTTAAGGAAGAGATTTCATAGAATAAATATTTTGTTAATAAGAATGTGTTTTGGAAAGCTGGAAATGGGTGTGATAAGACAGTTCAAATGCCATTGAAAATATTAAGTAATTACTTAAAGGCTTATTTTATAATAGGTGGCAATTTTGGAGGTAGCCCTGGTTATGGAGGAGGAAGAGGAGGATATGGTGGTGGAGGACCTGGATATGGCAACCAGGGTGGGGGCTACGGAGGTGGTTATGACAACTATGGAGGAGGTAATAAATTCACCTGCAACCTTTATGTGGGAATTTGGATTGGAATTAATGACTTTTAACACGAGATTTTGCATTTCAATGTTGTCAATAGTTGTCTTAAAAAAAACTGTAGAGTTGTAGATAGGTGTCTTGCATTTATTCTGATGATTGTTTTTATGGGAGATTTGTCCTAAATATGCTTACCATGTTTCACTGGTTTAATGCTTGAATACGTTATTTTGGAAGTTATTGTGCAAAACCTATTTCAATTTTTTCACAGGAAATTATGGAAGTGGAAATTACAATGATTTTGGAAATTATAACCAGCAACCCTCTAACTATGGTCCAATGAAGAGTGGAAACTTTGGTGGTAGCAGGAACATGGGGGGACCATATGGTGGAGGTAATTTATTAGATTGTTTAAATTTTGTGATTAAAGAATACTTCCATGACTTTAAGAATGGAAGATCTCCTGATTGCTAGTTTAATACTTCCATTGTAATTCAGTGTTAATTGAAATGGTGGGGATATTCAGTGGTATAAAATATTTAGGACTTGGGAAAGTAAGACATTTCAGGTGGGGATCTTTTTCCTTGGCTAATTATTTCCTTAAAAAAAAAAGCCAAAGAAGATTGAGCACATTGCAAGGTGTATAAAGTTCTAGGAATTATCTCTTTTAAAGTTAATTGAATAAAAACTTGGGATTATTTACTAAAAGTATTATTTGTTTAAGGTCTTGAGAAAGTTTGTAGTAGTACTAAATCAATGTTTTTATGCCTCTTCTGTTTGCTTTACGTTTTTTTAACTCTGTACTGACTCCAATGATTGTGGTAGACAACCCTATAAAGGAATAGCAGCAGTAAATACATGTTTTCAAGTGTAAAGGGCAAAATTAAACTTTTTGTGAGTGTGGATAATTGATCTCCCAAGTAGGTTAATTATAAGCAAATAACAGGTTATGAGCTGTGTGTTTCAATGAGTGTAGGTCTATAAAATAGAAATTAGCTATAGATAGTATTAGGCTTATTACGGAAAATGGAAGTAAGTTTGCTTTCTCTTGCTGTTTCAATGATTCTAGGAAACTATGGTCCTGGAGGCAGTGGAGGAAGTGGGGGTTATGGAGGGAGAAGCCGATATTGAGCTTCTTCCTATTTGCCATGGGTAAGTAGCTTTTGAGTTTTACATTATTATTGTCTTGGGAGATCTAGCTGCCAGGAGTAAAAGCTTTTTAGGATCATGTTATCTTTCCTTAAAATCTGGTTAGATGGATAATTTCATAACCTATTTTTTTTTTACTCTTTACTTCTGTTGAAACAGGCTTCACTGTATAAATAGGAGAGGATGAGAGCCCAGAGGTAACAGAACAGCTTCAGGTTATCGAAATAACAATGTTAAGGAAACTCTTATCTCAGTCATGCATAAATATGCAGTGATATGGCAGAAGACACCAGAGCAGATGCAGAGAGCCATTTTGTGAATGGATTGGATTATTTAATAACATTACCTTACTGTGGAGGAAGGATTGTAAAAAAAAAAAAAAAAATGCCTTTGAGACAGTTTCTTAGCTTTTTAATTGTTGTTTCTTTCTAGTGGTCTTTGTAAGAGTGTAGAAGCATTCCTTCTTTGATAATGTTAAATTTGTAAGTTTCAGGTGACATGTGAAACCTTTTTTAAGATTTTTCTCAAAGTTTTGAAAAGCTATTAGCCAGGATCATGGTGTAATAAGACATAACGTTTTTCCTTTAAAAAAATTTAAGTGCGTGTGTAGAGTTAAGAAGCTGTTGTACATTTATGATTTAATAAAATAATTCTAAAGGAAATTGTGTAATTATAGACTTTTTATTTTAAATAAGTTAAGGAGTGGGTAGTATAATTAAGGTCCATTGCAAAGCTGTTGTTATATTTGTGTAAGATAAATGCTGGTCAGATATAAGTGTGTTGTCTGCAATTCATCAGGATTAAATTATCTAGATAACTTAAGGGATATCTCTGCAAAGAGAAACACCTTTTTAGATCTTTTAGATGCTGCTTCTTCAATGCAAGGAAAGGAAATAACCCCAGCGAGGTACTCTTCAGGGATACAGGTCTAGTACAAGAGAACTCTTGACGGCTACTAAGTTCAGCCAGTCTTAAAAAACTGTGCTGTTTCTACAAAGCTTTAACTACAGTAGTTTATAAGGATGACAACGAAAGCTGAGGGTGTAGAGCAAAATAGTTCTAAGCTTCAGTTAAACTTCTTTAGGTAAGATCTTATTTACTTTTCCTTTCTTAATTTTCCTCCCCAAAAGATAAACTAATACTACTCTTCAATGGCCTTTCAGTATAGTGGTTCTTACGTAGTTTAACATAGCTATAAATTTGAGTTTAACAATTTATAAACTCAAGAGAATAATCTTATAAACCCTGTTTTCCAATCTGTCATTTACTTAAATTATTTTGGTTGTTTTTTTTCCCCCCTTTTTTTCCTTCTTTCCCACCCCCCTCCCCCTCTATGAAGATTCAGGTGCTTAACATATCATTTTTTTCCCTGCTGGAATTTTAGCATTGATATGAACCATGGACAAGTATATTCTGCTGCCACAAAGACTGTAAAGTGCTTCATTTCAACAGCTGAGGCGCAAGCCAAGTGATCATTAATAAAGCTTTTCTTGGTTCCTTCAGTGGTGTTGGTAGTAAAATGGTAGGTAAAAGTTAGGCTGCAAGTTGAATAAATCATGAAATTACCCATCATTACACCCTTGTGTATTCACGTTTCTTGGATCAAGCATTTTGAGTGAACCTAGTGGTTTTTATTAAAAATAAAGACATTTTGTTCTTCTGTTATATGGTTGTTCTAGTTTTACATGCTTATCAGAATCAGGTTCAGGAGAAGGTAGGGTAAAATGGTTGAAACTATTTCCAGATGATAGTTTATACTTACAAATAAAGTGTCTACATTATAAATCCTGTATGTATCCAGTACTAAATATTTGGGTTTAAATGTGGTAATTCTTTCCCAACCCCGTACCTTATAGGAGAGATGTAGGTTGGCTGCTGAAATTCTTAAATGTCATCAGTTTGATTTGCCTGGCTTTATTGCCTTTTCAGGAATGTGATAATCAGGGCATATTCTACTGTATGCACCAGTGAGTCTTCTTTGATCCTAAGACCACCACTGAAGTTATTTAGGTTCTTTGGACAAACATGATAAACTTCTTCAGATACTTTTTTTTTCCTTTGGCAGGAAGGTGTCTTGCTGCAGGTAACTAATGAAGAAGTGGTCAACCACAGAGTCTTCAAGAAATAAGAAATTCTGTACCATCTGAAAGTAGTTCTTGTTGGTGCCTTCATTTAAAAAAAAAAAAGCACTTTAAGTTTAAAGGGAAATGTTTTCTGATAAAATACAAACTTCATTTAGTACAGGTTCTTAATATAAAACAATTACAAATTGAGCATTGTTTGTAAAAGAGTAACATCAAGTAAGCTAGAGAGAGAAATGTATCATGTTTTAAACTAGGTTTTGTGAGTAGACAGATAAAAATTCTATTTTAAATACAAAGTTTATAAAATAAACACTTTTGTATTCAAATACTTGGTGTAATGTTTACACACAAAATGTGTGAATCTTGTTCTATAAACATTCAGTTGTCTAAAAGATTGCCATCCCCTAGATTTTTAAAGCAGTTTCACAAAGCTATGCATATTGCCATTTTTCTTTCAGTATTGATAGTCAAATAAGAAAAGCATTGTGGACATTATTGGCTGTCCCTAATAAAATGCCATTCTTTATATACTGTACATTCAGCGTTTGAATACTGCTCTAGTTTTCTGGCTTTACCTTGTATGTTTAACATTGCTGGTGGAGTTGTTGCAAGTATTTTAAACAGTGGTCCCAATTAAGTGACTGCAAAGCACTGAGTCTGTCATGGTAGCTTCTTAAATGTCAATTACCTTTATATGCCTTTTAACTGAGTTTCAGTGGTTGTCTTTTTAAAGGTTTAAATATGGTGGAGAGAATTTAACAAGCAGTGGCTTTCTTGTATATATTTACCTGAAACAATGAAAGATAACAGGAATGATACACAGTAAAGTTGATTTAATAACTTTTTTGTTTTGATAATGAGGTATCTCACAGGTAAGTCAAACTGATGGTTAACAGAAGATGAGCTAAGCTGTTACTTGCTTAAAATACAGATGCGTCCATCATCTGTAAACTTAAAGAGTACTTGAAAATAAGGTAAATATTTGAAGGTTTTAAAAATGCGGCTCTACCAAGAACTTAAAGGAGGTAAATCAAGTTGGTGTATGACAACACACCCTGAAGTACGCAACCCTTAATCAGGACAAATTTTAAGAAAATTCAGTACACAATAGGCTGAAATGAACTGGCTTATTGCAACTAAGGTAATGTTGAATAATCAACCATAGGCATTTCCCTTGTGTGTCGTATATTGGGCTGTTAATTTCTATTAGAACTTCAGATTTAAGGTAGTTTTTAAGTTTTCTAAACGAAGGAAATAACATTTTTTCGCATATGTTGCTGCATTATATCACTACATCAGGCTCAACCTTTAACCTCAATACTTAGCAATTTGGAGCAACAATGAATTTGTTACTTTACATAGTATTTGCAGGTCAACAACTTGAAAACTTAGAGCTGTGATTTTTGCTGAAGCTCAGGTTGCAGTTAGGAAAAACTTCACTAGGGCATGCTGACAGGGTTGGCAAGTTGGGGCTGGCTATTTCCTTTACCTATACCGAGCTTTTGGAGCAATCAAAACCCAATAGAATCAACATTTGGAAGTAGTACTTTGTATTATAATGGTCACATCGTGGATGGAAGGGGTTTACTTCTAGGATTACTGAGAACCCAGCATCATTGGGAGCCATATTGAGGGCTGGCTTCCACATTAGAGTTAATCTTTACTGGAAGTTTCTGAAACTGGTTCGTTCTATTGCGTGTAAGGTTTTAAATAACTGGTGTATGGATACAAGCTAAGATGGTCTAAAAGGGATAACTTTGTACTAAGTATTTAGAGTACTGAGTTAATTTAAGGAAACTTTAAAAGAATACTCTCAGTAATGACATTTACTAGTTCACAAGTGTGGGTTCCTTTCCAAAAAGAAGACATCCCAATATACTAAAAACATATATTCTTGGCAAAATTTTAAGTAAATCTGATCTTTTGAGCTTTGGAATGGGTGGTTGATAGACCCCATTCAGTTTTAATAACACACCACTGTTGACTACTGCGCCGATCACATAGATGTAAGAGGTTTTTTGGTGACTGGGCAAACTAGTGAGGTGAGTAGACTACCCAAGAAAGGGGCAGATTCATTTCTTTGAAGATTATAGAAGGGGGAAAAATTAAGACTGATCCCAACTATAAAAAGGTTTTTAAGTTCTGATACATGCATTATGTAGGCTGACATTCTGTTCTGGGGCTTGGATGTGTGCAAATTGGGTTTTCTGACTGCTATATTCCAAAGGTCCTTGCTGAACTGAAGCCAGCCTTTAGAGGGATCCAAATATCCAGACATTATTTAGTACATGTTGCATGGAGATCTTACACACTTGAAAATCTAATTTCACCTGTAAGGTGGTTCAACATGGATACCTGTTGATGGTTACTTGTGAAATATGAAGGCTTTATTCGGAAAAGCACAAATGAGATGCTGAGAATCTGGCTGACCAACCAGATTTCTTTAACTTTATAATTGGATGAATGACTGCAGGATTAACAGTTATTTTCCATAGGTAAAGAAGGTAAGACCAGTTTCCTGTTGGGACCAATTCAAACTGGAATGTAAATTTGGGCCTTTCCGCTGCAGATTCAGGAGGGGGGGTACCCACCAGGAAATGTAAAAGCAGCTAAGGGTTAATTAGTTGCCTAAGAGTAAGCATTACTGATCTCAGGGGTCTTAAGTCTTACTGATTCCCTTGAAATTTACATTTGTAAACCCTATACCAAGTAGTTGGGAACACACTGGGGGTATGAGGACACATGCCCCTCCCTTGAAACCTTGTTTTGATAAAGCTGCTCAGTAACAACAGTCTTGACTGCATAACCATGTCTTATACAGCTCAGTGAGCAGTTTGGTTCAAGTTCTACCAAGCAAAGTGCATACAGCTTCAGTGAGAACTTTGAGATTCTGAACATGGTCAGTTTCTACAATCTGAAGCTGAATAGATCAGATTTTCCTTTTCTGTAACCTTTCTGAACTCCAGGAAAAACTACATTTTAAGACCACTAGCTAGCAGAACATTTCAGTCATCCTTCGGGTGTCCTAAAATCTTGGCGGTGGGATTTCCACTGCCGAAACTGGTATGAGAGAGTAAGCAGCTGAGGTTTACATGCTTTGAGGCCAGATTTTTCTTTGGAAGTTTGGTGCATTTACTTTTGGTCACAATGCACCAAATACTTTCCAGATTCAAACTATTTTAAGCTTTGGTTAATGTGAATGTCAAAATTTTAAGTCCCTGTTCTTAGGTCCCTATTTATCCATGTTTGATCCTTTGGTGTATAGTTCTGTTGTGGTGCTTGATATTTTCAGGGATTTGAGGATAGTGCACCGTCATAAGTGTTAACAATTGGGTGGATAAGGCTACTTGTAGGTAGGTAGTACTGTGGAAGTTTAAATTGTGGATCTGAAGTAATTTCTGGGCACTACAAAACTGTCAAAGCATTTTGTTGAAAGTCTGGTCTTGAAATAACGTACCTAGGTTCAGTTTAAGGCGTTAAAAATCTAGACTCTGAAACCACTGCATTTCTCTAAACCAAGGTGGTACGCCTGTGATATCCTTTGGTAGATCATTATGACAACGTTGACTACTAATTTTAATGTTGCCAAACCTTGAACATTTTCAGAAAGTTATCCAGGTTGCTGTTGCAATAAGCTTATTGAGCTTTTATTTAGTTCATTTTCAAATTCACTTACTCTGTTTTTGCCTTTTTTTAAGCATTTAAGAGTGTTTCATGTGGTTCCAATTATTCCAGGTTTTATTTGGTTGTAAAGCCCATACTCTACTGACTTCCCCTTTCCCCTACTGTTGGCTTGTGTTGCTTGTGACGTTTTCACATTAAGTTATGTTGAGGCCTTTTGGGGGAGAGGTCCACGTTACAGATGTGCAGACATTTCTACAGGCTGGCTGAACTTGGTAGTTCTATTTCTCTATATGCAAGTAGCTGTGTCTACTTACAAGAGGCATAAACCTGTGTAAAGGTCTTTGTCCTTAGACAATGTCTAATGTTTTGAAGCCCCAATTTTGTTCCTTGGCACCTTGGTTTAGAAGTTGGGTAAGTTGAAGGCGTGACTGTTTGGCCTAAGTCTGATCAATTTTTGTGCAATACTAAAACCCACACTGTGCTGCCCTGTTGGCTACATGTATCACCTGTATAGCTGAATGTGGGTTTTGTGGAGAAAAATATCCAAGATGAATACGGTTAGAATTTCTATATAAGAAATTTTTATAAATTCAAATATAGAATTTGCACAGAAAGTTGTAATTTAAGTATTCATTGAAAGATAAAATAGCTTTTATAAGACTCCATATATTCAGTGCTAAAATACTTAAAGCTAAAAGCTACATTATGTTGCATTTCAAGTCACAAAAACCAAAATGCTTAAAATTTACATCCAGTGTTTGCTCTTACTGGGGGCGGGGGGTGGGGATGGGGATGGTTACCAAGTGACTGGACTGTCCTGTCAGGAGTCCTGCATATAATGCAGTCGGCTTCATGAAAAGTTGTGGCTTCCCCAAAACTAACCACAAATTTGTCCAAAAGCTTCAAAACGTAGCCCTGAGTGATTGAAGTAGCAGTAGTAAAAGATACTGGAGCCAAACTTCTGAAGCAGTTTCAATGGTTTGTGGCCATGTATCCGTTTGATACCTTATACATCTTAATGGAATCTGTCTTCAGTTTCCTCACTTTCTTTTTCCCTTACGGTTTTCCTTTTTGTGGCCTGAGCTCACCAGTTCCTTAGGTACAATCAAAACACTTCCATCTTGGCTGCACTGTAGAACATACTGGTTTGGATTGACTGGCCTACCATCATCATCTCTTAACCTACTAAAAATATCATGATAAAGGTCATGCAGTTTTTGTCTCATTGTGTTAATAGCTTTGTTATACTGGGCTCTTTCTCTCTTAAGGATTTCTTTCTTGGCTTGCAAGTTACATAAATCGTCTTCAAGATTCAGAATTATGTCCAGTTTGCGTTTCCGACAGTTCTGAGCAGCAACTTTATTTTTCCCTCTTCTTCTGATATCACGGATGAGTGACACTTGTAAATCTGTCAGGTAGTGCCTGCTTAGCATGTTGTTGAAAGAATCAACGGGCATACGGACAATTTCATCTATGGAAAAAGGGATATGCAGAGCCTTAGCACGCCGCTCATCACGGCTTAAGTTTCTGTCTGTGTCATTGAGGTACTCACTTATTTTCTGTGACTTCCCATGCCATGAAAAAGATCTAGAAGTGGAATCTAGAGCACTTGGCTGTAGGTGGTAAGTGTGGTTATGATAAATGTGTTGAAATGCAACGTCCCCAAGAAAACCAGTATCACTCCTATGGTCCATGTGACAAAGCTTACTGGGCTCTGGGTAGTACCCTCCTACAGCTCCTTCCAAGTCACGGTGGGAAAGAGGTTCAAGGTCACTACTACAACCTGTAGCACCTTCACACACAGACCGAGAGGAATTAGACTTGGTGACAGAGGTACTATTGTGGCTTGAATTTAGGGAAAGCCCAGAATCTGAATCTGGTTCTTCAAAAAGCTGAGACACTTCCATTGGATCAAAACCTTCTGTGGCCAAAGACATTAAATTTATCTCATCAAATATGTTTATATCGAGGTCACATAGAAGATCTTGACTTGTTAGATTCCTCATCTGATTGCCAACAAGGGGAAGAAATCCTGTCAGATTAGTTCCAGGAAGGGTCTGTTCAGGATTGGTAGTGGGAGAATTTAACTGCAGAAATGGTTCTTGTGGTTGTGAAGTCCTTGCTCCTGGTTCTCCTCTAAATGTATTGTCAGGACACAGCAACATGGCCTCATGGAGATTCACATCGTGACTTACAGCTTGGCTAAAGTTTACATTATGTGTTGAAGAATTCATGCCATCACTGATACTTCCTGGAAAAATATTTCCAAGGGAGATGCCCTGAGAAGGGAAAAAGAGCATTTTAAATACACAACCTTATTTCAGTAGCAGTTCAGTAACAATAGAGCACTTTTTCCTCTCGTCAGTTCCTCTATATGGTTACCTATGAATCACTTACTAAACCTAGACAAATACAATATGCAATGTGAGCCCAAATCTGAATGATGGCATATTTGGGGAAAGATTTTTTTGTATATACTGGAAATTCAGAAAGTTTGATTCAGTTAATGTAAAAGTTGGTCTTGCTATTAATTCTAATATTACTGTAACTTGCTGCTTTATAGATGCAAACAATCAACCTAGCTGTTAAGCTTTAAGTCCACATTGAAGTGTCTGGGCAAGGTGGGTGGGTATTCTGGTTTTCGGGGGTTTTTTTTTGTTTTTTAAAGTAAATCAGACCAGCATAGTAAGCGTATGGTCAAGATATAAATGCTACCAGAAAAATAATTATGCCTTAGTTTGTCATGTTTACTGTTGTTTTGTTTTTCATTTATCAACAGCACGAGCAGGGGAGGAGGGACAGGAGAGGCAGAAGCAGGCTCAGGGAGCCTGATGCAGGGCTCGATTCCAGGATCTTGGGATCGTGACCAGAGCCAAAGGCAGAGGCTTAGCCGACTGAGCCACCCAGGCGCCCTTATTTACTGTCGTTTTGATTCAGTGAATCCTAAATTTAACTATATCCTTGTGATCATTTAGTAGGAGGAACAGTATACATATTTGGTTAATTCTCTAAAATTGAAAGTAGTTCTATAAAAAGTAATCCTAAATCTGTGCACTTATATAATGCAGTACTGTTACAGAACTATTACTCTATGTCATAAACTGTGTCATCCCATTAAAGAGGTTAAACATATTCACGATCAGTGCACATTTTCCTACAAAGATAAAAACCAAGGTTCCAATTACCTCCAGTGAATTTTCAGGCTGTGATGAAAGCATCTGAAATAGGTCTTCCAGAGAGAAAGCTGTTTCTGTCCCATTTAGAGATCTCTAGAAAAAAATGTAAGGTGCACCATTAAATTAAAAGGCAGAGGAGGTTGCTTGGGGCTTTAGGCTTAATCTTGAAAGGATAACCAGGTCTTTTCTCCATTCCGGATTTTTTATCCCTATTTTGGAATTTTTAAATTCCTCTTTCAGTATCTGCCCCCCCCCCCCATTCTTGCCCTAACCATCTTTCATATTTTTGGCTAGTATTCTTTGTTCCACCTTATTTTTACCATGGCTAATAACCCTCCAAATTGGTTACAACATTATGTAATTTTTACAAGTCAAATACATACTTAGATTTACCAAAATGTTTTGCCAACTTCACTCATTATTGCTTTATCCCAGCCTTCAGGTTTGTTTCTTATTGAAATAACTCCTTTGACAGCTCTTTTTAGAAAACTCAGTTTTTATAACCTGGGGTTATTTTGCTTTCATGCTTAAACAGTGATTTGGTGAGATGATCAAGTTTAATGTTTTCCCTTTGTGCTTTGCACTAAGGCATGTATTGCTACTGATGTCAGTCTGTCATTTATAGCCAATTTTTTTTCTCCAGTAATTTTAGAGATTTTTTTCTTTGTAGTCTTTGTTGTCCTATTTCACTTTGATGTATTGGACTTAATTTGTTTTTATTTATTCTGCTTGGGACTCTGTACTCCTTTAATCTGAGTCCTAAAATCACTTTAATCTTCAAAATACTTTGCCATAAACACTCTGAAGACTGCTTCACCTTCATACTTTCTAGTCTTTTCTGGGACTCCTACTAGAAATAAATTTTCTCATTCTGTCTTAATTTTTATATTTAAGGGTGAGCTTATCTTTGTTGGTAACTGTTTCTGTAGGAATCCTATATACCAAGGGTTACCCGCTAACTATAAAAACAATTTTTTCTCTGCAAGGATCAACCAGTTCTTGTATCATTTTGTAGACCTTGCTTTCTTGGCTCAGGATTCCTGATAGTAATGGTAGTGTGGATTCAGACTCTAAAATGTTGGGCTCATTTGGGGTTCTGATCTCTAAGGATGGATAGACTGCTTCCTTGTTCTTGTCTCCTAGGTGGTGGCTAGGATTGTCCTAGTCCCATCTCCTGAAGAGTCTTTATAAATTCTGAGCTTTAAGTGGGGAATTTAGGTACCCCCAGGTATGGGCTAGAGACCTTGTTCCTCATCTATTCAACCCCAGTCTCTGTCATGACATCTGTATCCAATTTTTCATTAGGGCTTCTTCAGTTTTGGTGTCTGGTTGTCTTTTAAATTCTGGATTTGAGGGGCACCTGGGTGGCTCAGTCATTAAGCATCTGCCTTCAGCTCAGGTCATGATCCCAGGGTCCTGGGATCGAGCCCCACATCAGGCTCTCTGCTTGGCGGGAAGCCTGCTTCTCCCTCTCCCACTCCCCTTGCTTGTGTTCCCTCTGTCGCTGTCGCTCTTCTCTGTCAAATAAATGAATGAAATCTTAAAAAAAAAAAAGTTCTGGATTTGAGTAGCCTCTTTGCTTCTAGTATCTACAGAGTTCCCTTTCTTGCTTTCGAGTTCCACTATGCACTTAAAAAATATTTTTATCCAGGATTTCTGGTTTTGGTCTATCAGGGGTTTTATCTTTACATTTTAGGAAGCTCACATTCCTGACTCCCCTCCCCTAGCTTTGTACTTCAGGGTTTCCTTTTTTGAGGATTCAGGCCAGTTAGACTTGTTTTAAGTGTATACTTGGTTTCCCTTCCCACCAAATACCATGTTTTCAAGGCCCATAGTACAACAAATACAAGGCTTTCTGTGTCTATGGATGCTATAGGACCATCTAAGCTGAACTGGTGGATAAGATTTCTTCATTTACTAGCAAATCGTATATACATTCTTAGTGGGCTGGAGACTTACTTGCTAACATGACTGTTAATTCAAAATGATTTTTAATTTCTTAAATTTCAAAAGTGTTCTACGTCCATTAATGATCCCAAACTTGAGACATTAGTCCTGGCCCAACGATTGACCAAAATTTGCAGATGGTCACAAGTGTGTGAGTATCAGGAGTATACAGGAGTATCAGCACAAATCTGGATTCCTGTGAAAATCCTAAATTGTGGGTAAATAAAACTTTGCAGAAAGGAAAGCCTTAATATTTAGAACAGAGGTAAGGGTACGAAGCCCATTCTGCCTTAAGTGAGTTAATGGACTGATCCTTCAGGCTAGTCACATTTCATTAAACCTTTGTTTGTTCCCTTCTTCAGTGCCCCTGGAGATGGCAAACTTGAGGAGCTAACACCTACTGAGCCAGGCCCTTGGCTAGGTCCACAGGAGACACAGATCTGAGATGGGAGGGACAGATGTGCCTTAGAGACAACTGAGCACTCGTTCTTCCCAGATTCCCTTCTGCCCTGATGGGGGTAACGGCTTCATGTCGCTATTGGTCCTTGAGAGTTTCCTTATTCTTTGATGTTTCCCTTAAACATGCCCTCCCCTTTTTTTTTTTAAGATTTTATTTATTTGAGAGAGAGAATGAGATAGAGCATGAGAGGGGGGAGGGTCAGAGGGAGAAGCAGACTCCCTGCTGAACAGGGAGCCCGATGCGGGACTCGATCCAGGGACTCCAGGATCATGACCTGAGCCGAAGGCAGTCGCTTAACCAACTGAGCCACCCAGGCGCCCCGCCCTCCCCTCTTAAACAATGAAAACCCCTTACTTCTCTTCAGAATCTCATCAGATGTGTTACATGCTTTCTAGTTGAGGGCCTTAACATCTGAAGTCCATAGGACAGAGTTCTTTCTACTACACTTAAATTATAAAGAATAATTTTTTGGAGACATTAGCTCTTGCACAAAAATGGACAACTAAGCCATTATTTCAGTTAATCCACGAGACACATTCTATATGTTGTGATTTTTTTTTTTTTTTAATTAGACACAGCACAAGCAGGGGGAGTGGCAGGCAGAGGCAGGCTCTCCGCTGAGCAAGGAGCTCCATGTGGGACCTGATCCTAGGACCCTGGGATCATGACCTGAGCCTAAGGCAGATGCTTAACCAACTGAGCCACCCAGGTGCCCCCTTAATGGTAATTTAGATTGCCAAGAAATGGTCAGTCTCTTTTTTAAGTCAGATTCTTAGAATTTTTCCTAAAACTTTGTGTTAAATTTAAACACATGGTTCCCCATCTGGGGCAAGTCATTGGCTGAGAGAGCCATCAGGGCAAGACCTGCAAGGGTGCACCTTCTAAGTGGAAGTGCCAAGTGGGTTAAGGGTCTGTGGAACCTCCAGGCCTGTCTTTGGAGTGGACTGGGATGTCCGAGGGCTGAGTAAAAAGCAGAGTAGAAGGAAGGGAAAGTACAGGCTGCAGGAAGAATTCATCTCTCAGCCTGGCCTCTGGAATTCATCTTTCTATAATGCATCTTCCTATAGCCAAAGGGTATGGTTAGAGTAGCCAAGGGGGCTGTCCCTCTGGACCTGGCCAGAAGTACAAAGTGGGCTCCTGAGTTCAGAATGGCCTACCTCTCAGGAGACTGAGGGTTTGAGCCCAAGACCTAGCTGGTTTTGAGGGGTTTGCCTTCAAGTTATTCTGCCTCACTATCCCAGACCTAGCCAGCTTGGGTGCCTCTGCAGAGGGCTGGTTGAGGATTCCTGGGTTTACTGTTCCAGTCACCTCTTTATCCCTTGCCATGGCAAACACAAAACCTGCTAGCAGCTTCCTGGAAGGGGGTGTGTGTATAAATACACCCTCCCACACACACACAATCTTGAGTTTAACTAGAGATAACTAAGTCTGTGGGCTGATTCCTTTGTAAATCAACCACTTCCACAACTATAAAAAATATTTTCATATATCTGATTTGCTTATAGTAGGGCACTTAATGGAAGATTCATTGCCAACACATACTGTCAAAGCCATAAAATCTACCTTACAGGGGCACGTGGGTGGCTCAGTCGGTTGAGCATCTGCCTTAGGCTCAGGTTATGATCCTGGGATCCTAGGATCCTAGGATCCTGGGATCTAGCCCCTCAAGGTCGTCATTATTGACTCCCTGCTCACTGGAGTCTGCACGTCCCTCTCCCCCTGCCCCTCCCCACCACTCCTGTGTACTCGTTCTAATAAAATCTTAAAAAAATAAAAAAAAAAAAATCTACCTTACAGCAAAAATGGTAAGGCTGAGCTACTATGATAACGCTTACCTCATTTCTAGATTCAGTGGTCTTTTCTGCCTCCCAGTCAGGTTTATCTGCTATTTTACTTTCATCCTCATTCTTCTGTGGTAGTGATTTTTCTTGGGCTGATACTCTTTGCTCATTTTCCACATTCTGAGAGCTGTGATCCACAGCTTCGTGCCTCTCTCTCAGTACTTCATTCTCCTATAGAAGTACCCAAAAATGTGCTAAGCAGAAATCCATATTTCATCAAATAAGTCAACCTTTAAAACTGCATTATACTTACTGCTCAGTGATATAAAAACCACAAGTCCAAAAGCTAAGACTGGCATTGCATATTTCAGTATTAAACTTTTTAATCCTGAAACAAGGCCCATGAACTCCCTGAGACACAGGCTGTTGTAATCTGCATAATTTAAATTATATGCATTTATAAAGCCCTGGAGTTTAAAATACTTACAAATTTGATGAGATTTAGAAATCAGTTTTGCCAACAGGCAGTTTATTTACTTAGTTTTCTGTTGAAAATAGATCAAACAGCTAAGCTGGAAGCAAACAGCAAATATATACAGAAGAGTCTGGAAAAGTATTATTGCAAGGTATTGTGGTTCTCTCTGAAAGGTGGAATAAGGTTGGGGAAGTGTGGGAGAAAAATTATACTTTATACATTTCTGTACTGTTTGAATATTTTACAACAAATGTTATTTATTTATTTTTTTTTTTTAAAGATTTTATTTATTTGAGACAGAGAGAATGAGAGAGAGAGAGCATGAGACGGGGGAGGGTCAGAGGGAGAAGCAGACTCCCTGCCGAGCAGGGAGCCCGATGCGGGACTAGATCCCGGGACTCCAGGATCATGACCTGAGCCGAAGGCAGTCGCTTAACCAACTGAGCCACCCAGGCGCCCCAATGTTATTTCTTTTAAAGTCAGGAAAAGTATATTTTTATTTTGAAAAAATAGAAGTTAACAAAGCTTTAGAGACTAGCATCTCCACAGATATTTTAAACTATGCTTACCTACCCAGAAGTATCCTACTTTTTAATTTAACTGGAGTTAACCATTAAGAATTAATCATTAACATACACTGTGTATACTGATACTTTTAATTATATTAAAAGTGCAGTTTTTCCCCCCTAACATAACATAAAGGCCTCTCAAACTCTTTCAAAAGATCTATTTTTAGTTTTTCTCTTTCAACAGCATAGCACACTGGACTAAACTCAAGGACAGCAGCACCACCCCCACACTCTAAAGCAGAGAAATGCTAATTAAAAAAACAAAACCAAAAACAAAAAACAAGCACATAAAAACACATGAAGTCAAAGAAATGTAAAATCTACAGATGCCAGAAGTGAGAGAAATCAAAACGAGCAGGAAAAGGAAACTGACGTGCTAGCGGCCTGCTTGGTTTTACTTGCTTCTCTGTTCACTGTACTTAACCTGATGCGGTGTTGGTCTTGTTCCTTCCTCAGGCAGTCTCTCTGTGCACAACCCTGCTCTTGTGCTCAAGGACGTTGTTGCTGCTACACTATCCTCTTCTGCATCCAGTGTTCCTTGTCTGGATACTCCCACCAGTCTACTAACCTAAAACACCTCTCAGCTTTAAAAATCTCTCCCTTGATGTCCCATTATTACTCTCTAGATCCCACTCCATTTTTCTGGTCCTTTTAGAGCATGACTCTTCCAAAGAGTCATCTGGACGCTGTGCATTATCTCTTGAACCTACTCCAGTGGGAATTTTGAAACATCTCAACAGGGTCTTCCCAAGTTGACAGTTCTCCACGCTCACCTTACCAGACCCATCAGCAACACTTCCCTTCCTTACTCCCTCCTCTTGGAAACAGGTTTTTTACCTGGCATCCAGGTACCTTCTCTATTACCCTACCTCACCAACTACTCTTCGGATGATTCTTCGGCTCAGCCTCAGGCACACCAGGCACTCTCCCACCTTTCAGCTTGTGTTTGCCGTTCCTTTTGCTTGTAGGGCTCTCGCTCCGTTCACAGCCCCAGCCCCATGATTTTGAAGCTTTATGTCTCTCTTCAAATATTACCATCTTTCTTTTATTAAAAAAAAAAAAAAAAGGGCATCTCTCCCATCAATATGTCCCTTGCTTTTTTCATAGCATTTAGCACCAGCTGAATGTATTTGTCATCTATCCCGCTAGAATGCTAGTTTCTTGAGGGTAGAGGCTCTGTTTAGTTCCTGCATGCACGCTGCCTACCCCAGAATCTGCCACATGGTAGACCCTTACTAGGTATACTTGTTGAATAGATGAACTCCCAGACACAGCATCTGAAGACTTTTGGTAGGGATTCACTTAAAATGGGTGAGCTGCCATTGTCTTGCTCTTTCCTGCAATGACAATTCTGATTCCTATCCAAATTTGGGGAAAGGAAGAAGTGACTGGTCATCAGTCTTTCAATGTCTATCTTTTGCCAAGGCAAGGTTTCTTTTGTTAAGCCTCAAGATAATCAAATCCCAAATTCTGGAATCCTGAGGCAGCTTTGTTTATAAATTTGCTATCAGTGGGCACAGGAGCTTCTAAACTCTAAATTGCATGATCTATTTTAGAACCATGAAGCAAGGTACCTTCCATTAATGTGTAGTATGTGAGTTAATACAACACATGAACTTGCAAAAATGAGACTAGGTTATGTCCTGTTACACAAATGAAAACAGAGGGAACAGGTAGCTAATACAGGCCTGGATAAAGCCCAGGAGGAAACCAAGCAAACTTTAGTCTGGGAAGGCTTTTTTTTTTTTTTTTTTTTTGTGGGGAAAACATTGAGAGTTTGGTAACGGCCTGCCTAACTGCTCTGGAAGAGACCAACTGAATGTAGAGAAATTCTTTATGAACACTACTCACTTTACAAGAAGCAGGAATTGGGTTAAAAATCATACCTTATAATAATAACCCATTAAACAAAATGAGTTAAATAGAATAATCAACGAGTCCATTTGAATATAAACAAGTAAATGAGGGAAAAAATTTCTTACAGTAGAATGCAACTAATAAATACAGAAGGAGAATGATAGGGTTAGAAAATCATCAATGGATGCTAAAACTAGGGAGTAAAGTTTGATGAGAAACATATTTAAGTAGTGACACTACAGGAGAAATATGGCGAACACCACCTCAATCAAGTGGTAAAATCCATCATCACAAATAGAAATAAACCAACAGCAGGTGCCTCTTATTCCTGCCCAGAATTCATAATCTCAACTCAATCACGAGGCAACATCAAAAATAAATTAAAAATGGGGCCATTTTACAAAACAACTGATTGATGCTTTTCCAAAATCTAGGTGAAGAAATCCAAGGCTGAGGAACTTTTCCAGATTAAAAGTGACTGAGCGGGGTGCCTAGTTGGCTAAGTTGGTTAAGCATCTGCCTTCGGCTCAGGTCATGATCCCAGGGTCCTGGGATCGAGCCCCATGTCAGGTTCTCTGCTCAGCGGAGAGTCTGCTTCTCTCTCCCCGTCTCAAATAAATAAATAAATAAATAAATAAATAAATAAAGTGACTGAGAGACTTGGCACATAATGTGTGATCCTGGGTTCGATGCTGATCCAGGAGGAAAAAGTATTATATAGGACATTTCTGGGACAATAGATAAAATGTGAATATGGACAGATTATATAATAGTCTTAGATTTACGTTAGTTTCCTGATTTTGATAAATATGCACTTAAGTATTTGGATATTGAGGGACAAAATGGCTTCAATTCACTCTTACATGTTTCCCAACAAAAAGAATTATGTATAGATGGATAGCTAGCTATAATTACAAAATAGAGACGTCAGATGGGGCAAAATGCAAAACAGGTAACTCTGAGTAAAGGATATATACTATTCTTGCAACTTTTTTAAAAGTTTGAAATTATATCTCACTAATGAGTTGCCCTAAAAATCGATACATGGCAAAATCACTTTGGTCAAAGCAATAGCAAAAGGTTGACCCAGAATTATTCTTCCATTAAATCTTCTGTTAATCTGTATTTTCTCCCCAAAGTGTACAGTAGTCCTATCAATTGCTTTATTATTTTCACCTCTTCCGACATTAAAATTTCAGATTTCATTTTCTTGCCTAATTGCTTTGGTTATGCTTTCAGAATAATATTCAATAATAATGGTGACACCTGATTCAAAGAAAACACTACTGGTGTGTCTACCCTTGATACTACAACACTACTTCATTCGACACTAGATGTGTGTGTTTCCACACACCGAGCAATTCTGCAACACAGCTGCATGTCCTATAACTTAATTCTGACACTACCTACCTGAAGATTGCATCAGATCCCACAGGTTAAGGGCTTAGTATCACAAGACTGCCCACTCACCTCCCTTCAGATGCCAACTGCAAGTCCAGGTTATCACCTGTGCTTCACAACAACTGGCTATAAATTGGAGGTTCCCACGACCCCCTCCCTTGGGTTTAATTTGCTAGAGTGGCTCACAGATCTCAAGAAAAAATCTTACTTACTAGGTGACTGTTTTATTATAGAAGACTGTAACTCAGGAACAACCAGGTACACAGAGCAAGTTATGTGGGAAGGGGAAAGAAAGAAGAAAGAAAGAAAGAAAAGAAAGAACGGAAAGAAAGAAAAAGAAAGAAAGTTAGTTGTTGGTGGCCTTCAAAAAATCAATTTAGGGTAGAAGCCAGTGATACTGTGTAGAAGAGTAAATGGGAGCTGACAAACTAGAAACAGCATACTGACAACTGTTCAGGAACGTTGGCTATGGAATGAGTGAAGACATGGGGCAGAGTAGTGTTTTGTTTTGAAGATGAGAGAAACTAGAGTACATTTGTAAGGGAATGATGTAGGAGAAAGGGTAACAGTAAAGCAAGGTCCTCCAGAAGGCAATAGAGGATGGACCCCACAGTACAGGGGGCAGGGCTGATGCAGAAACAAGTTAAAGCCTTTATTTCAAGATAAGGAGTAGGAAGTGGATGCAAGATTGTATTTGAGGATTTAGTAGTGGGAAGACCTATCCTTATTTTTGAAGGCTATTTTTAAAAAGTAGAAGTGGATACTGAATATTAAAAGGATTTTAAAATATGTCTGCAAATTATTCGACTCTTTTCTTCAAGACGTAAAACTTAATTCCCCTCCCCTTGAGTGGGGGCTAAAAACCTAGTGAACTGTTCCCAACAAGTCAGGTGGAAGTGATGGTTAGAGCCCGGGCTTCTTCCTCGCTCACTATCACTTGTTCTAGCAAAAGCCATTGCTTGTGTTGTAAGATCAAGCTCTCTGCAGAAAGGCCTACTTGACAAAGAACTGAGGCTTCCTGCTAACAGCCAACACAGATCCATCTTGGAAGTGGATCCTCCAGCTTCATCGTGCCTTCAGATAGACACAACCAACACCCTGGTTGCAATCTCATGAATCCCTGAATGAGAACCACCCAGGCAAGCTGCTACAGAATTTCTAACCCACAGATACTGTGGGATAATAAATCCTTGTTGTATTAAGCCATTAAATTTGCAACAATTTGTTAGTCAACAATGGGTAATTAATATAAACAGTAAAAATGCTTCTTGCATCTACATTTTTGGTATGCCTTGCTCATATTTTATTTAGTATTCTGCGTGAATATGCGTAAGAGTGATTCTTAGATTTCTCTGATGTATGTATTTTTTTAGGTCTTAGTATCATTGCTGTGCTGGTTTTGAAAAAAAAAAAGAATTGGGAAACTTTATGTAACAGAACTCCCTACTGGAAAGTCTCAAAGATTTCTTCGTGAATTCTGCCCGCACCAGTTTGTATTTTTTAACTTTTTAAAAAAATTATGCTGACGTTGTTTTCAACTTCTTTCATGGGGAGGTGCCTGGGTGGCTCAGTCGGTTAAGCGTCTGCCTTGAGTTCAGGTCATGATCCCAGAATCCTGCGGTCGAGTCCCAGGTCGAGTCTGCTTGTCCCTCTGCCTGCCCCTCCCTGCTGCTCATGCTCTTTCTCTCAAATAAAAATCTTAAACAAAACAAAACAAAAACCTTCTTTCATGGGGTATGCCAAAGAGCCCTCCAAAAAAGCTCAATGGTATTTGAATATATCCACTTCCTCATACCCTACCTACTCTGGATTTGTTTCTTAATATTTTGTTAATTAAAAGGTTAAAAATGCAGCTCATTAGGCGGCAATAATCTTGGAGCTCTCAATGTACCCATGAAGCAAGTGGTGACATGAAGACAGTAGATGCAGTGCTCTAGATTCAAGTTGGGGAACACAGAGTCTACATGTAAGAGGGTTTCTGAAGACCCTTCAAGATGGAGGCATGAGGAGCTAGCTGAAGGAGCCAAGGGAGGAAAGTCACGGTTGGAACAGGGATTTGAGCAGTGCTGCCTGCAGGTATTTCTTCTTCCTCTCTGGCCACAGAGAGAGGGAGGTAGGAGAGGCAGGTGGTGAGACATGCTGCGCTTCCCTTCAGCGGTGAGTACCTACATAGGCTCCTGAGAGGGCCCTTGCCGGTTCTGACTCTCCAAAGGTCTATGAAAGTGGCTACAGAATTTATCCCCCAAACCAGGCCACTTTTCAAAAGGTAAGACGGTGCTATTAACAATTAGGCTGGACCCCAGGCACAAACTAAGACTGTCCCACATGGTCACCCTGACTATGAGGCCACAGGGGACAGAGGAGACTGGTGACCATCAAGAATCTTGATGGCAGGGCGCCTGGGTGGCTCAGTCGTTAAGCGTCTGCCTTCGGCTCAGGTCATGATCCCAGCGGCCCGGGATCGAGCCCCGCGTTGGGCTCCCTGCTTAGCGGTTGTGCTCTCTCTCTCTCTCTGTCAAATAAATAAAATCTTAAAAAAAAAGAATCTTGAAGGCAGATGGAATTCCACAGACGTGGAATGCACAGCCTTAGGTGTTCAGTATTTCCCTGGCTGGCTCTTCACTCATTCCTTCAACTATCATTTAGTGGCAGCTGCTGCAAAGCTAACAGAAACAGATCATGAGAAGAGACGAATGCGAAGACTTTTCCCTGGGTCAGTGTACCACACGTGGACCTGTGTAACCCAGACTGCCCTCAAGGAAGGCCCGGTGGGCAGAGAGCCTCCAGCTGTGCCTCTAAGAACGCCTCAGCTGCTGACAGCCACTCCCCCTAAGGGCACACCCTTCCCTGGGCAGGGAGGGTATGAAGGCCCAGCCATCTTGGCCCAAGATGGGACAACTGCGATGAACCACGTTAGCCCCAAAGCTCCCGTTTCCTTAGCCTGCATCAAGCTTGACTTCTGCTTCTGTCGGATCCTGATTTCTTGTCCTCCCTTCCCTAGATGTAGTGCCCATGGTTGCTCCCTTAGAATCATCCCGCACACCTAACGTGATCTCAGAGTTCCCCTCCCAGGGAACCCAATTTGTGACATCACAGTTCATAATTTTCTCTTGGTGGGAAGAAAGGAGACCGGATCTCAAGGCAGGGAGGGGTGTAGAGGATGATATTATAACATTTCTATTTAGAAAGTACAAAAAGGCGTATCGTATTTGTAGTATTAATTTGCCCAGCCTCGAAAGCCCTATGGAGGGGCACCTGGGTGGCTCAGTCCGTTAAGAGTCTGACTCTTGATTTCGGCTCAGGTCATGATCTCAGGGCTGAAAGATCGGGTGCGGCTCCGTGCTCAGCATGGAGTCAGCTTGAGATTCTTTCTCTCCCTCTGCCTCTTCCCCTCCCCCCACCCCCAACCCCCATGTGCTTGCTCGCTCTCAAAATAAATAAAATCTTAAAAAAAAAAAAAGCCCTATGGAGGGCTCAGATCCAAAAATGGCTGAGTAAAAAGGCCGTCCTACTCTGATCAGCTGTACGACCTCGGGCCACTCTGACCCTCCGTTTCCTTGTCTGTTGAAGTGAAAGGATATTTTCTAATTCACATTTTAAGGAATTAGTTGAGAAAAAGCACTTTATACATTTAAGATGTTATCCTAATTACTACTCCTTTCTACTCTGTGATTCTGAAGAGTTGCAATTAATGACTAACTGCTGGCCACTCCATCAGAATGTCAAGAGAAAGCAAAACAGGCCCTGGTACCAGGACTTCTTATCTTTGCTCGGGTCTCCTCCGGTTTTTCTCCACTCGGTGACATGGAGCTGAGATACGGAGTATATGTGCTTTACAAGTACTGTTGTATATACTGGAGATTTATGGGCCATGCTCTTAATTTAAAGAATGGGTCAGCCAAACCCGTCATTAAGTTACTTTTTATTTGTGCGTAGGTGATTTTTACTTTTGTGGGGTTGAGACTCCAAAAAAAAAAAGTCTCCATGCTTACCATAGGAAGCCATCGTAAACTTGTGAGTTGCCACCCTGAAGAATCACAGCTAAAAATCCAGTGACTTGGACTGAACTGGCACCTGCTAGAAATGTCCTCCCCACCACAGCCCTCTCAGCTGGGAGGTGACTCATCTCTTCCTCTGCACGGGTCCAGAACCATGCCATTTTGGGCCCCTCAGCTAAAACTTGGTCCTCCTGTCTCTCAAATACAATGGCTTCTGGATTTTCTCTTATGACACTTATCCTATCCTATCTAAAATTACAATTATTTGGATCTTTTCTCTGAGGGGCTGGAAACTTACGAAAAGCTGTCCTCCAGCTGTTATTCACCTCTGCCACCAATGTTAAGGAGCAGAACCTTGCACACAAGTTTTCTGAGTCAGTGGAGGTGGTGGGAAGGGGACGAGAGGAGCGAAGCTGGGCTTTTCTCTTTCTGCTGACTCTCTGAAGCTCCTGATAACTGGCAACATGATTTCCAAGTCTGTACTTACTATAATGTATTGGGACCTGAATAGTGTGATGCAGAACTTGACCCTGAAAAAAGTCTTTGTGAACAGTCCCAGCTGGCTTAACTGGGCCTTTCGTTTATGCTTCTGGGGGAGGAACAAGACTGAGACCTGCTTTGACCTTTAGGGCTGGATGAACCTTCAAAGACAAAGAACAATGTGTTGCCTACGAGAAGCATGACATCAGAGGGAGAGGGGTAAAGGCCAAAGAATTGCGAGGCCTGTCTCTAGGCTGGAGGCAAGCTGGAGTCATCAGGTCTAGAGAGAAACGAGGAGCCAGATAAAGAGAGGCTGTGTCCTATTTGGCCCGGGTGGTTTTTAATAGCAGTTTATAATAATTATAGCTCCCATTTATTGAGCACTCGCTGTGGGCCAGGCACCCCATACATGATCTCATTTAAGCTGCTCAGCATCCCTGTAAGATAGGTACTGTTGTTACCTTCTGTGACAGAGGAGGAAGCAGAGGCCCAGAGAGGTTAAGCAACTTGGCCTAGGTCACATAGCTTTGAAGTGACAGAAGCAGGGAGCATCTCTCCCCCTTGATCTGCCATGACTGCACCCTCCTCACCCTCCTCACTGGGCTCTGGTAACACGTTCAAGCCTTCCCCCACCCCGCCCGGTGGGGGGGTTCTCTGGGAGCTCTAACACCCCCATCTGCTCCTGTAACAAGTCATTCATGAAGTCCCTTCATGGGAGCCATCGAGGGGGAGATTCTGCCTCCGGCCAGGACCCCGCCAGCACCACCCACTGGCCCCGCGCTGGGACGGGCTGACCCCACTGGAGGAAATGACGCCCCTGGCGGCGTGAGCATCACTTTCCCCACACACACAGCTGGCTGCCGGCCGGGTGTGGATCTTGTCTGCACCGTGAGTCCAACAGACCAACCGTGGGAAGACTACTCACAGAGTGTTCAGGGGAACTTGAATACCGACTGGAAATGTGGTGACATTGAAGAATTATAGTTGATTCTTTTTTAGGGGTGTTAATGGTTATCCTCTATTAGGAGAGTCTTTCTATTTTAGGGATATATATGGAAATCCTTACAGAAGTTTTTCTGAGTCAACGAAGGTAGTGGGGAGAGTAAGACCAGGACACAGCTGGGCTTTTCTCTTCTCTTTGCTAAGTCCCTGCAAAGAACTGGCACGGGAATCACAAGAAACGATGTCTGGGATTTGTTTCAAAATAAGGGGGTAGGGTGGGGGCTGTTATGGACAGACCAAGCCCGGCCATGAACTGCGACTGTTCAAGCTAGACAACAGCGCCTGGAGGTCCCATTTCCTGAGGCCCCATTCTCTCCACTTGGAACAGACGCTGGAGAATTTTCCGTCACAACATGCGCTATAGTCTAACTCCTGTATGAAGCCCCTGGAGGCGGGAGGGAGGCAGCTGGACAGTTGGCAGGAATGCTCCACAGGGCTAACACCAAGTCACTCGATGTGACTGCCCGCTAGAAGTCAAGTATAGAAATAAGGGGTGTCTCTAAATAGGAGCCTCCACACCTCTGCCGCAGGGCAGGAGCACCAACTCACAGGCTCTCACTTTAAAAGGCGCTGTTTCTCATGCCCAGCGGCCCCTCCATGCGGGCTGAGGGGCTGGGGGAGCAGGGAGGTGGGCAGTAGAAATGCAGCTACGATTCATTTATTTTAGGCTGGCTTACCCCGACAGGCAAGGCAGGCCAAGTGGGCCTCAAAACGCATGACGTTTTTGTATTTTCTTTACAATCGAACATTTCAAACACATAACATAAGCAGAAAACAAACTCTAGTAAACCCTCCGGGTATCCATCACCCAGCTTCGGCCACTATCAGCTTGCTGCCGTGCTTCTATCATCAATAACCACCCCCCCGGGGGCCCCCGCAGAACCATTCCATCACGGTTTTTAGGCGAGATTTACACAGGCAGGAATGCACAAACGTTAGCTGTACAAATTTTTTTTTTATATAAAGATTTTATTTATTTATCTGACAGAGAGAGAGACACAGCGAGAGAGGGAACACAGGCAGGGGGAGTGGGAGAGGGAGAAGCAGGCTTCCCGCTGAGCAGGAGCCCGATGCGGGGCTCGATCCCAGGACCCCGGGATCATAACCTGAGCCGAAGGCAGCCGCTTAACCGACTGAGCCACCCAGGCGCCCCCTTAGCTGTACAATTTTGATCAATGGAGGCGCCCACTTAGCTCACATCTCTACTTGACACAGAACATTTTTACCTGCCTAGAAAGTTCTCTCCTATTCTGATTATTTCTACCTTGGCTTTGCCTGTTTTAGAACTTAAGCAAGAGCTTTGAACTGCCTTTCTGTGCAAAGCTACCATTGACCCCTGAACACAGGTTTGAACTGCGCCAAGTCCGCTTATACGTGGATTTCCTACGGTCCTGTACTGTAATGTATTTCCTCAAGCTTCCTTTACTGCGAGGACACAGAATGTAGTGCATGTAGCCTACAGAGTATGTGCCATCGACTCTTCCAGTTACCAGTAGGCTATTAGTGGTTAAGTTTTGGGGGAGTCAGAAGTTCTACGTGGATTTTCATCTGTGTGTGGAGTCAGCACGCCTAACCCGACTGTTGAAGTTCTGCACTCATTATTAGTTTCTTGGCAAGCCAGTTCCCCATGCTCCAGCAGGGAACTAGACAGATGTGGCTTCAGCTCGGAAACACCTCGTAAACCAGACCACTAGCTCTGGCCCTGCTGCCCAGGCCTTTAGCTGTTCTGGGCCTTAAATTTACAGAAGGGCAGGCTTTCAGCCAGGCAGGCCCCCCTTCCATGCAGGGGTTGTGGGATACTGGGGGCCCCGGGAGAGGAGCACTATGGCTCAGGGCAGGCTTGGACTGGTGCAAGGATCACCGGGAGGTCAGGTAAACTGCAGACTCCCAGGTCCCACCTGAGAGACTCTAGTTCAGCCCGTCTGGGGTGGGCCCCCAAATCTGCATTTTAACAGGCAAGTTAGTAACTGATGCACTCACTGGATCACCCTTGCAGAAACTCAGCTCTTTTATTATTTTTAAGATTTAATTTTTTTGAGAGAGAAAGAGCGAGCAAGAGAGCACAAACGGTGGGGGTGGGGGGGGGGTGAGTGGCAGGCAGAGGGAAAAGCAGACTTTCCGCTAAGCAGGGAGCCCAATGCGGGGCTCAATCCCAGGCCCCCTGAGATCATGACCTGAGCCAAAGGCAGACGCTTAACCGGCTGAGCCACCCGGGTGCCCCGAGAAACTGAACTCTTAAGAAAGGCTACGAAAGGGGTGCCTCACTGGCTCAGTCCTTAGAGCATGCAACTCTTAATCTCAGGGTTGTGAGTTCAAGCCCCAGCCTAGGTGTAGAGCCTACCTTAAAAAAAAAAAAAAAAAAAGGGTTCTTCCTTTAGATGAGCCTTCAGAGGTTCAGGGTCTGCCTCCTCAACAATTTCAAGGCCTCCCTTACATAACAGCTCTTCAAATATTTGAGTTGCCCATCGTGTTCTCCCCTCAGTCTGATCTTCTCAGCATGGGACATCCCCAATGCACTCAAGCATTTCCAGCATGATTTCCCCCTCATGGAGAGAAGGGTTCCTCCTCCTACACCAAAGCAGGTCCCAGCATGACCTAGCAGTCTGAAACTGTCCTCCAGAGGACAGTGGGTCCCTGGAGAGTCGACCCCCAGCTCCGGGGCAATCAGAGCAAATTCTGTTACACATCTAGTAACATGCCGGGACCTGTCCCAGCCCTCTGACAGACGGCGTGATGTAATCCTCCTAAGAACTCTCCCAGAAACAGGTTAATACTCTCCTTCTACAATTCGGAAACCAAGGCTTGCAGAGGCTGCCCGGAAGAGGCGGAGCTGGGGTGGTGTGAGGGTTGGTTCCGTGTGTCGGAGTGGCTAGGTTGCTGCTCTTGGTTGTGCAATTAAACGCTCACCCAGGTGTCACTGCCAGGATGGTATTCGGGACGTGGGGTCAACAGCTAGTCAACCAAGTTCCCAACCAAGTGACTTTCAGGAAGAGACGGTCTTGGTAATCTGAGTGAGTCCCATCCAACCAGTGGAAGGACCTTAAGAGCAAAACAGAGGTTTCACTGAGGGAGAAATTCTGCCTCAAGCCTGTGGCACCAGGGCCCGTCCAGAGTTTCCAGCTCCCCTACAGTTTGGACCTGCCAGCCTCCATGATCACATGGGCCAGTTGAAATAAATCTCTGAAAGAGACAGAGGCACGCACACGTACATATACACACGCATATTGATCATACTGGTTCTGTTCTCTGATGCCCATGGGAACCCAGTTCTCTCCAACCTCAAAAGGCCGTGCCTGGCCTCTATGCCGCCATCCAGACTCTGCCAACCACCACCGGCAACTGAACCAGAACCGACCCAGGGGGGTGCCTGAGCCGCGGCCAGCTTCGGCTGCCCAGAAGCATGTTTGAATATTCACACAGATCCTTAACAACTAGATTCTGAGAATAACTTCTTCGTATCGAAAGGCTGCCACAAATGGGAGAACTGTGTCTTCACAAGTTTGCAGTTTTGTAGTGGGTGGGAGGCTTGTTCTAGTCTGGGTAAGGTCACTAACTTGCTATATAACTTTAGGCAATTCTAAGTTTCACCACCTGATTCATTACAGTGCCAACCTGAAAGCTTTCCATGGCCCCCATCCACTCAAACTGGCATCAAATGCTCAGACGGCCTATCAGGATTTCAGATCTGACCTACTTCCTAGTTAGGACTCTACCTTGAATGACCCAAGACACACTCAAGCTCACGGAATCCTGGAAGTTCTGCAAGGCCGGGGGGAGGGACAGATGAGGAGTGCTCAGCAGAGGCTAGCTGGGCGGGCGTCTGCTCTTAACCCTGTCTCTGCTGCTACCCTCCAGGTTAAAATGAAGACCCAGTTTCCATGCTCAAGACACTGCGGTTCCATGTAGAGCTTGCCAAGGCCCATAGATGAAATAGTACATAGTGTGACAGGGCTTGACAGGACTCGAAGGAAAGAACGGGAAATGCTTGTAGATGAGGTGATGATAGTTGAGATGAGTCTGAGAATTTAACAGTAAAAGACTTGGAAGGAAAGAAAGGATGCCGTTCTGAGCACAGGTAACAGAGAGTTAGGCGCGGGAAAGCATGGGCCTGTGTGGGGAAAAGGAAGGGAGAAAGTCTGAGGTGGAAAGTAGGCCACGGGTAGTGGGGGATGAGCTCAGCGAGGGCAGTTGGGGAGTTAGGTCACACTAGCCAAATGCGGAGCCTCGAATGACAAAATGTCCAATTGGTAGATAGGTAATGAGCTGGTGGAGCCTCCCCAGATGAAAGTGAAGAGACGAATGTGAGCTTTGGAAACCTGTGCCTGGCAAGAGAATGAACAGGAATAAATCAGGGAAGGGGCATTACAGCCCCAGCTGAATTAACAGCAGTCGCTGACATTACTGAGGGCTTACTACGTACCAACCTGCTAACCTGTATGATCGCCTTTAATCCTCACGACGACTCCGTTAAGATACTCTTACCATCCCATTTTACAGATAAGGGAACCACGGCACAGACAGGTTAAGAAGTGTGCCCCAGATCATACGACCAGTCAGCAGTGGAGTGGAGATCTGCAGCTACCCCAGCTGGTCTGACCCCAGCGCCAAGCACACTTGACCACTAGCCCGGCCTGCCCTGGAGTTGGGGCCTGGGCCCTGCACTCTGACTTTTGAGCGGAGAAGCAGGGGAAAATGGAGAGCAACCAAATGATACAAAGGACAGTGCAGAGGGGAGATTTCTGTAAACCACAAATTGAGGTGAAGGACTGACTGGAAAAAGTTGGAAGTAAGGTTCCTTGGGGTTAGCTGCACATGAAGTCAGCAAAAAACCAACCAACCAACCAACCCAGGTTTGCTCACAAACATACACCAAATCCTGCAGCAAATGATCCTACACTTAGACCAGTTGCTTCCAGAAATTGTTGCGGCCTACTTGCTAAGCAAGCTAAAGAGGGCATGAGTCCCTCGAAATCCACATGTTGAAGCCATAACCCTCAGTACCTAAGAATGTGATTTTATTTGGAAACTGGGTCACTGCAGATGTAATTAAGATGAGCAGGGTGAGCCCTAATCCAGTATGACTGGTGTCCTTATAAAAGGGGAAATTTGGATACAAATGAGCACACAGGGAGAATGTCTTGTGAAGATAAAGGCAGAGACTGGGGTGACTCAGTGGAAACTAAGGGTCGCCTCTTGATCTTGGGGCTGTGAGTTCAAGCCCCAGGTTGGGTGTGGAGATTCCTTAAAACTAAAATGGGAGGGAGTGAGGGAAGGACCAAGGGTCACCAAAGATTGCCAGCAAACTACCAGAAGTTAGGAGAGAGGCCTGGAACAGCCTCCCTCTCAGCCTCAGAAGGAACCAAGCCTTGATTCCCAACTTTTCACCTCCAGAACTGGGAGACAGCAAATTTCTGCTGTTCAAGCCACCCAGTTGGTGGCATTTTATTACTGCTGCCCTAGGACACTAGTAAGTGATGCATGCCATCTTTCCCCATAAGACCTCAGGTGAATTTTTATCGAGTCCTTAAGTAAGCAAACAGCCTCCTCTGAAACTTCATTCTACTGAGTTGTACGAATGTCTAAGACTATCTCTGTACCACAGTTGTAAGTTAAAAACAAGCAAGTGTTTGAAATTTCATCTACCTCCAACTGCCCAGGCACCAGGGATTAACTTTGCTTTTGAAATGAAAAACAAATTTTACTTTAACAATCAAGGAGCTTCTTCCTCTTCCTTTACTCTTAGAAGCGAGTCCTGATTGTATCAGATTCTTGCTGTGACCTGAAGAAACCTGGTCCATCCCACGAGGTCCCGCAGGACCCCTCACCCATCGCCGGGTCCTGGTTCTGGGGCTTGAAACCATTATCAAGATGACTACAAGCCTCTCAGCTTCAAAGTGGATACAGTGCTCTAAAATACTGGTGCTGGCTATAGGTAGTCACCCGCCTTCAAATATGCTCACACAGTCAAATCTGCAAAAACTGTTCAAGTCCTCGTTTAACCCATGCCTTACTCTGAAAACACACGCGCCTTCGGCTGTGAGTGAATGGCTGTGGTTTTCAAGGGAAGCAGGTCTGCCCTGGGGAATTCCGGATTCTGTTTTCAGATAATGATTGGCCCCACTAAGAAGTGAAACCAAAGCAGTACCTCTTTTGATACCTGGAAAATCCCCCACTCCAAGACATTTTTGCAAATGTACAAAAATTATGGAAAATTATCCTCTACAACCAGAATCTCCTACAACTCAAATATAAGCCACCAGAATTATCTATTTAAAAACAAACACCACAAACCTCTGATGTTCCTGTAGGACAAAGCACTCCCTCTTTTCGAAGTTAACAGCAGCTAACTTTTATTAAGTGCTTCGAGACGTGACCGGCACATTTCTAAGCCTCTGACGTGGAATGAATGAATTCTCAACCCTATGTGGGGGGCACCTTGACGATTCCCATTGTGCAGGTGAGGAAACTGAAGCAGAGACAGGTGAAGAAACTAGCCCAAGGTCACAGAGCTGTAAGCAGCAGAGCTGGGATTCAAAACCAGGCGGTCTGGCCACAACACACCACACCCCCTTAGCAAGCAAACAACCGGGGCAGACTCATAAACAAGACAAAAGCGAATGGAGGGGCGCCTGGGTGGCTCAGTCGTTGAGCGTCTGCCTTCGGCTCGGGTCATGATCCCGGAGTCCTGGGATCGAGCCCCGCATCGGGCTCTCTGCTCGGCGGGAAGCCTGCTTCTCCCTCTCACACTCCCCCTGCTTGTGTTCCCTCTTTCGCTGTGTTTCTCTCTGTCAAATAAATAAAATCTTAAAAAAAAAAAAAAAGCGAATGGAGGGAGTGGAGGCAGGTCAAGAAGGGTGGCTTGAGAACAGAGGCGGAGGAACAGCAATTACAACCCAGGCACTGGGCTGGCACTTCACGCAGGCTTTTCCCATTTAATTTGCACAAACCGTAGAATAAGCAGCACGCTCCCACCTGACATTAGTAAGTGATGGCCCTAAACCCAGGTCTGCGGACTGCAAACCCTGGTGCCGTTTTCCCCCCCGAGTCAACGTTTCAGATTGTAAGCTCGGTATTACAGTCTGCTTTTAAAAGTCAATGCAGCATTGGAGAGCAGTGGTGCTGAGGTCAGGAGTGGGGGGTGGGGGCACCACCCCACGGCAGCCGCACGCTCAGTGTGCTAACACGGGAGTCAGGAAGCTCAGGTTCTGTCTGGGTGCACTTCTGGCACCAATTAACTGTGTGGCTTTAGCCAAGTGCCCTAACCTCGCTGGGCCTCTATTTTCCTTTAGTACAAACTGGATAGAAGGATGCCCCACCTGCCTACCTCTCAAGTTGATGTTAAAAAAAAAAAAGGTATTACCAAATACATACAAACTTACAACCAGACAGAAGCTCCTTATGCTTTTTTGTTTCTGTTTTTTAAAAGGTGTTACCGGGCGCCTGGGTGGCTCGGTTGGTTAAGCGACTGCCTTCGGCTCAGGTCATGATCCCAGGGTCCTGGGATCGAGTCCCACATCAGGCTCCCAGCTCAGTAGGGAGCCTGCTTCTCCCTCTGACCCTCTCCCCTCTCATGCTGTTTCTCTCTCTCTCATAAATAAATAAATATCTTTGAAAAAATAAATAAATAAAAGGTGTCACCAACAAAGGTGAACTGGCTGTGAATACTGCAAGGTGTTCCACAGCGGATCATCGCCGGAACGAAACTACCCAGGGCACCCCATGAGTTGTGTGTGTGTGTGTGTGTGTGTGTGTAACCCAATGCACCGTGCTATGGCAGATGCGCGGTCCGCGCGCCCCCACCCTCCCGAGGCCCACCCAGGGTCCAGCAGGCCCACACATGCCAGGGGGGGAAGGCTACACCACGAGATTGGCCCCGTATGAACTTCATCCTCCCCCCTAGGAAAGCGGGGCTCAACCCTCCATGGGAGGTGTGGCCGGTCCTTGGCCCCCAGAGCTTCCGCCAAAGCAGGTTTGCCAGTCCAAATAGGTAATGCCAAGAAGGGGAAGGACGTGCTCCCAGAGCGAACAGCTACACCTCCCTCCAGGCCCTGGTATGCTCTGCAAGGTGGGTGGCACCCAGCGGAGGAGGGGAGGGTGCCGTCTGCCATAGCACGGTGCATTGGGTTACACACACACACACACACCCCACCCCACCCCACCCCACCCCCGCCGGTTCCAGGATCTGAAAAGGTTGTAGCGCAGCACGCACCACTCCTTAGGAAGCAGAGGACTCAGGTGAAGGTCGGGACTGGCTGAGTGAGGGAGAAGAACCTTCCACTTTTTGTTTTGGACAGAAGCCCACCGAGACTCTCGGTGACCCCCACCCCATTAGTTCCGGCCTCAGGAAGAGGAAGGGATCCGATCTGCATAACAGTGAATCACAGGCACTTTGGCACAATGACCCCTCTGGGAGAGGGTGGAGAAGCTCCTCTGGCAACTGCCTACACAAACAGGGCAATTCTGAAGAGCAGCAAACAAACCTGTCTAGCCCCAGTTCCCATTTTGCATAAGATTGCACCCCACAAAAACATCCAAGGAACACCTGTTGATCGATACCGACTGCTAATACTACGGTTTGGGCCAAGAGATATTAAAAAGGTCCCTTTGAAGGAACTCTGGGTAAGGCAATTTTGTAAAAATGGGTAATAAGTGTCTTTAGACTCCAAGAGCCAGCGGGAGCACCACACAGATACTCTATCAGTCAATCTTAGTGAACTTTGCTTCAAAAGGATGTTAAACCGAAGGATCTGAAACCATAAACCAGAGGGCACCTGTTAAGTCACTAGGTGACTGTCAGGGTACCTGCTTTCTTTATGCTCATAAGAAGTTACACATGGGGCGCCTGGAGTTAACACAGTCGGTTAAATGCCTGACTTCGGCTCAGGTCATGGTCTTGGGGTCCTGGGATCCGGCTGGGTGGGGCTCCCTGCTCAGCGGGGCCTCTGCTTGTCTCTCTCCCTCTCCCCCTCCTTCCCGCTCCTGCTTTCTCTCTCTCTCTCAAATAAATAAAATCTTAAAAAACAAACAAAAAAAGTTACACATGTTCCAGAGGGAGGAGGGTCGTTAGGCGCCAGGGCTGGTTAGGTCACAGCGGGACCGTCTGCCAACTGGCCTGGAACTGAACACCGGCCACGGCTCCTTAATCCAGGGTAAGTAGCAAAAACGAACTGCAACTGGGTTAAAATCTGGCAGGGGCCATCACGTTAGACCGGGGAGCACGGGTTAAGAGAAACGCGTCCTCCCTGTGGCCAAGGCCTCTTTTGGGTCCTCTGGTTCCAGAAAAAGACATCTCCATGTACACGAGGTACAGAACGAAGACCGTAGGCAAGAAAACTACCAGCATCCCTTCTCCCCTCAGCAGCCCCGAACTCATACCGCCATCAAACACAGTAAAGGTATCCTCTACAACCGAACGGATGATCTCTCCTATTTCTTTCTCAAACACCTAAAAGCATAGCGACCGCACTAACAGCTTCCGTTTAGATTCACAAGAAGGGGAGGCAAGCGTGGTCCCGAAACTGCAACCACCAGGGGCCGAGGGTGGAAGCAGAGCGGGTGTGCTCCGTCCCTGGGTCCGTCCCAAGCCTGCAGGGCTCCTGCCCAGCTCCCCCAGCACAGCGCTCGCGTCCCCGCGCTCCTCTTACCTGGTTCGCGCGGCCGCCGGCGTCCAGCACCTGAGCCGTCGGTTCTGCCGGTGCCTTCTCCTCTTCCCCGGCGGCCAAGGGGCTACTTGCAGCCGCTCGGGGGTCCCCGCCATCCCCCGGCGCAGCCTGGCTGCTGTCGTGTACACTGGCGCCGACTCCTCCGGGGGAGGAGGCGGCGGCGGCGGCAGCGCCGAGCAGCCCGTGGGCCCCGTCGGCTTCCCCGGCCGCTACGCTGTGCACGAGCCACGCATCCACTCGCGTGCAGGGAATGAAGGGGGCCCCCAGCGCGCGAACCTCCCGAAGCAGCCGGCCCTCGGGCTCCGCCTCGGGGTCCGGCTCGCGGCCTTTGGGGTGCAGCTGGTCCGCACGCCCCCACCCTCCCGAGGCCGGGAAGGGGCTGAGCGCGTAGGCGGAGCTCGTCGGGCCGCCAGCGAGCAGCTGCTCATCCCAGAGCAGGGTGGGCGGCGGGAGCAGCAGGTAGAGGTCCAGGTCCACGTCCAGGCGGAGCCCCGCCAAACTCAGCAGGATGGTGAGGTGCAGGAGGCCGCCGCCGTCCGACCACCAAGGCTTCAGGTACTTCATCTCGCGCCGCGCGCCCGGGACGCCCCTGCCTGCGCCCGCGGGTCCCTGCCCTCCTGCAGCCGCTTTGGCACGTGCGGGCCCCGCGCGCCGCGGGCACCTGCCCGGAAGAGACAGAGAAGCGAAACAATGGACCCGGGCGCGCAGCGGCCGTCGCGGGCTCTCGGGGCCGGACACAAAGGCGCTCCCACGGCAGCCGGGACGGCGCCTGCGGGGTTCAGGAGAGGCGGAAGAGGAGCCACCTGCAAGAAGAGTCAGCCCGCCCGGCCACCCCGCAGCCCAGCGCCTGACCAGGCCCCGCCCCCCAGCTACGCCCCGCCCCGAGCCGCGGGCGCCGCCGCCGGGGACACGCCCACAGCCGCCCCGGGCTCGCGGCCGTGGGAGGAGCCCGCAGGGGGCGGGGCTCCCCGGCTCAAAAGCTCTTTATTCGGGGGAAACGCAAAGCGTTCTGGGAACAGGGGGTTGTTTTGGGCCCAAGGTGGTCCCGATTCAGTGCTCGTGGGCTGGACGACTGTAGCTGAATGTGCGGGGTGGGGTCAGGAGTAAAGGTGGGTGGGAAGGGACAGGATGTGTAGACTGGGGGAAAAGTAGAGGCACTGGGCAGCATGCAAAGGGCTACCACCAAGTGAGAACACTGGCTGGCACAGTGAGTTCGGGAGTCCGACCCTTGATTTCATATCCCAGCCCCACGATCAGCCAGTCGTATGACCTTGAGTAAGTTACTTAACTTCTCTGTACCTCAGTTCTCTTATCTGTAAAATGGGGATAATAGTGCCTGTCCAATAGGGATGTGGTTAAGTCAGATGAAATATTCTATGTAAAGCCCAGAGTTTGACATATAGATTCCACAGCTGCCGTTGAGATCAAACAACACTCCACCTAAACCCTTGTTCCTCCTCACACACACCCCACACCTCAGCCCTCCAGGTCCTGTGCTCCAACATCACAACCCCTCACTGTTCCCTGGACACTCCCTGCACACTGCCAGGCCTTCCCTTCTGGTCTCCTTTGCTTGTTAAGTAAGCGTTAAGAGCAGCAGCTCTAGAATTACCCTGTTTGAGTTCAGATCCTCCTCCACTCCACCTACTACTACCCTGGACCTTGGACAAATTACTCTGTCTGTGCCTCAGATTCCTCACTGTAAGGTGGGACTGATAATAGCACATCCCCAGCAGACCTGTTGTGAACCCCAAATGAGATGCATCTAAACCACCAACCACAGCACTTGGTATAGGAAGTGTTTTTTGAATGTTACCCATTATTTATGTTACCATCCTCCAAGGCTTAACCCCAAAGATATATCCTCTTGAGTTTTCACCATTTGGAATTAATCTCTTCCCCGACCTGTTCTCCCACAGTGCTTTCTCCATATGCCAACATTACAACACTTGGCACATTCCACTTTGTTTTGTAGTTGAGGATTGGTTTCATTTGCCCATTGTAAATTCTTGAGGGGGGGCGGAAACCTGTTTGGCTCACTTCTATGCCTACATGGTACTCAGTACTGGGCCTTGCAAATGTAGCTTTTACTATAACCCTCACTCCCTTCCTCAGATCGGGGAGGGAGAAGGAGGAGATGACCAACTGAGGGTTAGCAGTTGTGTAAGGAGTTGAGCAAGAAAGACTTGTTTTTAAAGGTCCCTTTCTCTACCTGGTTCTCTCTTCTGGGCCTAGTGTGAAAAGTTCACATGAGATTTCATTTTTCCCACTGAGAGCCAGGGGGGCAGAAGCAGGCTTCTTAAAGTTGCTTCTGCTTTAAGCCCTGAAGGATGGGTTAGGGGGGTGACAAAGAGGCTAGAAGAGAGATGCTCGCCAGATTAGTGAGGTTTGGGTCCAAAGCCTTGTTCACAGCACTTAGTCCCTGGACAGGGGATTCAGGTTCTGGGTTCAGTTCATGTCCACTGAACTCAGGTTTTTACCAAGCACCTACTAAATTGCCTGATGCTGAGAGATTAGATAGAGATGTTTGACATACTCAGAAACAAGAGAAAGAATGTACTCACATGCCAAAATATTGAGATGTACATTACCCTAAAGGGAGTGTTATAAACCAAGTGAGAACAGAGATGGTGCTTTCTTCAAGGTCCTATCTTCCAGAATCTTGCACACACAGTTGGTGCTCAAAATATATTTTTTTTCAGTTGAATTGAGGAATTTAGACTTGAGAAGTGTTTTGAGGGATCTGAATAATAGACTAGCATCAGGAAAGACATTCAAACTTCCTTTGTAACATTAATTGAGAAGGGGGTTGACCCCTCATCTTTAAAAATGTGCTTAGACAATCATATTTGTCAGACTGCTTCATTCAAAAGTGTCTTAATTCTTGCTTACAGATTGGTGAACAGGAGAGCACATAAAGGACTCTGCAGTAAAATCTTAAACAGGAGACTCAGAATCAATCCCATACACTCTTTTTTTTTTTTTAAAGATTTTATTTATTTATTTTTTAGAGAGCGAGCGAGAGAGAAACAGCATGAGAGGGGAGAGGGTCAGAGGGAGAAGCAGGCTCCCCGCTGAGCCGGGAGCCCGATGTGGGACTCGATTCCAGGACCCTGGGATCATGACCTGAGCTGAAGGCAGACGCTTAACCATCTGAGCCACCCAGGCGCCCAATCCCTACACTCTTGACTTTAATCACAAGAGATCCCAATTTTAGGTTTGCAGAGAGTGGTGCAATTAGAAAGAATGACTTCTTAGGTGTTTAAAAATTTCTAAAATCTCTCCCTCCAGGAATAGCCGGGTGAAAAGTGCAAACCATTGTCTTGTAAAAGCCTTGAAAAGTCACCTACATCTGTTCAAGTCCTTAAGTCAGTGCTGCTCAAAGGATGGTCCAAGACTGATGGCAACCCACAAACTGTTTCTGGTTCAAATGAGGTAGGTAATAGAATTGAGAGTGTTCAGAAATGTTTACAGCAATTTGACATTGTGTGACATCCAACACATGATCAGTGGGTTTGCTTTTTTATGCCATTGTTATGTTTTTAGAAATGAATTTTTATTTTACAAAAGTACTGACCTCCAAAGATTGGGAAAAAAAGCAAGCTGGTCCTTCACCAGGATTAGTTTACAAAACACTGCCTTCAGTGGTATTCCTGTGAGGAAGGCAGGTTCTAGGATGATTCCCAGTACTTCCCACCCCCTGAGTGTGGGCCAAACCTAGTGATTTACTTCTAACAAATAGAACATAGCAAAAGTGATGGGATGTCATCCTCGAGGTTAGGTTATAAAAGGACTCAGTGGCTTCTTTCTTGCTTGCTTAGTCTGTTCTGGCAGCTATAACAAAATACCATAGGCCTGGGCGGCTCATAAACAGCAGAAATCTATTGTTCTGGAGGCTGAAAATCCAAGATCAAGGTGGCAGCATGGGCGGGTTTTGGTGAGAACCCTCTTCCAGGTTGCAGACTGCTAACTTCTTGTTGTATCCTCACATGGTGGAAGGGACAAGGGACTTGCTCAGTGGCTTTTATAAGGGCACTAATCTCTTTCATCATAGTTCCACCCTCCTGACCTAACCACCTCCCAGAGGCCCTACCTCCTAATAACATCATCTTGGGGGTTAGATTTCAATTTGGGGGGCACACAAAAAATCAGACCATAGCACTTACCTGCTCTCTCCATCTCTTACTCTCTCCTTCTTGGAGAGAGCTGCCATGTTGTGAGTAACCCTATGTGGAAGCTCAAGTGGCAAGACACAAGAGTCTTCAGCCAATAGCCGGTGAGAACCTGAGGCCTGCCAACAGCCACTTGAGGGAGCTTTGCAGATGTTCTGAGATGTTCTGTAGCCCTCTCTGCTGCCTCCATTGTACCTTGTGAAAGACCCTCAAACCACAGGACGAAATTAAGTGGCACATGGATACCTGACCCAGAAAGGACTTGAAGATAATAAATGTTCTGTCAAGGGGCACCTGGGTGGCTCAGGCGGTTAAGCGTCTGCCTTCGGCTCAGGTCATGATCCCAGGGTCCTGGGATCGAGTCCTGCATCGGGCTCTCTACTCAGTGATGAGTCTGCTTCTCCGTCTCCCTCCATAATCTCTCTCGCTTTCGCTCTCTCTCAAATAAATAAATAAAATCTTTAAAGAAAATAAATGTTCTTTCAAGCCACTAAGTCTTGGGGTAACTTGTTACCCAGCCTAGATAACTACCACATCCTGTGTCAGAAGGGGACTACAGTTGTGCTGTACGGTTAGTGAGATAGGCAATGAATAATTTATAACTACGAAGCAACATTGCAGTAGTACATTCTGATCCTGAGATACAATAATCTAGTTTACACCAATTTAAAATGTAAGATTGTAACTTGGCACAAAAGATAGGCACCGTGAAAACATAGCCGTCAACAGCTGGTGTGAAGTGAGCACCAGTGCTTTGTTCTGTGGCAATTTCTTGTAAGTATCTATCCAGAATCAGCAAAGAAAAAAATAGGTTAGAACTTTGGCATCCTTCTCTTGAAAGTTTCTGCTAATGTTAGCCACTGGAAATTTAAATTTGTAGTAGAAATTCCAAGATTAAGCAAAATAGCCTATTAAAAGTCCAAGACATGAATTAAGATAGAAGTCATTTTATCTAGGAGGAAGAATTCAGCATAGCTAGTTTCAAAACAGGCATAATCACTAGAACTTAAATGACCCTGCAATTGTTGAGACATTTTGCCAAAGGCTTCTGCGAAATAGATTTATGAATAACCTCGTTTGCTGGCTAGTACCCGCCTTGGTCATGATGAATCAACTGATACCTAATCAAGAGGAAGAATCGTTCTCTTGTTAGTCTATAACCTTCTGAAAGTTTGACTATGAAGCTGTTGTTTTGTTTTTAATTTTATTTGTGAGAGAGAGCACTGAGCTGGGAGGAGAGGGAGAAGCAGGCTCCCTGCGAGCAAGGAGCACGACACGGGACTCGATCCCAGGACCCCGGGACCATGACCCGAGCTGAAGGCAGACGCTTAACTCGCTGAGCCACCCAGGTGTCCTATGAAGCTGTTTTGGATGCTGTGATGATGATGACCATCATTGATGTGCTCAGACACAGCATTCACAGTGGAAGCTGCGATGTGCTGAGCCCCACTATGTGCTGGGCCTTCTCATGTGTGATATCATTTACTCCTCACAGCGACTCTATGAAGGAGGTATGAAGTCACAGTTCCATTTTATACTGTCTAGATAAGGACAGTAAGACCCAGGGATGCAACACCCCATGCCCAATGACATGCTGCTGCTAAATGGCAGGGTCAGATTTCAAACCCACAAGCTCTCCACTTTTCACTGCAATCCACACCTCCTCTGGGCTGTTTGGCTTGTTTCTTCATTACCCATCCTCCTCTTCCAGCAGGAGGGAATGCCTTTCTTCAATCAATGCGTGCTTCCCATGGCTTTTGAAAGTGTCAAACCTGCTAAAACCTTCTCTGCAAAGTTTCAGGGCAGATAACATATTGGTTTGTCCCTTATATGATGTTCTTCCTTTTTGATCTACACAAAAATAACCACTCCCGTATTTAGGACACAGTTTGGAGTTCTATCTTTATTTTTTTTTTTTTAAGATTTCATTTATTTATTTGTCAGAGAGAGCGCACAAGCAGGGGGAACAGCAGACGGAGAGGGAGAAGCAGGCTCCCCACCGTGCAAGGAGCCCGATGCGGGGCTCGATCCCAGGACCCTGGGATCATGACCTGAGCCGAAGGCAGCCGCTTAACCGACTGAGCCACCCAGGCGCCCCTTGAGTTCTATCTTCCAGTCTTCTGAGGGCAGCAGGATGTGCACTGGGTGAAGTGCATGCCACTGATTTGGGAACCTAAGATTCCTCCTGTGAGAAATCGATTTGTTTAAGGCCAGGCCCATGCCAGGGAACTCACAAGCGAAGGAGCTTTGCTGCCACCCATCCCGTCTCTGTAGTGTGAATTAGAATTCTTACCTTCAGGTTAAGCTTCCAGAGTTTGAGGTTGCCATGCGCACGTGTGTGTGTGTGTGTGTGTGTGTGTGTGTGTGTAAGGGGACTGCGGAGGATGTAAAGGGAATTAGGAAGAGAGGTCTAGGGGACAGAGTGAGGCTGATCGGCAGGGAATGAGAAATCTGCAAGTTTGCAGCATACATAGTTGGGAGCAAAGGGAATTAGCATCGTCAGCCTTGGTCCTGTCACAACGAAGTGCCTCGCCCCTAAACTATTCTGGCCTGTTCTGGTTAACCACCCACACAGACCTCATCAGAGCAGCTAACCACTATAATAAATAACCCCCAAATCTCGGCTTGGCCCAATGCAAGTTTACTTCTTTCTTATTTCTCTGATCAAGAAAGGGTTTGGGATGAGGGGAGTCTGTACTTTTTTAGGTCATTTGAGGACACAGGCCCTATCCTTATTATGGCTCCGTCTTCTCACAGGTCCTCAGCGTCTTCTCCATTCAGCTGGTGATGGAGAAAGAGAGTGAAGACCAAGCATGGGAGGAAATTTGTGGGCCAGGCCTGGAAGTGGCACCCGTGACTTCCACTCACATTCCATTGGCCAGAACTCAGCCTCATGGCCACGCCTAAAAGCAAGGAAAGCTGGAAGGTGGGACCTAGTGGTGCTCCCAAGACCAAGAGGAGAGCGTGGATACCAGTCTTGGGCACAGCTGGGAAGCCACTGTTCCTTGGTCTTATTCTGCATTCTATTCATTTAGAAACCACTTGTTCAGCACCTACTTGGTATCTAGCTCTTTTTGACTGAAGATACTCTTTTAGCCCCTCACAGTGACTTGATACACTAATGCAAACCAAGAGTGGCTTATTCAAAGTAGAGTAGCACTTTACTCTGACAGTCTAGGTGTTTAAGGAATGCTGCCTGGTGAGAATATTCAAAGCATATCATGAAGGGAGCTTGGGATTCCTGGTTCTAATCCTAGTTTGGCCCAAGCAAGTCATTTTGGAAGGGGTACCTATATATCTGGACCTCGGATCTCTTACCTGCACAGAGAGAACTTGAACTGGACAGGTTTCTAGGTTCCTGTCTTGCCTTCAATGTCTCTGGAAGTCTTGGCCGTGAATGAGGAGTTATGTTTGATTACTATCAAACTCATGTTCTCACTTGTCTATGAGGCTTTCAGTCGTAAAAGCACCACCACATAGCTTTGGAAAAGAAAATACACTCTACTCTGGATTCAATCTCCAGCAGGAAAGGGAACATGAAAGCATCTCTCTCTGACTTTATGATACGACTTCCCTACTTTTTTGGTTAGTACATGTACCTGCCAGACGATGTTTGGAAAGTGTATCACATTGATCTTCACTCTGCAATTTCACACTATTTGCTGATAGGGAAGAAGCACATAAGTTGGGTTGTGGGGAACGTCACTGATCATCCAGAAAGTAGAAAACCCAAGAATCCCCTAATCGGGACTCAATATAAGTCCAGTTTCTAGAGGCCTGACTTACTGCTCCTTTGCTATCAGAAACTAGTTCTGAGGCTGACGACCTTGATCATTATTTAGTAGAGTTGATGCATTTTTTTTCCCCTGAATTGATGGTTAGTTTAGCACCTGAATTCTCTCATTTCCTTGATCTTCTCCTTCAAGCACATTTGCATTTTTGATAGTAGCTGTAATGTTCTCTGTGCTAATTCACATCATTAACCAATTCCTGCTTAACTGTTTCTTTGTCCTTGTTGTTTTTCTCCAGTTCCTAATTTTATTGTCCTGTACTCCAGAAACTATCCGATCTTAACCCCAAGGCAGCTTGCTGATTGCCAAACTACAAGACAGAGGCAGGGCTATCTGGGCCCCCGGTAGAGCCGATTCCGAGCCCCCTGGCAACCGCTGCCGGCCTTCCACCTCCTTTTTAGAAAGGTAAATTCTCATCAGAGTTGTTGCTTCCTGAACAAATACTGTCTACAATATTATAGTGGGCCAAACAATGTCCCCCAAAATTCACACCCACCCCAAACTTCAGACTGTGACCTAAATTGGAAATAGGGTCTCTGCAGATATAAGGTGAGGATTGAGAGGAGATCATACGGGAGTAGGGTGGACCCTGAATCCACTGAGCGTGTCCTTATAAGAGACAGAAGAGGACACACAGACACACTGAGAAGGGGGCGATGTGAAGACAGAGGCAGAGATGGAAGCAGCGCTGCCCCGAGCACCAGGAGCCACCAGAAGCCGGAAGAGGCAAGGAAGGGTCTCCCTGAGAGCCTTCAGGGGGAGCACAGTCCTGCCAGCACCTCGATTTCGGACTTCTGACCTCCCAACCACATGTGAGAGATACAGTTCCATTTCAAGTCACCAGGCTTTTGGTGTGGTAATTTGCTGTAGCATTTCTAGAAAACAGATACAGGTAAGTTTTCTATTTCCCTTCGTTCTCGTGTGGTTCTTGTGATTACATAAGAACTATTTTTCCCCTGAGTAAAGATTGGGATACTCTGGGTGCCGCCAAGTTCATGGCAACCTCAGAACCAGGGCACGGGAGGAAGTGTTGCTGAAACGTGGTGTTTCCCCCTTGGCTCTCAGGCCAGGTCAGGGCAGGGCAGATGTGTGGGAGACTTGGCTTGGAAGCCCTCTGAACCCTTTACCTGGTCCCAGTGGTTAACCTTCAAGGCTCCCTCTGCCCTGAACTTGGTTCCGTAGGGCCCCAGCAAAGCACCATGTCAAGCTTTTGCCGGAGAAGTTGATTAAAAGTTATCTGTGACTTCCTTTTTACAACTTGGAATAACTTGTAGTTTGCCTCCTCATGACAGAAGCAATATATGCTCCTTGTAAAACACCACCAACAGATAATACAGAAAGGAAACTGGAACTTAAAACACCTAGAATTTCACCACCCAAAGATAACTATTTTTTAGTGTCACACACACACACACACACACATCATTTTTATAAAAATAATTTTTATAATTTCTATACCTTATAGGAGTTCTATAATAACTTTATAAAAATAATTTCGTTTTGTAACAAATTGCTTTTTGCACCTGCTTTTTATTTTTTTTTATTTTTTTATTTTTATTTTTTTTTTTTTGAGATTTTATTTATTTGTGAGAGAGAGAATGAGAGACAGAGAACATGAGAGGGAGGAGGGTCAGAGGGAGAAGCAGACTCCCTGCTGAGCAGGGAGCCTGATGTGGGACTCGATCCCGGGACTCCAGGATCATGACCTGAGCCGAAGGCAGTCGCTTAACCAACTGAGCCACCCAGGCGCCCTGCACCTGCTTTTTAAAAACCGCCAATATTGATTACATCTTCCATATTAAACAAATACTGCCACACATTGTCATCTCTGTAGGCTGCAAAATATCCTCTAATGTGGATGTATCTTGATTTAGTGAAACAATTTGCTGCTGATGAATGTTTAGGTTGTTGTCATACTTCCACTATTATAACTCCATGATAGACTCTTTTTATACATATTTTGGGGCTCTTAAAAAAAAGTTTGAATTTTTTTGGCACTTGTCTTCCCTCTCCCTGCCTATACTCCCTCATTTCTGCTCGAAAGTGATTTGTGATCACAGAATATTGCTTACTACTTTGTGACTTTTATGAGCATCAATTAACCATGAACGTTACCCTCCTTAATGTATGTGTTTTTTAATTCAGTGGCAAGTGCACTTTCCCAATTCTATTGAACTACATGCCTCCAAACCTTCAGAATTGCCCAGATGAGTTAGGAAGAAACAGGATCTGGATCTGTTTCCCACAAAAATGTCAATATTTGCTAACACAAAGAGCTGGGAGTACCCCCAATGGGATGCCATCTGTCCTTGTCTTGGAGAGCCTGCCAGGAAATCTTTCCACAGCCAAGAGAGGATTATTTAGCATAGCTGACACTGAAATTCAGCAAGGTGGCTGACGGACCAGAAACTGGCTGATGTAAAGAGATGTTCTGCCATGTGAAAACAGGAAGTATAGAAATGTGTTTCATGTTTGAGACTGTAAACGAAGGATTATGTATTTTCCCAAAATATTTCCTATAGAAATCTTGTAACCAGCAGGATCACCTTGTTGATTTAAACATTCGGATCATTAACAAGTCATTCTGCTGTACAGCTTTTTACGAAGTGAGCAGCTGGTGAAAGCCAGTTCCCCTCCCAGGGTTCCCCAATTTCGGTCGTGCTGTCTCTCCAGCAGAGAAGCTCACTGCTCTCTTCTGTTACGTGTGGAAACTCAGTTCCTTGGCAGTTTTAGAGGAGAGGCAGAACACACATCACCCAGCTTCTCAAGTGTGAGCTCTGACCTGGGTTCCCAGGGAGGGTCTTAGCTACTTGGATTCCTTTGGGGGAAAACAACGACGACCACACAACCACCACCCAGATTCCTTTGGACAGCAACCTGAGGAGTAATTCAGGAGGTCATCCTGGGCAGAAGTGAAATTCTTCAAAATACGTTGGACAGCCATATCAGGGTCCAGTTCTCTGCCCACACAGTATTGCTCTGTGGGATATTTACCACTCAGGATTGCTTATCCATTTGTGTATTGTCCGGCTCTCCCCTGAAAACAAATTCCTTTAAGAACCTCAAACCAGGGGTGCCTGGGTGGCTCAGTTGGTTGATCGTCTGCCTTCGGCTCAGGTCATGATCCCAGGGTCCCAGGATCAAGCCCCGCATCAGGCTCCCTGCTCAGCAGGGAGCCTGCTTCTCCCTCTGCCCCTCACCCGGCTCACGCTGTCTCTTGCACTCTTTCTCTCTCAAATAAATAAATAAAATCTTAAAAAAAAAAGAACCTCAAACCATCTGTAGCATCTGAGTCCATAGTATTCTTGTGACCCCTAAACACTCTGTCCAGCTGTGTCCTTTCTTCCAAGTTTGCCTGCTGCCACCCTTCAGCGAGACCTTCATCTAATCTCACTCTTCTCAAGAAAAGAATAGTCATCCCAGCCTCAACAGAGCTCTAGAAGATCTCCCCCAGCTATCCCTCCCGTAGGCTGAATGGACTAGGAATCTTCTCTCACAGCAAGGCATTTGGCTGCTCCACAGGCTGCTTGGCCCAGCTTAAGTACCTCCAGCTAATCCAGGAGGGTCTTGGCCAGTATGGAAATACATTTCAGCCCCCCATGGGGTGGGCATGTTTACCTACACACTTTTGGATATGCACTAAATTCAATAAATATTTAATGAGCACCTACTAGGCGCTAAAAAAACCCAGGCATAAAACAGACCCCAGGTCTGTTGGAGTTTGCAGTCCACATGGGGCAGACAAACAATCAACAAATAATTTTTCAGGGGGTGATCAATGCTAAAAAATATGAACAAAGCAGGGGAAAAGAGATAAAGGAGAGGTGAGTGATGGTATGTGTACCGGAGCTCACACCTGTGTTACATAAGGAAGTGCCTAGGGAAAGTCTGACTTCAAGAGGGCAAGAGAGAGAACCACACAGCTAGCTGGGTGAAAGAGTATTCCAGGTAGTGAGAATAGTGAGTGCAAAGGCCCTGAGACAGGAGAGCACCAACTTTTTAAAAAAAATAGCGGGAAGGCCAGTGCGGAGAAGGGTATCAGGTGCCAAGTCATACTGGACCCATCACAGACCATGGTGAAGAATTTGCACTTTACTCTGAGTGAGATGGGAAGCTATTAGAGGACTGTGAACAAGAAATTAATACATGCACTCAACAAACACTTAAGGAATGCTTTTATTTTTGCTTTCCTTGACTCTACCCTGCTTTATGAGAATGGTATTTTCTTTTCCAAATATGGAAGGATGGAAAGCAAATATAAAAATCCTGATCTTAAAATCTCTGGGTCTAATTTTAACATCCTACATCTACCAGAGATTTGGTTATTAGAAAACTACCCCATGTCCAAGACTTAGGTCCTTCTTTTCATTTGTTGCTCAGCAATGTATTTTAAAAATACTTCTTATATGGACATTTTCAAACTTAATACAAAATTAGAACACCCAGCTTCCAGCAATTATCAATTCCATGGCTAGACTTTTTTCTTCTAAACTGTCATCTGTTTTCCTCCCCTTCTTTTTTTTTTTTTTTTTTTTTAGGATTTATTTATTTGGCAGAAAGAGAGAGATCTTGGAAGGGAGGGGCAGAAGGAGAGGGAAGAGAGTATTAAGCAGACTCCCCACTGAGCGCAGAGCCCCACGTGGGGCTCCATCTCATGATCCTGAGATCATGACCTGAGCTGAAACCAAGAGTCCAACATTTAACTGACTGAGCCACCCAGGCGCCCTTCCGCCCTTTCCTTATACAGAAAGGGTACTTTACGACAAATCCCAGGCACATCTTTTCATCCGTGAATGCTTCAATATGTATTTCCAAAAATAAAATCTTTCTTTTTTGCATCATCATAATGCCATATCACACCTACAAATTGAACAATAATTCCTTAATACCATAAAAAAATCCAGTCAGTAATCAAATTTTCCTGGTTGTCACATTAATGCTTTAAAAAAATTAGTTGAGGGCACCTGAGCCTTCAGCTCAGGTCATGACCCCGGAGTCCTGGGATTGAGCCCCGTATCGGGCTCCCTGCTTGGCGGGGAGTCTGCTTCTGCCTCTGCCTCTGCCTCTCTCTCTGTCTCTCATGAATAAATAAATAAATAAATCTTTTTAAAAATAAATAAATCTTAAAAAAAATTAGTTGTTTTGTTTAAATCAGGATCCAAACACGGTTCACACACTGCATTCGGCTGATAGGTCTTATAAATCTTTTTTAAACTGTGACTGTTCACTGTCCCTCTTTTTTCCCCCTTATCTTTTATTTGTTAAAGAAAGCTGATGATTTAGGGTGCCTAGGTGGCTCAGTTGGTTAAGCAACTGCCTTGGGCTCAGGTCATGATCCTGGAGTACCTGGATCGAGTCCCGCATTGGGCTCCCTGCTCTGCAGGGAGTCTGCTTCTCCATCTGACCCTCCCCCCTCTCGTGTGCGCTCTCTCATTCTCTCTCTCTCTCAAATAAATAAAATCTTAAAAAAAAAAAAAGAAAGCTGATGACTTATTCCTTAGAAGTCCCCCATTTTCTATCTTGCTGAATGCCTCTGCAGGGAGTTGTTGAATATTCCTCTTTTCCCCGTTTTGCCTACAAACTGGTAGCCCTCGAGGCATAATCGAGTTGGATTTTTTTGGCAAGACTACCTCACAGAAAGTGCTGTCCACTTCCCGTTGCACCCCATCAGGAGGTACGCCCTCCCTCCTTCCTTCACTCTCTCTTTGTAGTAAAACACATATAGGAGTAAATTTACCGTTTTAGCCATATTAAAGAGTTCTGTTCAGTGGCATCTAGTACTGGAACAATGTTGTACAAATATCACTACTAATTCCAGAACTTTTCCATCACGCCTCAAAGAAACCCTTGACCCACGAAGTCGTCACTCTGCAATTGCTCCTGCTCCCAGTCCAGGGAAATACAGCGTTAAATGAAAGGACACAGGCTTCTTGGCTGCACAACTTCCCAACGGCCTCAACATGTAAGAGGCGGCTGGGATCCGCAGCAAGGGGGGCCCATCGTATGTAGCCTTTCCCACACTTTTTTTTGTCTTCATAATTCTTCGTAGCTAGGACATGTTTCGGAGAATGCTGATCTCGGGTCTGGGATCCTTAAAGTAATATTACTTATTAAGACAGGCATGTGGGGTGCCTGGGTGGCTCAGTCGTTAAGCGACTGCCTTCAGCTCAGGTCATGATCCTGGAGTCCCGGGATCGAGTCCCGCATCGGGTTTCCTGCTTAGCAGGGAGTCTGCTTCTCCCTCTGACACTCCCCCCTCCTGTGCTCTCTATTTCTCTCTCTCTCTCAAATAAATAAATAAATAAATAAATAAATAAATAAAAAAGAAAAAAAAGACAGGCATGTGTTCCTTAGCTGTCTGGAAGCAGCCTGACGGTCTGCCTCAGGGGCCAGAAGTGGACTGCATTCTTGGAAAAGCGCTGGACAGCAGAACTGGCAATATTTCTGGCAAAACTTACGTGGAAACTCTAAATTGAGATTATGTTCCTGGGAATGAAAGCTAAAGCCAAGCAAGAATGTTATTTATCACCTCCGTCCCAGAGTGTTTGCTGGGTGCCTTAGACCACGTCTGGACAGGATAAGCCTCAGGGCCATGTGGCAGGGATGGCGCTCCTCCCCGTTCCTCCTTCCTCCCCTCACTGCTTCACTCCCCATAGCCCCAGGCCACGCTCCCCAAGTGTCTTCCCTGGGTCACACTGCTGTGGACTCTGTCTCACCACCGACCCCGTCTAAGTGTGCTTAGAGGACGGTAAACATGGAGGTCACATGGAGAGAGGATCCAGAGGATTCCCTGAATGACTCTCCGAGGTCAGAGATTTGACCACGCTCCATTCATGTGGCCTTTAGGAAGAAGTGTCCCCCTTGAATACATTTCACCTATCCATTTGTTTGTTGTTGTTGTTGTTTTTTATCCATTTGTTTTTAAAAGACAGTGCCTCCCCTCACAGAAGGTTGAAGCCCCTCACAATTTAGGTGGGCTCAGCGCAGAAGCGGGGGCTTGTGGGGAGTGGGGGGCACTGGTGGAAGGATGAGGAGTGAGCAATCCAGTGTGGGGAAAAGTGGTGACCCTGGGCCTTCTCACGGTTAAGAGGGTCTAGCCCTGTGACAGGTGCATTGTATCTGGGGCTTCCAGCTAGAGATGGACTCAAAGTCAGCCAGGGTACAGTGGAGGGGTCCCAGGTGAGGGGTTTGCGTTCAGCAGGACCCTAGTCAGTAGCTGGGGATAGACAGTTAGCATCAGGCCCCATGGGAAGGGCCTGGTAAGAGCCGGGCAGGATGCCAGGATCGCAGCCATCAACTGCGTTGGTGGAGATGGGCTCAGGGATTAGGCAGGGCTGAGTGTGCTTGTTAGGAGGCCTCACTGGCTAAACCAATAGGGCCTCAGAATGAACTTGCACAACCTAACATCCAGCATCCTAGGATGGGCTGGTGTTGAGAGGCAGGATAATGGCTGAGGGCATGGATGTCCGTGTCAGACCTCCAGGGTTCAAATCCTAGCTCTGCCGCTCACTGGCTGTGTGAACTTGGGCAAGTCACTCCACCGCTCTGTGCCCCAGTCTTTCTTTCTGTAAAATGGGGCTAAAATAATACATACTTCACAGGGTTGTCACGAGGACTAAAGGAGTTAAGACATGCAAAAGCACTCAGAGCCGTGTCTGGCACATAGTAAAATGCCGAGCGTGCCCGGTAATTATTTAATCGTGGGCTCAGAGAGCAGCTCCCGAAGCTGAGCGGAGAGCTGGATAAGCAGTGGGGAGGGCCGCAGGGCCTCCGGCGAAGATGGGCAGCAGTAAAAGCAGGGAGGGAAGGGGTACAGCCCGTCAGTAGGACTGTGTGGGGAGAGCCAGCTCTTGAACTCACCAGACACCCCGGCGGTTTGGAATAGGGACGGTTACAGCACCCCCTTCCCTGGCAACAGCCCCAGTTCTTGGTTTGCTGCTATCTTCCAGGTTCAAAGCGGGTGGTGGCCAAGTTCAGTGTCTGCGTACGTGGATTACCTGATTTCCCCTCGCGGCCTCCTCCTCCAGTGGCTCCCATGTGTCTCTCACCCTATTCTCTTTAGTCGCTAAAGTTTCAGCTAAACTTCCTATCAGATTATAATTTTTTCTGATGACTCAGCTTGTTTTTTCTATTTCTTTACTACAGGAGAAAAGAAGATTTGGCTCATTCTAGAGAAAGGGGAAACCTTCCCTAGGATCATTAAACATACCTTTCCTTTCTCTTGATAATAGCTTGGTGAAGGTGGGGTTGGGGGAGTGCTGGAAATTGCCAGGCAAATGGAGCTGAGTGTCCACAGGTCACAATGTCCAGAAGTCTCCATGCCAACTGGCTGCGTGGCTTTCGGCAGCCAGGGGCTGCACAGTTTCCTGGGGAGGAAACCGGCCCTTCAGGACCAGTCCTCACCAGCCTGCCCAGTGCAATGCCCCAGCTCCATCCCCTCATGATGTCTCGGGCACCTCTTTCATCTTCTTATAGAATTGGCTCATACCAGACCAGGACTGCTTTTGAAAGCCCTTTGCCTCCTCCATCTACCCACTCCCATTTTTGTTTTGGAAGAATCTAGTCCTTTCCACTTTGGGCTCCAGAAATACATTTTTGGTTTTTGTTAAAATTATCACTATTATTATTTAGAGAGAGGGAGAAGGAGAGAGAGGGCTGGGGAGGAGCAGAGGGGGAGAGAGAGAGAGAATCTTAAGCAGGCTCCATGCCCAGCACGGAGCCCAACGTAGAGCTCAGTCTCACCACCCTGAGATTAGGACCTGAGCCGAAATCCAGCCTCCTCGGACGCTTAACCGACTGAGCCCCCGAGAGCCCCCCAAAAATTATTTTTGAGAATATCAATGCAACTGCCTTCCCCTCTGACTCTGTCAATGCCTTGTCACTCTCACCTCTGCCAGATCCTCTCTAGGGCACGTCCTCAGCACTGTGCTTGTGTATGAAAGCATTCTGGATATTGGGCATCTAGTTCTTCCCACTTCACCTCCTTTTATATCCCTCTGCCTTCTCTCAGCACCACCTCCAGACCAGCCTGGCAGATCCCAGCCCTTGGCCCAGACATTTCGGTTGTGAGGCCACAGAGCAGTCTGGCGTGTTAAAAGCAAACCACACTGGCGTCTAGGAGACCTGGAGGTCTCTAATAGACGGCTTTGATTTTCCCTCATCGGCAGCAGCCACAACCCACGTCCGTCTGCAAGCCAGCCCCTAATTCATAATCACTATTAACCTTAAAAAGTCGGTGAGTATTTGGTAATGCCCACTTAGAAAGCACGAGATGCTGAAGTTCTCACTTTTCATCGCGAAGTCCCTTGTGACTCTGAGTCAGCGTCTTACTGCCTTTATTGGGTCTCTGCGGGAGGAGGCCTGTGCTTCTTCCCTGTTAGTCCACTCCGGGTGGGGAGAAAGGTGGAGACACGCTCCTACGACCAAACCCACGACTGTCTCCCTTTTATGACGGTCTCCAGTCATGGTCTCAGGGCCAAGTCTCGGGGGTGCCCCAAACCTTCGGCTCTGCAGGGAGAAGTGATTCCACAACAGAGAGAAGTTGCCTCTTAAGAATGAAAGGACAGCTTCCAACATGCTGTCAGTAATTCATCAAATGACAAGGATGAAACCACCAGTTCAGGTCCTGCTGGGCAGACAACCGGTCCCGGGCTGAGCAAACCAACGGCAGATGAACGGAGGAAGCACACCCGAGCCAGCTTGCTCAGCAGCTGAAAGATGCAAATATGGCTACAAGGCAGTTACTTCATTCCCGCACCTGCTCGGGCTCAGCACACACTCAAGGGTTGAATCCGATTTGACACGATGCCCGTACCAGCAGCAGGAGCAGAAAATTTCACAGGGACACCAAATGGTGCCAGGGAAGGAACAAAGAGAGCCCACTGGGCTCTGACATCAGCAAGGGAGGACTTTTGGAAATCTTTCTCCTACCAGCAGGGAAGGCTTGGGCTGATATCTGGCTTCCCTGGAGTAGTTTGCAAAATAAATTAGCATGGACCTGACATTTAAACATTTGCCAATTGCAGATTTTTCAAATGTATTCATGGGGTTTTGGTTCCAGGACTGCTGCTAAAACAATTTGAGCAACTCACATAATCTGGTATCATTTTTCACTGATTTAATGACTGCTTAGCAAAGAAATTGCCAGACTCGGGAACAGGCATCGGCATCATGCCTCGCATTTCTCATGGTGTTCAGGGTGGAGTCGGTATTGATCAAAATCTTTCAGCAGACTGTACATTCAGTGGTTTATTTTTTTTTAAAGATTTTTT
>NC_138380.1:44971376-45041705 GCF_054177405.1 Leptonychotes weddellii
TGTCAGAATTTTCTTCCTTTTTAAAGCTGACTAGTGTCCACTGAGACGTATATACACACCACATTTTGTTTACCCATTCATCCATTGATGGACACTTGGATTGCTTCCACCTTTTGGCTCTTGTGAATAATGCTGTTATGAACACAGGTATACAAATAACTCTTCGAGTCCCTGCTTTCATTTCTTTTGGGTATATATCCAAAACTGGAGTTGCTGGATCATATGGTAATTCCATGTTTTGAGGAACTGCTATACTATTTTCCACAGCAGCTGCACCAGCTTATTCATTTTTTACTACATAGACTGTGCTCTAGTATGATGTAATCTATTAGATATTGCCAAAATTTTTCCTAAAATGATTTGCTAATATATATACCTACCAGCAGTGTATTAGGAGTTCCTAGTGATCCACATCTTCACCAACACTGAGTGTTATCAGTTTTCTGATTTTTTGCCAGTTTAGAGGCTTTAAAATGATCATCTTATTGGGGCGCCTGGGTGGCTCAGACAGTTAAGCGTCTGCCTTCGGCTTGGGGCATGATCCCAGGGTCCTGGGATCGAGCCCCACGTCGGGCTCCCTGCTCAGCGGGTAGCCTGCTTCTCCCTCTCCCTCTGCCTGCCACTCCCCCTGCTTGTGCTCTCTCTCTCTCTAATAAAAAATTAAAAAATTAAAAAAAAAATGATCATCTTATCATAGTCTTAATTTTCCCGAACACCATTGTAATTATCCATCATCTTATAGGTTTGAAAGTTTTGTTTTTCACATGGAAGTCTTTAGTCCATTAAGAATTAATTCTCATGCCTGGTGTATGATGGCGTCTACCTTCATTCCTCTTCCCGGCGTAACCAAGTGTGCCGTCTCCACCCTTCTCCCCTTGCCCCGCATCTCATATGTCAAGTTTGCATCTATGTTTGCTCTGCCTCTGAGCTCTCTCTTTGTTCATGTGGTTAATCTGTCTGCCTATGTAATGGCCTCTTCTTCACCGTGAGGTGACAGTGATGCTGAGTTAATTGGGCACTTACTGTGCAGTATTGTAATTGCACCAGGGTATGGCCTGGGGTGGTTAGAATCGGCCTGCTGGTTGGATAAGGTCTGGGCCATGCACTCACGGGACTCACGGGCGCATATTTACATCCTGATGAGGCAATGTGACAAGCGTGCTAACTGAGGAATAGCTGAAGTGCCATGAGAAAAACAACGGAGGAAACCACTACTGCTAGTATTAGTATCAGAACGTAACTTAACAGGGGGCTTGACCATCTCAAAGAGGAAATGTATGGTATTGTGGCTGCGAGCTGCGTTCTAGGCATAGACAAACTCATATTTGAATCCAAGTGTCCCCACTTATTAGCTGTGTGGCTCTGACCGATTCTCAAGACCTCATTAAACCTCAACTTCCTTATCTATGCAAAAGGGGTAATAATACCTCAGAAGGTTGCTGGGAAGATTAAAACAGACCAGGTATTAGAGGCACTTAGGCCAGTGCCTGGCAACATTGAAAGTACTCAATAAATGTAAACCCATTCATTCATTCAGTAATATTAATGGAGGACCTCCTCTGTGCCAGGCATGGTAATAGGCTATGAATATAAGTATGGGCAAAGCCAATGGTGTCTGCCCTCACGCAACTCTCAGTCAAATAGGATGTATAGATGCTCATAAAATAAACACAAAATCCATCATTACAGACTTTGATGAGTGCCATAAAGGGAAATTACAGCAAGGTAAGACAGAATAGAAGGAGGAAACCTGATTTATGATGATTATTTTGTAAGTCACTACTTCTGAGCTGGGCCTTAAAGGATGAATAGGAGTTTATGAGTGTGGCAGGCAGGGAAGGTTATTCCAGGCACACTGCGCTTCAAAGGACATGTATGGAGATGTAAGTTTTTTCCAAGACCAGGGGCAAGGGAATGGGCACCCCTCACTGCCCAGAGGCTTTGGAGGGATTTCTCTTGCTCACCTTTCCCAGGGCATGAGCAGGAGGAGGTTGAGTGACTGCCTGTGGCCCTCAAATATGTCTGTGGCTCAGAACCCTGACCTTTGGTCAGTGTGAGAAAATGATTACTTGGGACTGACTTCAGTTTGCGCACTCCAAAGCTCACAGATAAAAAGAGTGCTCAGAGAAAGGAAAGTTAAGTAATTAAAGGTTTTTCTCGGATATATGGAAAGCTGATGGAGAGTACTATTTTCCAGTAGATATGGCAACGAGTTATATTTGCAAAAAGGGGAAAATAGATGATTGCGAGTGATTTTTCTGAACAAGTATAATTCAATAGTTCTCAAATTACAGTGTATATCAGAATCCCCCTGGGAGCCTGTTAGAAATTTAGACTCCTTGGCCATCTCCAAGACTTAGTAGGTACTCCCTAGGCCCAGGGCTCTGTATTTTTAACAAGTTCCCTAGGGGATTCTGATGGTGGAGAACACCCTTTGAAAAACTCTATAAACTTGTCTGTCATATTTAACTCTTTCCTTTCTTTTGTCTTTGTTTGCAAAGTCTTCTTTTAGAAGAGTCTCGAGAACAGGCTTTTTTCCATTCCCCCTTCTCCTGCCTCAGTGTCAGCCCAGGATCCCAAGCACAGTTGCCTGGCTGGGTCTCATAAATACGTGAAACCAGGAAGGTAGGAGAATAGAAATTAAGCTGGTTGGGCAGCCAGCCTTCCTTTCTGATCACTTCGCTTTTCTGAACACTGTGCAGGCCAAGACACATATCTGAGAGCTTTATGCAGCTTGGTGCTGCCCATCACCTAACCGCTGATGTAAATAATTGTGTAGAAGTTAGTGGTATGGACTCTGGATTCGGCCAATGTCAGTTGGAGTCCTATGACTTTGGATGAGTTATGGATCGCCTCGAGGTCTTCTATTCTTGGTTCATGGGACTTTTTTTCGAGGATGTAAAAGGGTTATACACGAATACGTTAAGGACATGGGGTGGGAATTGGGGGATTAAGTTAAGTGGTTAAGGGGCTGGCAATTTGGGGGATTAAGATTAAGTGAGGTGGTCAACTCATCTTCTACAAAGCAGGAAAGAATAGCCAATGGAAAAAAGACAGTCTCTTCAACAAATGGTGTTGGGAAAACTGGACAGCCACCTGCAGAATGAAACTGGACCATTTTCTTACACCATACACAAAAACAAACTCAAAATGAATGAAAGACCTAAATGTGAGACAGGAATCCATCAAAATACTATTGGAGAACACAGTTTTTGACCTCGGCCACAGCAACTTCTTGCTAGACACATCACCACAGGCGAGGGAAACAAAAGCAAAAATGAACTATTGGGACTTCATCAAGATAAAAAGGTTTTGCACAGCAAAGGAAACAGTTGACAAAACTAAAAGACAGCCTACAGAATGGGAGAAGATATTTGCAAATGTCTGATCAGATAAAGGGCTAGTCTATGAAGAAGTTATTAAACTCAACACCCAAAAAACAAATAATCCAGTCAAGAAATGAGCAGAAGACCTGAACAGACACTTCTCCAAAGACATACAAATGGCCAACAGACACATGAAAAAATGCTCCACATCACTTGGCATCAGGGAAATACGAATCAAAACCACAAGATACCACTTCACACCAGCCAGAATGGCTAAAATTAACAAGTCAGGAGATGACAGATGTTGGTGAGGATGCGGAGAAAGGGGAACCCTCTTACACTGTTGGTGGGAAAGCAAGCTGGTGCAGCCACTTTGGAAAACAGTATGGAGGTTCTCAAAAAGTTAAAAATAGAGCTACCCTATGACCCAGCAATTGCACTACTAGGTATTTATCCAAAGGATACAAACATAGTGATTCGAAGGGGCACGTGCACCCCAGTGTTTATAGCAGCAATGTCCACAATAGCCAAACTATGGAAAGAGCCCAGATGTTCATCAACAGAGGAATGGATAAAGAAGATGTGGTATATAAATAGAATGGAATAATACTCGGCCATCAAAAAGAAGGAAATCTTGCCATTTGCAACAACATGGATGGCACTAGAGGGTATTATGCTAAGTGAAATAAGTCAGTCCGAGAAAGACAAGTACCATATGATTTTACTCATATGTGGAATTTTAGAAACAAAACAGATGAACATAGGGGAAGGGAAGGAAAAATAAGACGAAAACAGAGAGGGAGACTCTCAACTCTGGAAACAAACTGAGGTTGCTGGAGGGGAGGTGGGTGGGGGGGATGGGGTAACTGGGTGATGGGCATTAAGGAGGGCACTTGATCTAATGAGCACTGGGTGTTATATGCAACTGATGAATCACTAAATTCTACCTCTGAAACTAAGGATACATATATGTTAATTAAATTGAATTTAAATTTAAAAATTAAAAAAAAATTAAGTGAGGGAGATTAAGTTAAATGATTGAGTAGAGCGAGTGGGTAACTTGGGGGATATTCCTGTCATTGACACAGACCGTGGAGAGTAACAGGCAGACATCTATTTCGCTGTCTGGCACATAGCCCCTCTCATCCTGCTCTGTACTTTGTTTTTAAATTGAGGTATAATTGACATACAGCATTGTTAATTTCAGATGTGCAACATGATTCGATATATGTATATATTGCAAAATGATTGCCATAATAAGTCTAGTTAACATCTGTCACCATACATAGTTACAGAACTTTTTTCTTGTGACGAGAACTTATACGATCTAATCTCTTAGCAATTTTCAATTATTTAATACAGTATTAACTATAGTCACCATGCTGTACATTTATTTTACAAATTGAAGCTTGTGCATTTTGGTTCCCTTCACCCACTTGGCTCACCCACAACCTCCCACTTCTAGCAACTACAAATCTATGAGCTCAATTGTTTTTTCTGATTCCACATGTTAAGTGAGATCATTCAGTAATTGTCTTTCTCTGTTTGACTTCTTTCGTTAGCACAATGCCCTTGAGGTCCATGTTGTTGCAAACGGCAAGATTTCACTCTTTTTTATGGTTGAATAATATTCCATTATATATATATATAATATATATATATATATACATACCATACTTTCTTTATCCATTCATCCGTTGATGGACACTTAGGTTATTTCCATAACTTGGCTATTGTAAATAATGCTGCAGTGAACATGAGAGTACTGATATTTTTTAGAATTAGTGATTTCATGTTCTCCATCTAAATACCCAGAACTAGAATTGTTGGATCATATGGTAGTTCTATTTTTAATTTTTTTTTAAAGATTTATTTATTTATTTTAGGGAGGGAGGGGCAGAGGGAGAGAGCGAATCTTAAGCAGTCTCCCCACTGAGCGCAGAGCCCACGCGGAGCTCGATCTCACGACCCTGACATCATGACCTGAGCCAAAACCAAGCGTTGTACGCTTAACTGACTGCACACCCAGGCGCCCCTATTTTTAATTTTTTAAGGAACCTCCATACTATGCCCTCTGTACTTTTGCAGTTACTTCTCCAATAAACTTCCATTGTTTCCACTCCCATACACTTAACCAAATTATTTTCAGAGTTCAACTCAAGTCCCACTTCTTCTCTATGAGACCTTTTATTGGAACAGAAACTTCAGCTCCTACGGATGTGCTCCTTCTTTAGATCACTGTCCTGATTTTCATTCACATCTGCACCAGTTAGGTTCTGATTCCGTTCTGCCTCATATTGATCTTAAATAATTAGGTGGGTGTCATCTCATCTAAAATAAAACCCTTGGAGGTCAGAGTGAGTATTTTGCTTGCAATAACTGCAGGGAAAACCTGTATACATGAAAGGGAGATATATGTTGCATTGAAGTAATATTTTTTTGCTTAATAAAGAGCCAGGGCTCTGAATTTTCATATGGTTTTCATATAATTCTCACACATGAATTCTCATATAATTCTCAAAGAAGCGTGCTTCCTTTGTATCCAATTTATTCAGTCATGTATTCCTGTGTAGTAGAAATACAGAAATATGAGAAATATATTAGCGACCTATGGCTACCCTTTTCTCCTCAGGACACACCACAACCTCCCCACCCCCAGAGGAGGGACAATTGAGGGCCAAGATGCTCATAATAAAGATATTGGTCCGGAGACGCTGATTCAGCGCTTCCCACCCCTGGCTGGTTGCCTCTCTCCTCTTAGGTGCAAGCGTGCTGAGCAGGGGGTCCTAACCTTCAGTCCCAACCGGTTCCTGGTTGGTGATAGGGTGGATCTGAAAGCTGCTCGGTTTTTCCAGTCACTGCCCTCCTGCGGCTCCGCTCAGCGACCGAGCCTCCTAACCCTGTTCTTTAAACCTTGTGCTTAGAGACCCTTCTCTTCCCACCCTCAAAACGAAGGACACTCTCTTCAAGCAACAGGGGTCCAGCCAGCAGTGGACAGTCTGCACTGGGGGGCTGGGCTGGGGGCAGTGGCGGGACAAACCCTGCGCCCGTTGTCTTCGCCTTCCAGTTTTGCTTTGAAATAAAGCACACGGCTTTCAAATTTCCTGTACCTTAATTTTCTCTCTTCTGGGGACACTCCAAAAGGGTGACTTTCAGGGGGCTTAATCGTGGCGCCTGGGGGGGTGAAGCTTTGATCGCCAACTCTTCCCCCGCCCCCAACCGCCCCCGACAGCCCAAGTTCTTATATGAAGTGCGACCTCTAGAGGCCGGCAGTGGCATCCCAGTTAAAACCGGCGGAGGTTCTTGCTGGTCTTGACACCAAATAATTACCCAAAGTAAGCAGCCTGCAGTGCAGTGGGTCTGGGAAATGGGGGGAAACGTTCTTTTAAAGTTATGGCTTCCCATAGAAGAAAAATCTCAGCTGTAACTCTGACAACCAGTTTCTCTAGTACATTTTCCCATGAAGTTGAACTGCCCTGTCCTGCAACATTCTGAGACCGAAAACAGGCCTAATTTTCAGTTTCTGTTCCTTGTTTGTAATTGAGAGAATCTCTCCATATGTTTATCAAACCCTGAAGGCCTTCTAGGCTGGCTTGATTTTATCCTTTACAAAACATCTTACTCATTAGGATGGGAAATTTAGTATGAGGAAGAAAACCAAAACAGACCCCCTTTCACCCCCCTAAGCCCCGGGGTGTGTATTCACAAACTCACTCACGATTAGCAGACGCATTTTGTTGTGGTCCAGTCAGTGGACGAATGAAAAGAACCTGAGGTTTTGCAGGATGCTCACAAGGAGGAAGTCTAGGAGGACCAGGACCGGGTCCTGCCAGCACCAGAGATCCACAGAGCTGGCCTTTTCTGGAGAGCAGGGACGTTTCCCCGGACCACTACTCCGGAAAAAGATGGCTCACAGAACCTCAGTTCACAGCCAGAGCCAAAAGACCATGTGAAGTGGCCTAACCTGAGGAGAGAGAGTGACCAGGTGTTATTTAGTTATGAGGTTGCTAATACTCACCTTAAGGGAGAAATTCGCATTAGTTTAACTAACTCTGTATACTTCCAATTCAATTTTAAAAACCTGACGTTGCCAAACAGGAACGTGGGACCTTACTCATTTCTCAAGTAGAATGAAATAAAATTGATTGTTTATAAAATATTTATCAGACCTAGGCTAGTGTTTGAATTATATCTCCTGCAGGCTTTAAAATATCCTCTCTCTGCTTATTTCATTATTGATTAGACAGACAAAATTTTTACTTAATGCAGTAACTATAATGTGTTTACTGGGATTAATTTACTCACTCTTGAGGACTACTTTAATTCTTCCACGAAAACAATTTGTCTTGGGACTTTTTTCTCCCAAAGGGTCACATCAAAATTTATTAGACTGTTACATGATTCACAGTAATTTGGGGGTCACTGAATAATTTATACCTGTGTTTGCCAAGCCTGGCTGCCCATCAGAATTATCTGGGGACTGTCCTAAAAATACAGATTCCCCAGTCTCACCCCAGACCCAGTGAAGCAGACTCTCTGCCGGTGTGGCCTGGGAATTTTTCCATTTCAAGGTGCTCCCCAGTGATTCAGGGGCAACCCAGCTTCTCTTGGTGGACTAGGGTTTGGGAACTGATCAATATCGTTTAGTTTTGGGTAATGTTAATGTTATTGTCATTAAATGTATAGTTTTCTGTTGCTAACACCATATGTCCTTAAATCTTTGCCTCCTCTTGCCCACTAGAATTGCCCAAGCCCCTCTCCCTACTTCAGAGGAGGAGGACAAACGAAGAGAAGGAGGACAGACGAAGAGAAGGAGGTTCCACTGGAACCGCGTCATGCCTGCGAACCGAGGAGCCAGCGAGAGCAAGCATGCCCGCTGTCTGATGAGCTACCCTCTCTCCCTCTTGCCGGCCTGGTCTGGACTAAGTTCTCTGGGTCATGTCCCTCCGTTTGGTTGGCTCCCTGAAGACCTTCAGGAGAGCTAGATTGGTCCTGGGTTATGCGCCCGCAGAGTTCAGCAAGTTCAGTGAGGTGAACTGGTACCTGGACATGGGGCTTGAAGAATACTGGCCTGTCAAGTCACTTGATGAGTCAAGATACAGTCTTACCATTTCAAAGCTATCAAGACTAAAACCCTCAATTATATACCCATAAAAAAATTAAAACATAACAAGTGCAACCCCAACAATGACAACAAAACACTGAAAAACTAAAGTGTGTTTCCCTCCCCCTCATGTCAATGAGTAGGTTTTCTTAACTGAACCAAGGCCGTCCATCTATTTGAACTGGGAATCCATCTCTGGGTTCGATCAAGGATTTCAGGAAAATAAATGTATCTACTAGAAAAGCCTTACAAAGAGTACAAAAAGTACATCATTTAAAGGTGTGCATTTGGGGGGCACAGGGCAAATTCCAACGGTACAAAGGGCATGTGATGAAAAATAAAGCTCCTTCTTATCCTTTCTAGGTTTTGTTCCTTAGAGATATTCACTGAGACCGATTTGTTGGCTATTCTTTGAAAATATTTTATGCTTATATCATATACCACCTCCTACACGTGTAGGCAGCTTCTTGAAAAGCAAGTCGTTTCTGACCTTTTTGCTATTGTAAAAAATGCTCTAATGAAATGTCCATGTCCCTATACACACCTGTGCCATGAGTCTCTCAGTCCATGGGGATAAGTGTATTTGAAGGGTGCATTTCAGGAAGTGAAATTAACAGGCTCATTGACTATGCACACACTTAGTTTTGATAGATGGTCCAAATCCCACCCCCAGTGCCTCCCCCCCACCCCAGGGGTTGAGCCAGTTTATCAGACACCAAGAGTGTATGAGAGTCATCTTACTGAATGTTCTTATTGCTTCTAATAGTTTTTCTGTTGATTTTCTGTGTGTTCTTCCAGTTATAAAATACATCATTGCAGATAAGGAAAATTTTACCTCCTTATTTCCAATTTTAATTCTATTTTCCTTTTGCATTGACTTGTAATTCTAGAGTAATGCTAAAGAACAGTGCGGAAAGTGGGCATCTTTGTCTTTTTCCTGACTCTATTACCTCCTTAATAAATACAAAAATATTTTTTTTTCTTTTCTGAGAATTAAAAAAAAACCTCCAAGGGACACCTGGGTGGCTCAGTCGTTAAGCGTCTGCCTTCGGGTCAGGTCATGATCCCAGGGTCCTGGGATCAAGCCCCGCATCGGGCTCCCTGCTCGGCGGGAAGCCTGCTTCTCTCTCTCCCACTCCCCCTGCTTGTGTTCCCTCTCTCACTGTGTCTCTCTGTCAAATAAATAAATAAAATCTTTAAAAAAAAAAAAAAACCTCCAAAATAAGATGTTAAATTTTATCAAATAACTTTCTGGAATCTATATAAATTATTTTATTTTATATGAAAATAATTTATTATGTTAAATTAAGATTGCTCAGGAAATCAAAGATTTCTGGTTGCCCCGAATCTATCAAAAATTATTATGGTTACAACATTATTTGTAATAGAAAACAAAAACAAAAATCTAGAAACTTTGAAAGTGTTTCTCAACAGGGAAATGGTTAAATAAATTATAGCACTTTTATATAGTGGGAAGCTATTCACCTTTTTAAAAAATAATGAAGTAGATTATATATGCCAAGATACATCAATCTGAGATCCAAGGTCAAGTAAAACTAGCAAATGCAATATAGTGTGTGTCCTCATTTGTGTAAACAATACAAAGGGATATGCACATGTAAATATGCATGTATATACAAAGAAAAATTCTGCAAGGACACAGAAGAAACTATTATTAATGTTTACTTCTTGATGAAGGATAGATGTCTGGGGATTTGAGATAACTCTGCTCTATTTTGGATTTTTTTAAAAACCACATGCATTTATTCCTTTTTCAGTGAAAAAAAGAATAACATAAAAGTAATGGTTAAAAGAAAAAAATTTGTCCATGTTAAAGGTTTAAATGCTAAAAGATGAAAGACAAGCAATATTAAACATAACTAATTATGGGCCACATTTGTCATACAGAGGTTTTTGTTGTTTTGTTTTTGCACTTGAGATAGATACCTTACTCCTCTCATCCTAGTCCCAGTTTTACGATAAAGCTCCATCTTCTGGAATTTTCCGGATGCCCCTATACTCCTCTGCAGTGGGAACTTAATCCAGCTGAGATGGCCTCACGCTTACCTCTGGGGGAATCATGAAGAGCTTTTATAGTAAATATTCTACAAATAGAGTTTAAAACTCTATTCTTTTTTAAGATTTTATTTATTTATTTGAGAGAGAGCGCACGAGTGCGCGCGTGCACGGGGTGGGAGGGGCAGAGGGAGGACAGACTCGCCGCTGAGCAGGGACCCAATGTGGAGCTCTCGATCCCAGGCCCCTGGGATCATGACCTGAGGCCAAGGTAGACGCTTAACCGACTGAGCCACCCAGGCGCCCCTCCAAATATCTTCTTAACGTTAGCATTACATCAGTGTATTTCATTAACAAATAAAAAAGAGGTGGTAGAAAAAATTGTTTGGGGGATCCTGATATGAAAGGAGGAAATATATTTTCTCGTTTCCTTTTAATGTCTGATCTGGAGAAGGGAAGTGCCCAGGCTCAAGGTCACGCATAGTTAAGAAACTCAAGAGAGCATCTCAATTCAGGGAAGACTTCTTACTGGCACTTTCAAGCAAAATCATCGCGCTTCTGCCATAGCAAAGCTGGGGGCAGCTCTGAGTATGAAATCCCAGGAAGGGTGTGCTCGGCTTTGGAGCTACCTAACAAGGGGCTGCCCCCATCCTTACAGCTTCGATCAGTGTGACTGTTTGTGCTGCTCATTCGTCATTTGCAAGTCAGCTGTCTCGCCATGTCTTGATGCAGGTTCCTACAGTCCTCTTGGTTGATGTAAATTATTTGCTACGGGGAGATGATTGTTCAGCAACTTAGGCAAAGCTTTAGAAAATTCTCCTGGGATGTTCAAAGAGCTTTGACTCTGGGAAGCTCTTGACTCTTGGTGACCTGATTGTTCACCATCGTCAGGGACAATGTTTGCTTCCTTTCATTCCCCTACACATTATCTCTCTCAGCTAGTATGGTAAACAGCACTGATTTCTGCTCATTGGATATCAGGCATATCAGGCAAGACCCAACCTTTCTGAAATTCTTTCTTCCTATTCTAAAAGAAGAAAGAATGCCCAGGGATTAATATAGTTCTGCTTCTTTCCGTGGGTACGATGACTTTGTCCACACAGGTAAGAGAAAGCGTTAGTATCCTTTGGGCTGGGGACAAGGAGCTGCTGGGCTGACTGCTGCAGGGGGCTGGCCTCAACTAGAGCAAATCCTCTTCCCCTTTCTCCGCTGTGTCCTTTGGTCCGGATCAGTGGGAAAAGCGGTCTTCAGAAAATGATGCCCGAGACCCTCTTACTCTGGTCAGTTTAGGAAATGACCAGAGGGGGAGGGAAGTCTCCACCACTGAGGCTTAGGAATTTGTAGCTGGGAGATTACTTACCTTGAAGGGAAAAGCAAAAATATAAAGTTTGGGCTGGGAAAAGGGCAGAGCTTTGGGAAAATGTGATAATCGGGGATATGTTTTTGTAACCAACTCGCAGCCGCATAATCAACATTTGGCAGAAAGCAGGGAAGAACAGTGGAAAGCTATCAGTGGAGAAATCCCAGGCCGTGATGGGCAAGGGGAAATCTTACGAAAGGCAGCAAAGAGTGCCTGTCTTGGGGTTTAAAAATCTGAGTTTTCCTTTTGGTCTTAGGAGCAAGGGATCATACAAGAAGCAGTTAGGAATTATATATATATATATAAGAGACAGAGAGGAGGGAGGGAAGGAGGCAGGGGAAGAGAGAAAGGAAGAAAGAGGGGCTTTTTATTTTTAAAGTTCTGGGGAAAAAATCTTTTAACAAAAACTCAAAAATATTAAAGCAAAGGTGTTGGAACCACTCAGGTGCACCGTGACACATACCTCTGAAATCAAATGACAAATCTCCAGGTAATGGAGGAACCCACCAAGTGCTCAGAAATTCGTTCCGAGTTGGGAAGCTGGGCATCAGGTTTCTCATTTGGCAACCAGGATGTTTCAGGGCATGCGAAGACCTGTCCAGTTGTAGCGCGAAGACATTGTCTAGTTAGTCACCGTAATAGTGTGTGAAGGGCCACCGCAAGCTCTGCAGAGCTTCAACCAGAGCCCCCCAGAAGTCCTCTGTGGGGTGCGTATGCATGTGAGGTGGGCTGACGGCAGCCCCCGGTCATCACACCCCTCAGAGTCATCTCTCTTCCATCTTTCCTTCCAGAATATCTGACTTTGCTCCATGGCAGCCTTGAGGCAATGCCTACGTGATTTACAAAAGTCTTCACATTTCATGAGTCGTCCTCAAGATCCATACGGGACTATTCACACCGGGCAATGGCCAAGTTTCCACCTAACATCTGGGCATTTTTTTGGTCTATTTTGTTCCATGGTACTTTTGAGCAACGGCCAGATGCAGATCAGTTTTGGACGTCTGTTGTTTTGGTCTGACCAGCATCCCTTTTCCTGTCCTTGGGAAACAGACTCTCTCTTGGTGGAACAACCATATTTCAGTGCACAAGTGATGGAACTGTCAATGAGGGGTTGAGGGGAGACCTGAGACCCAAACTGGGTCATAATTCCCACATCACATGCAAAAATGTTTCATTAACTTGTAATTATGCTTCATATCTTCCATGATTGCAAAGAGGGAGGGTGGTAATTCGTGGGCCCTCCAGCAGAAGAGAAGCATTTATTGTTTGCATTTTCCTGGCTCCCTTGAAATGCAGTTTTAATAGTGTAATTCACTTTTGTAATTCTGGCCTGGAGAGCTGCAGACTTTAGCAGTGCAGTCAAATATGCTATCGAGGCTTCAACTGAGCCCAAGGAGAAGCATCTGGACTGAAGAACCATGAGACTGGGCAGGGAGGTGGGTGAGAAAGCTGATCCTGATAGACCCCACAGTCAGGTGCCAGCTATGGGAGGTGGGGGTCGGAACTCACCTGCCCTGCAGATGGGGGCGTGGGCAGGTGTGGGAGGGGAGGGCTGAACAATACATCGGGTTCAAAGACCACTGAGTCTGCTGTGACTCAGGCTTCTGTTCATACCAGATCTAACCTAACAGCAGAACTTTTCACGGTAACCTTGGTGCTGGGAATGTTCAGGAGCTGGGTGAGTAGAGATAAGCTCAGGGGTCTATACACAGCAGAACTTCCCTGGTGAAGAGGGGGCACTGGGGAATGAGGAGAGGGAGATGTGAGGAACAGGAGGGCTTGCAGAACTGAGCTGGGCGTTCAGACCCTTTCCTCCTGCACGTCACCCCTGGGATTTAGCCTGGGTACCAGTTGTCCTGAGCAGAAACCACTAAACCTGCATTTCTTTCACTTGAATAGACTACAGACTGGGTAGTTTGCATGTCTGTTCAATCAGGAAAGAAATTCTATGTTAACTAGGCCTATTGTGGTGATTATTTCACAGTATATACAAATATAGAATCATTATGTTGTACATCTAAAACCAATATAATGGGGGCGCCTGGGTGGCTCAGTCATTAAGCGTCTGCCTTCAGCTCAGGTCATGATCCCAGGGTCCTGGGATCGAGCCCCGCATCAGGCTCCCTGCTCTGCGGGAAGCCTGCTTCTCCCTCTCCCACTCCCCCTGCTTGTGTTGCCTCTCTCGCTGTGTCTCTCTCTGTCAAATAAATAAATAAATAAATCTTTAAAAAATAAATAAATAAAACCAATATAATGTTACATGTCAATTATACCTCAATAAAAAAAGAAATTCTTACAAGCCAAATATTGGATTAAATCGTTTTTATTGTAGCTGCTTAAGTATGTAAAAATACAAAGCTATATAAATTTTGGCACATAGTATTTATATCATTCCATATTTTCATCTTTATATGGGATATATATATTTCATGCCATGCCAGTCCCTGTATATAGGTGTGTGTGTGTGGGTGTGTGTGTATATAAAACGATATAAGTATAAAACAGTATAGTGCTGTGGTTAGGAACACAGGTTCTGGAGGCCAACCGGCCTGGGTTCAAATCCCAGGGCTGCCGCTCACGTGGTCCGGAAGCTTAGGCAAGTGCTCTCTGTGCTTTAGTTCACTTCGGGGAAAGTGCGGGTCATAGTACCTATATGCTAGAGCTGTGAGGATTTAATGAGCTCATCTACGTGAAGTGCTTAGTATAGTTCCTGGCATGTAATCAGCTCTCAATAAGTACTAAGCTATTACATTATCATAAAAACAAAGCCAATGTATGAATGAAACACACACACATCTGCAAAACCAATCGTATTCAAGTAAGCCATGTTACTTTAATGTGCCAGACGAGGCTTTTGTTCTGAAACTAACAGGTCATGTTGGGTTTAACACTGTGGTCCCAGATCTAGGTCTGGATTTATTTTGGCCTTTGGGTTCAGCGCTAATGCGGAGCTTGCCTGTTACTCTGGCCCTATTTTGCTAGTTCAGAATAATCAGACCTCATAGTTATTTAAAACTCTGCCCTTGAGCATTCCTGAAGTAAAGATTTTAATGAAATGCCACTTGATAACTCTATGGAATTGTCTGGTTCATTCAAAAGTAGGATTAGCATTGCCACATCCTGGAAATCTGGATTAAGTGAGTGTCTTGTCGCATTACTGCTAAAACGACGAACAGAAAAGTTCTTTATTGCTCACTTACTGCTACATTCTCCATAAATGAACTTTTACAAGCCGGTAGGTGCAAAATAGGCTCTACGAAGAGAATGAGAATATGGTCCTGATTACTACAAGTCTCCTTTGAGCCTAGGTCCCAGAATGCTTGGCATTCTAACTACTTAGATTGTTCCTATGATTTTGGACCCTCCATTGTTCATCGTAACATGGTATCACTTGGCTCTCACTTTGTGAGAATGCATTTATAAATATAAATATAAACTCTAGATAATAGGGCAGACTACCGGATTTTTAAAAAGGATTATCATCAAAATGAAAACATGAAATTAAGGGACAAGAACAACTAACACTCTTTTGGAGAACTGAAGACCCCTGTGAGTCTGAGGACTCTGTCGCTTGGCTAACTCAGGGCCTGGGATACAGTGGACGCTGCACAGATATTTGCGTCTGCGGAAGACAAGAAACGAGCAAAGCAAATGAAGGCAATAGCATTGCGTGGGTGCTCTGGGGAGAAAGGGCCAGGGCGGGGAAGATGCTGGTCCTTGGAGGTCTGTGGACCCGCCGGGCTCGCCTTTGGCGCTCTGGCTCCGCACACCTTCGGGGAACAATTAGGAGCAGGGCTGGTTGGTCCCCGGGTGTCCGGTCTGGAAAAGATGACCTAATTATCAGCCAAGTGGGTTGAGGGTGGGGCCGAGATCCAGCGGTTGGGATTGCGGCAGAAACTTGCAACCACCGGCCCTGGAGCTGGTGCCCATGAACAGAGCAGTCTGGGAAAACCGGGGCCGGGTGCAGGAGGGTGCGAGAGAGCCCCCACCCGTGGGCCACATCTCAGTGAACCCCACCAGCCACAGTGGTATGAATACTGTCAGCGGCTCCACGGAGAAATACTCACCTTGAGCTGAAGTTCGGGGCAAACAGACTCCGACACACCGCGGTTTCCCCAGGAGAGCGAGATGGCCCACATCGACGGCGGTGTAGTCCACCGGGAGGTCCAGATTCCTGGGGAATCCACCCCTAGAGCTCAGGAATTTTTGTGGCTCTTCTGGAGCCCGGTATCTGCCTTTGCCACCAGCTCCCCGTGTGATTCTGGCGCAGGAGGCCCGCCCGGCTGGCTCCCACACTGATCCGCGTTCTCCTGGAAGGCGAGGCAGACCCGGGTTAGCTAAGCAAGCCGCTGGGCTCGTTGAGGAAGCGGCAAGATGCTCTTTATTGATTTCCTGCCACGTGCAGGCTCCGGGGCTGGGTCTCTGCAAGAGACGCAATCGCTCAGCCGTCCCCAGTCTCTCCTCCCGGCGCCCCACATTCAGCCACGCGGCGTTCGCCCTGTAAGGAAGCCTCCCTGCCGCCGTCGGGTTTTACTCCGTTGGGGGGCTGCGTCGTCCTCCTGCGCCAGGCCCCGGGCCGGTGCTCGGCTCTGCTCATCCAGGCTCGGGCTTGCTGTGGCCGCAGGGCTCACCGGGCTCCGGGGCACGCGCCTGCCCGGGGCCTGGCCGTCCAAGGAGCCCGGCTGGCCTCGCGGGGCTCCCTGCTCGCCTCCAGCAGCTGCGGGCGGGATGCGTGGCCCCGAGACGAACCGTCCAGCCCTCACGACACAGGCCCGCGGGTGGCCGTCGCTGGGAGCGAGGAGCCGGTGCCTCTCCTGGAGTCTAGTGAGGAGAGCTGAGAGGCCATGAAGAACTTCCGGGCTCAGTGTGTAGCTTGGGGGGATTATAATCGTGAAGTTGCTTCATTTATACCTACTTTTAAGGAACGAGTAAGAAGTACTGGCAGCAGGAAAGAAAGCTCTGCTAACCCTCTCCTGCTGCGATTGCAAGCCTGCCTGTCCTTTCTGTGACCCTCGTCTGGTCAGGGCCGCAAGTCCGGACTAGCGCAGTGCACCTGCCTGCTTGCGGAACCCGTGCGTGCCTACCGCGTCTACACTCCGCGTCCCTCCCCATCCGGCCCGACAACCCGCAACCCCTGTCAGCTCACTCCCCGAAACGTTGTTTCTCTGACTCGGATCCACTTCCCTCAGCGGGTGCCATGGGGCCGCAGGGTCTCAGGCGCCCTCACTGGGGGATGAACCGATCCCATGACCCACCCTGCTTCTGAGGTAGCCTGGTGTTGAAGCTTCAGTGTAGCATGTTAAGTTTTTATTTCTGCTCTGTTCTTATATTTTGGAAAAGAAATAGCACTTCCTAATTTTTAAAAGACTGGACCTTCTTCTGCATTTCCCTCTTTGTAACTAACGTCAGAGTAACAGAACGTGATTTAAAAGGAAATGACATTTTTCTTTCAGGATGCTAAATTTTTTTTTTTTTTTAAGATTTATTTATGTATTCTCAAGCAGACTCCCCGCTGAGCATGGAGCCCAACACAGGACTTAATCCCATGACCCTGAGATCATGACCTGAGCCAAAACCAAGAGTTGGTGTCTTAGCTGACTGAGCCACCCAGGTGCCCCCCCAGGATGCTGACATTTTTACTTGAGGACCTGATTGTATGGAAAGTCCCATACAACTTCATTTCACGGGGGGGGGGGTGCTTTGAAAAACAAACATGTTCCCTAACTGTGATCCCTGATGTAAAAAATGCCAACTTTCATGTTTTCTTTATCCTGCTATTGAAAAGTGGCAATCATAAAATTATACTTCTTGTTCTTTTCCTTAGCAATCTGCCCACAGTACCTGTCCTGTTTCGTGCTCCCAGAAGTCATTGCTGATGTGTAGTTGGTACCGATCTGTTTGTCAGTCCTAGGATATGTCTGTTCCGTTTTTTCTCTCTTCTGCATTTCCCTTGCTAGAGTGTTCATCTCTCCAGCAATTGAACCAGATTGTTCCCAAAGCCAGCATCTCACCTCAGTGTCAAAGTTTGTATCTGCAGAGACTGCTGCCCACATGGTTGTGGTGTTTACTGGGCTTTCTGAGTTCTCTCAAGCCGAAAGGCAACGATATTCAAGAGGCCATTTCCCCACTGACTGGGCAGCCACCCAGCCCTGGGACTTCTGCTTTTGCTGGACCTGGAAGATGGCACCAATGATCATGTTGGAGTGTGTTCTTGTGGGTGTGTTGGAATATAAGAAACATTTATTGAGAGTAAACTAACTGTAAGGCCCTGTGCTGGGTGCTGTAAATGAGGCAACAATAACTTTTATTCTAGGATCTTTTACAATAATAAAAGAGAAAATACATTTATAAAAATGATGTCTGTAGGACTGTAAAATTCGAGCCAGCAGGAAACTTGGAGATTATCTAATCTGTTGGCTTTAAATGTTTGACTGCAACCCGCACTAAGCAGGGAGTTTGACACTGAAACCCAGTACGTGCAGACATGTCTATGTCATTGAAACATGCTTTACAAACACTACTTCCTTACCGTGTGTAATGTCCTCTAGTGTTTTCCATTTGTTTTGTTCTATTTTATTTCATTAATTACAAATGCTGTTTGTAATTCTGTACATTAATTTCATGACCCATGAAAGTCAAGCTATTGTCTGGGGTTTGAAAACACTGATGCATAAGCCCCTTCTTTACACAGGATGGCTCTGAGGTCCAGGGAGATAGTACGGTGTGGCCCACGTATCGCGCTGAAGTTGGGGCCCAGATCTTGCCTTCATATTCTCTTGCTAGGGAAAGTTAGTTCTTGGAGGTGTGCACCAGCCAAAATAGACAAAGCAACCTAATGGGTGATGTCAGGAAAGCTGACTTCCACTCCTCACGGGCAGCTATAACATATCTTAGACCCTCAGTTGGGCACCTTCTTCCTGTGATCAATGCTTTGTTCTAGTTTGCCTGGAACTGAGGCATTTCTTGGGATGTGGGACTTCCAGCGCTAAAAGTTGGAGAGTTTCAGGTGACCTGGGACAGTTAGTCACCCTAGGAAACATTTATATCCTACCACTCATGGGGACTGAGTAAGTGCCATTTAAACTCCATGTGCAAGCAGCTACGGGCACAAAGAGAGCTATTATTTTGATCTTCGATATGTATTTTGACAACCACCGAGGAGGGACTTGTTTCTGCAGGACAACACTCACCCAATTACATAGACTTTCCCACGTGTGCCACTCCACCTGGTGCCACCAGAAAACACTACCTAAACCCTCACCTCCAATATTTTCCAAAATTGATCCAGGGGAGTATTTGGTGGCCTCGAAATTCTTCTGGCTGCTTATGAGTATCTGACTGGTTATTCTGATGCAATGATTATGTCTGGGTGAAAAGGATCGGCGGTAAGAAATATTAAGAAATACCGACTATCAAGATAATAACAAAGATACTTAATTTGGAATTAGGATTTTACATTTCTTGTGCTCTTTTCACTTCCTGTTTTTCCCCTTGGTTGTGTTGGTTCAGCCTTTGTATAGGATGAGGAAGTTTCGCTGGTCACCCAGTTGAAAATCACTTTCCTGTCCCTGATGCTGAGTTGGCACCTTTGCCTCTAAATCTCATACTTTATTTTGAGACCCTCGTGGATTTGGAGAGATTCACGTGACTGCTAGCAAAATTGAGGATCACTGGTACATTTTCATTATTGAGTATTTAAAAATATATCTTGTTAGTTGTAGAACATGATGAAAAAAAGGTCTCAATGTTGTACTTTGTAGATGTTTTTTGAGACTGTACACATCATGGGTCTGTACTCAGACTTGGAATGGGGCAGTGGTGAAGGGCACAAGTAGGTCTATTATGCTGAAGCACCTTGTAAATGACAAATCCTAACACCTAAGTGTTCAGTATAATGACAGTCGTGACGTGCTCTCCGTGGTGGTTTTGTCCCCTGTCCCCCTGTCAGGGAGTGAGTAGATCTACCACATCAACCCTTGAAAACTGCTTCTGGAACTGCTTCTTCAGATTTGCATTTAGGGCCAGTGTAGCAGCTATGTGAGAAAATTAACTTGGATTACATCATAATCCCATTCTCCTTTTGGTTCATAATGTAGAATACTCACTCGCCCACCTGTTCCTGATGCCTATTCATGTCTAAAAGAATCAAATGTACCCTCCAAATATGAAGACTTGCCGTTATAACAGATTTAAAAAAGAAGAGGCCTTGGGCTCTGTATAAAGTTTCTAAAGAGGAATTTTCAGATGCTCTGAGGAGTGCCATTGTTGTTAGAATGAGAGGCTGAGCCTCCTCAAGTTTGCATTCAGGGGCATGTTTCATGCATTTGTTTAAAAATCTGTCACATTAGAGTTTCTCTCTTTCTCTCTAGACTCGAATAATACAAATAATTTGAACCATGTCTCAGTTTGCTGTTGTTTGCATGTTGACTTTAGCTTGAGGGAATACCTGCGTGGCTTTCTAAATTATTCTCCATGGAGTGTGAACATTTCTTGTAAGCCAAAATAACCATGTCATGTAATTTTATGTGACTTTTCATCTTTCAGTGGTCTGAAATTTTTATGCTAACCTGGTTCCTGGAGCCTGTTTCATGGACATTAGGACAGATTTGAGCAAATGAAGTAACTAATTGGGCCACGGACTCAGTGTGTGGCTATGTGGAAGGAATGATTTGAACACCCTATCTTATGGCTCTAAAAGTTGTATTTCCCTTTGTGTTTGAGGACTTCCTCTAACCTCACACCTGATGTGAAGTTCAAGGATCCTAAACACTATTTAAATGAGAACAAAAAGTTCCCATAAGTCTTCTGAAAAGTGAAACCTTGCTTCTCCCAGCAGGCAGGCAGGATAATTCTCAGATGACATGGGGTATATTTTTCTTCCTTGGACTCTACTAATCAAAGCGTAGCTCGTCTTGGACAAGCTTTGCCCAGCTCTGACGCCTTTCATCTAAGATGCTGAGGTTCTCTATAAACAGCAATTATGTCTCATAACACCCTCGTTGGCCCCATTTGATGGAGAAGTAAAGTGAGGTGGAGCAATATCCCACTGCTTACAGAGGGGCCACCAGTGAGTCTGGCTCTGTCTGCGGGTAACCCGGAAGCACCAGGTAGCTCATGATACCCGAGTATAACAGCTCAGGAAACCAAATGCTCTGGCCTCTTGCTTTGATTTTAGGACCAGCTGGGTTCACAGAGTGGTCTCTTTAACATCCATCCTAGGGAGTAGTGGGGGACTGTGATGAGGTTCTGGAAATCCATCCCTAAACATTCCCTTTTTCTTTGCAGGGTGTGGGAAACTTGCGCTGGCCTCTTTTAGAATGGGAATAGAAATACAGACCATCTTTTCAGAACACAAAAATTGGAGCACATAGTGTGAAAATATGAGTGAGTTTACAGGAATGATGGAAGGAAGATTCAACATTTGGGTTATACTGGAAAATCCTCAGCATATGGCAGCCCGAGGCATAGGAAGAGTGAATGTCTTTAAGAGGCTTGTAAATACAGATAAGATTTTGGATCTGCCAAGGTGAATGGTATCGTATCCTGGCAAAAGTTGGTGGTGAGGTAGGGTGGGGAATAGAAATGTGGTGACCTTCAAAGTTCAGGCAAAAGAGATAATTCTCAGATGACATCAGAGATAATTCTCAGATGAAAGAGAAGGAGTTTGATTACAAATTCATGATACTCAATAACTGAAGAGGGGCGGAGGTGTGGTAATCCAGGTTATGTATGCAATGACTTATTTAAGCAAATATGTATGTTAAGCTCAGTTTAGCTGTGGAAGATCAAACACTTTTTGAGTTTCAGCTATCATCAGTGCTCAAAAGTAACAATCATTTTTTCTTCACTCGCTGATGTTTGGGAAGCCTTGGCAATCACACACACACACACACACACACACGCACGCACTTTTGAAAAGAACACCACCATTTAACTTCCCCTTCTTGGGGGCCCTCTGGTTTCTTTCTTTAACTGAGGGAAGTCGTCTAGCTGTAGACTACCATGTTTCCCAGAAGAAAGTGGTCAAGACGCTTTGGGCTGAGAAGTGAGACAGATGGGGTGAAGGAAGGCAGAGGAAGAAGGGTAATGAAGGTGGGGTCTAGGGGAGATTGTATGGTTAGCACAACTGTTGCTAATTGCTCCTTGATGGGCAGCAAGCACAGACTCTCAAGAAGTATGCTGGGAGGTGCTTTTCTAAAATGCCCAAGAGAATAGAATTGCTTTATGTTGTGTGAATTACTGCAGTGGTAACGATGATAAAGATGGTAAAGTAATGATACCAGTAGTAATATCTATTTTTTATTGAGTACCTATGTGTCAGGCATTGTCAATATTTTAATTCCTGACATCTTTTATATGAGGGCTGCAAGTCCACTCACACTTATACATTCATATATGCAAGAAAATGCAGTATCTTTACTTCATTAGAGCTGACTTGATCTTCTTTATCCCCACTCCACCAAGTATACAAGAACTTTTATATTTAAATCAACCTTAGTCCAATTCAAGAAGTGAAACAAACTTTTTTCGATAAATCTCAGTACCTCTTGATAAAATGACCAGACTTGGTCATTCCACTTCACCTCAACAACTCTCTTAGATGCCAGCTCAGTGGGGGATACGTGGCTTATGATACCTCCTGGCATGGGACGGGGAGAGGGGCCCTGGCCTAGCATTGACCCATGGGTGTGTGCTGACTGGTATCTAGTGAGGTTTGGTTGGTCCAGTCCCATTTCCCATCCTGCTGGTACCCACTGCTTAATCTCACCTCATTTGGGACATGGTGGCTCTCTCTGCTGAGCAGAATTCGCCTTTTTTTGAGAGCATTATGGATCCCCCCAAAGTTTGGCTATGATTTCCATTTAGAATAGCCCTCCGGTCTGCCCTCTGCCCCTCATCTACAGAGCCTCCTCACCCCTACCATGGTGGCTATGTATGCCAAGCTCCTTAGCCAGACTCTTAGCTCCATCTTGTGCCCCTCCCTTGGGGACATCTGAGAGCTTCTGGATACTGTGGTAAGCTTCAGGGTGACAGGGTAGCTGGGGATGCAAGTGTCAGGCTAGACATGCTGCACCATAAGATTATGGTGGGATGGCAGTCTGAGGAGATTTTCCATCTATAGGGAGACAGGAAGATACCATGTCACCCTGGCCTTCTCTTCAACTCACCTTTCACAGAGTTTCCTCTCCTCTTTGCAAGAGGTGTCCAGAGATGGGGGAGGTCAGGACAGAACCGACTGCCTATCTTCCCTCCTCTGTCATCCCTTTCCTCCCTTTAATCCTTCTTGATATATTAGTAGGGATATATTAAATGGGAGCTAATGGGGTTTAGAAATCAACCATATCTCAACCATATAGGGCTTTCATGAACATCGTCTTATTTCATAAACATAAAAATAAGAGATTTTAAATTCAAAGTTCCTTATTGGCCTTTGTGTTGTAGGACGTTCCTGCCATGTTTTCTGCAGTAAATATCCATGGCGAAATGCCCAGAAAAGACAACTCTATCGAAACAGAGGCAGACTGGGGCGCCTGGGTGGCTCAGTTGGTTGGGTGACTGCCTTCGGCTCAGGTCATGATCCCAGGGTCCTGGGATCGAGCCCCGCATCGGGCTCCCTGCTCAGCTGGAAGCCTGCTTCTCCCTCGCCCACTCCCCCTACTTGTGTTCCCCCTCATGCTGTCTCTCTCTCTCTCTCTCTGTCAATTAAATAAATAAATAAAATCTTAAAAAAAAACAAAAAAAAAAGAAACAGAGGCAGACTGTGGTTGCTGATGTCTAGAGGGCAGGTGGCTGGGCAGAGACTGCTTATAGGGAACAGCTTTCTTTTTGGGGTGATGAAAATAGTCTACAGTCGGGATAATTATTGTACAACTCTGTGAATATGCTTAAAGCCATTGAATCACACACTTTAAATGGATGAATTGTATGGTATGTGAATTATATCTTCATAAAGCTGTTATTAAAAAAAAAAAAAAAGCCACGTGGATTGGCCCTGGAGGAAGCTGGCTGCAAGGGAGTATGACTTAAGCGGACTTTAAAAACTATGATATATTCATACAATGGAACATTACACAACAGTGAGGAAGAACAATCTCCTGCTTGTCACAGCAACATGGATATTTCTCAGAGAAATCTCCTACTGAGTGAAAAATGCCAGACCTAAGGAGTACATCCTGTATAACCCCATTCATGTAAACTTCAAAATCAGTCAAAGCTCATCTATGGTGGGGCGCCTGGGTGGCTCAGTCGGTTAAGCGTCTGCCTTCGGCTCAGGTCATAATCCCGGGGTCCTGGGATCGAGCCCCGCATCGGGCTCCCTGCTCGGCGGGAAGCCTGCTTCTCCCTCTCCTTCTGCTGCTCCCCCTGCTTATGTGTGCTCTCTCTCTCAAATAAATAAATAAAATCTTAAAAAAAGCTCATCTATGGTGTTAGATGTCAAGGTAGTGACTGTTTTGGGGAGGGAGTGAGGTGCTGATTATGTTGTTTCTTTTTTTTTTCTCGTTCTTTTATTGAGGTGAAATTCACATAACATAAAATTAGCCATTTAAAAATGTACAATTCAGTGGCATTTAGTAGATTTACAATACTGTGCTACGACCACCTCCATCAAGTTCCAAAACATATTCTCCATCCCAAAGGAGACCCCGTACCTCTGGGGCACTCACTCCTCATTCTCCCCTGCCCCAGCCCCTGGCAGCCAACACTAGGCTTTCTGTCTCTATAGACTTCCCTACTCTGAATACTTCAAATAAAATGGACCATACGATACGTGATGTTTTGTGTCTTTTTTTTTCACTTAACAAAAGGTTTTCTAGGTTCATCCTCATTTTAGCGTGTATCAGTTCTTCATCTTTTTATGGCTGAATAATTTTCCATTATGTCTGTATATCCTATTTTGTTTACCCATTCATCTATCGATGGACTTTTGGGTTGCTTCTGCCATTTGGCTGTTGTTTCTTGATCTGGGTGTGTTTGCTTTGTGAAAATTCACTGAGTTTATAGTTTGTGCACCTTCTCTATAAATATATTTCATCAAAATGTTTACTAAGATAATATCTGTTTACTATTTGCAGAAAAGTACCCCTGTTATACCTGTAAGATGGATTTTGCAATTCCCATTTTGACGAATGAAGAAACTGAGGTCTGAGGGTTTCAGTGACTTGTGGAAGGCCACCTGGTTACAGGTGACAGAACTGGGCTCTAAGTAGGCCTGCTCGGCCACCCGGACTACAACCTCACAGCCTTCCCCTTTTCCCTCAGGCCACGAGCGGAGTTTCCTGTGGAGAAACTTGTTCCTTTTATACAATAGCCACAGTGCTGGAAGACTTTCCATTCCCCACCCGCTCCCCCAAGAGTATCGACTCAGAGGGTCTGCAGTGACCAGTCGTTTTAGGCCTGTCCTAACATTGTGACCACCTCTACCATATGACCATAGAGCCTTCTCTATTGCCAGCACCTTTTTCCAGCTCTAAAATCTCCCAAAGGCTTCAAGAAGGGGAGTGGCATTCGAAATAGACGGATGGTAGTCACCTGTCACTTAACAGCTAAAAATAAAAAAGGGGAGGTGACAGTGATTTGCCCTTGGTGGCATGATACCAGCTGACTGACACATTCTCATTGTGATTTCTAGGGCAAGAAAATATCTCAAGCACGGCTGGCCCTGACATCCAACATGGCAGTAAATTCTGGTCACTCCTTAGTACCGTCTGAACTAGAACAGGGGGTATGCGGCATGTCTCTTGAATACAAAAGACAATGATACACAGTGAAAAAATGAAATCTAGACATGCTTAGCATAGGCTCATTGGATCAATGCCATGTCCAAGGATGACTTTCTCTTCCACCCACAGGATGCGTAAGTAATAAAAGGCTCAGGCCAAGATTCTGCTGGAAAAACACAGGGCTATGTCTGGGCTGAGACTCCGGAGGGGCCTTTCATTTTAAAATGTGTTTTTCAATATAAGCTGACTTGTTGAACTGAATTTGAATTTTAAGTGGAACTTTGAAATCTTCTGAATAGTTATTGGGCCTTCTTGAGGCTTTATTTCCGTTAAGGTCCAGTCTATTCCTAATGTGCTCCTTTTTATGTAGACGTGTATTGTTAAGTGATGAAATAGGGATCCACAAGTTTGGCTTAGTGGTTGGGATGTAAAAAGGTGTCACCATAGAAACCTGAATCTGAATCTTGACACGAACGGTTTGCCTGGGTCAACTCAACGTTTTGAGTTTTTGGCACTTGGCCTTCAGAGGTTCTGGGTGAGAAGGTTTTCCTGCCTCATGAGGGTTGTGCTTACTGAAAAGTGTTCCAGCAGGACTAACCTGCTTTGACATGGGGAAAGCCATTTTTCTCAAGGCCCATGCGAGTATATTGAAGTTGGGACCCCCATTTGTTCAGGGGGAAAAATCTCAATAAATATTAATTATATTTTTTATGCAATTGTAAAATTCAGATGTCTTGAGAGGAAAAGGCGTAGCAGGAAGAAAGTAATAGAACTATTTTTTTTTTTTAAAGATTTTATTCTTAAGTAATCCCTACACACAACGTGGGACTTGAACTCACAACCCTGAGATCAAGAGTTCCATGCTCCACTGACTGAGCCAGCCAGGCACCCCAATAATAGAACTTCTGATTACACCTTCTGAATATTTTATTACTTTTTTAAATTTAAAAAATTTTAAAAATATTTATTTATTTATTTATTTTAGGTGGGGAAGATCAGAGGGAGAGGGAGAGAAAATCTCCGGCAGACTCCGTGCTGAGTGCGGAGCCCAACTCGGGGATCAATCTCACGACTCCGAGATCGGGACTTGAGCCGAAACCAAGAGGTGGAGGCTTAACCGACTCTGCCACCCAGGCACTTTGCAAATACTCACTTTGCGAATATTTTATATGAAAAATTACTTTCACAATAAGGTTAAAATCTTTCTCAGCATCTTTTTCTATCATAAGGACTTCCAAACCAGGGTGTTCCATGTCTACTCAAGATGGGCTTGTTTAATTATTAACAAAAGTATCCATTCAGAAACTTTTACTTTAAGCACCCAGAATTTAAAATTTTATCCTTGAGGGGTGCATGGGTGGCTCAGTCAGTTAAGCATCCGACTCTTGATTTCAGCTCAGGTCATGACCTTGGGGTCGTGAGACTGAGCCCCATATCTGGCTCTGTGCTGGCATGGAGTCTGTTTAAGATTCTCTCTCCCTCTGCTCCCCTCCCAAATAATAAAAATAAAATAAAATTTATCCTTGAGATGTGTCTACTTTCCCAAGTTACTTCTGCCAATTTTAAGCAAAATTTGTCAATGAGTAGGATCTACAGTAAGGGTTAAAGCTGAGGGTAGCATATTCTTTAGGATAAGCTTGGTTTTGTAAGATTTACTAGAGGGGCGCCTGGGTGGCTCAGTCAGTTAATTGTGTGCCTTCAGCTCAGGTCATGGTCAGTCTCAGGTTCTCCGCTCCGCGGGGAGCCTGCTTCTCCCTCTCCCTCTGCCTGCCGCTCCCCCTGCTTGTGCTCTCCACCCTCCTCCCCTGTCAAATGGATAAATAACATCTTGAAAAAAAAGAAAAAAAAAAAGATTTACTAGAAATGGGTACATGAGACTTGAATGCTGATTTTTTTTAGGAGATACAGAAACGATCTCATTATATTTCTCCATTCAAAAATTAAGGAGGAAGGGAATTCTTTGATTTTTAGACAAATGTGTTTTGGGATCTCGGGGGACAAGTTGAGAAAGTTTTCTTTAATTGGATCTGAAATGTAGTGGCTGAGAACAGAGAGAGTGTTACTCATTTAGGAAAAACAGAGACATCTGCTGGTGGATTGGCAGACTTACTTTTCCAGATGCTCCGAAGGCCCCTGAAGGGGTAATATTTGCAAGACAGGGACAAATCTTTTACAATTTATACCGTCTCCTTTCTAAAACAGCTGTTGTGTAATCATGGAATAAGACTGTTCAGGAAAAGGAAATCAAACTTACATATACAGTTTACTGAGTTGTGTTGCTTTGGTAAGATTTTCTCTTGAGTACGTCTGGTTCAGAAGGCCAGAACGCTTTCAGAAAAGGCATGTTTCTGTCTGACTCCTTTTAGTCTGAAGCCTGCAGTGAAAGGCTCTAAGGGCAGCAGATTTGTGAGAAGGGGGTCACTCATTTCTCATCCAGCCGACAAAACATCCCGACCTGTGCAGCTTCTGGAATGGGCAGTGTTTGGCTGGGATCTAACCAATGTCTACTGGCTTGTTTCTTGACTCTCAGTGTGTTATCTTTCAGAAGCATTACCTACTTCTAGGATTGCTATATGGATTAAACAGGATTTTGGGATGCAAAGGTCAAGCACAGTTGAGAAAGGCTCCCAGGACCCTCATAGCCACAGTTACCACATTAAAGCTGGGCAGGAACATCCAAGTTTAGAAATTAGCTCCATTCTCCATCTAGTATTTTCATCTCCCTGCACAAACACACAGTCACCTCAGACTCAACCAACCCCAAACAGAATGCATCACCTCCAACTGCCTCCCTGCCCTCAAGGGCCTTAGGAGCCATTCACAGGAGCCATTCTGGATAAGAAGTTGAGGCATTGGGGCGCCTGGGTGGCTCAGTCATTAAGCGTCTGCCTTCGGCTCAGGTCATAATCTCAGGGTCCTGGGATCGAGTCCCTCATCGGTCTCCCTACTCCGCGGGAGGCCTGCTTCTCCCTCTCCCACTCCCCCTGCTTGTGTTCCCTCTCTTGCTGTCTCTCTCTCTCTCTCTGTCAAATAAATAAATAAATAAACCTTAAAAAAGAAAAAACAAAGAAGTTGAGGCATCTGGTTTGTTGCCAGAACCTGTTCATGTCACTAAGACCATAGGCTGTGGAGTCAAGGCCTCAGTTTTCTCTTCTTTAGAATGGGGACAATAACACCCCTCCCAGGGTTGCTGTGATAATGCACCAAGATGAAGATGAGCTCGCAGGCTCTTAGCCCAGGGCCCAGCCTACAGGAGGACTCAGCATGATTACTTATTTTTTAATAATATGTCTTGCAGCTGGTTCTTTTCTTCTTCCTGTCTACTGCCTCTGGGCCTGGATTAACGCAGCCACCGCCATATTGGTCTCTGGGCCTTTAAGCTGCAGCCCGATCCCGTTCTTCTCACAAGCTGTTGCTAAGCTAATATCCTTTACATTTAGTTCTTTTGGGGCTTTTTCCTAAAAAAGAACAAGAACAGGCTTCTTAAGTAAGCAGCCAACTCCTTCGCCTGGGTCTGAGCCTTTTATAACCTGACTCCACATTATTCAAACTGACTTCTCACTAATCCCTGACGCACAGTCTCTATTCCAGGTAGGAAGGCCCCCTGAGCATACCCTCTCCATTCTGACTCCCAGGCCCTGGTTTACTCTGTTTCCTTGATTCCTTATGCCTCTCTCTCCCACCTCCCAATCTTGCCTGGATTTTATTTTTTTGAAGATTTTATTTTAGGGCGCCTGGATGGCTCAGATGGTTAAGCGTCTCTCTCTGTCTCTCTCTCTCAAATAAATAAGTAGATTTTATCTTATTTATTTGAGAGAGAGAGTGCACGAGCAGAGGGAGGGGTGGAGGGAGAGGGAGAAGCAGACCCCCCACTGAGCAGGGAGCCCTATGTGGGGCTCGATCCCAGGACCCTGAGATCATGACCTGAGCCAAAAGCAGACACTTAATGGACTGAGCCACCCAGGCGCCCTTTGCCTGGATTTTAAGATGCAGCTAAAGTCCTACCTCCACCATGAACTTTTCTCCGGTTCTATGGCCTATAATGGTTTTTCTTATAGGGCTGACTCCTATTGCCCAAATGATTCTAAGCTCCTATTGCATGGGTGGATCCCATCCAGCGACTATTAGTTAGAATTTACTTGTTCTCAAATTTTTCTTATAGGTTCTGTGTAGTAAGGGCCTGTGTCTGTAAAAGGCTCATCGTGGCATTTTATCCTGCTCTAAAAGGATAGTGGTGAAGATTAAATCGGTCAATGGATTCACAGCAAGCGCCTAGCACCTAGAAAGTGTTCAATAAGTGTTAGCTATTATTATTGTTCTGGCACATAAGTAAGGGGTTGATAACAGCTTGTTTGATCATCAACCACGTGCCATGGAGAAGCTATCAGGCACTACTAGGCTTGAGCTCTTCACAGCCATCTGACCCAACACTGTGTATCTCGTAAACAAGACATTAACTCTTTTTTTTTTTTTTTTAAGATTTTATTTATTTGACAGAGAGAGCACAAGCAGAGGGAGAGAGAGGGAGAAGCAGGCTCCCTGCTGAGCAAGGAGCCCGATGTGGGACTCGATCCCAGGACCCTGGGATCATGACCTGGGCCGAAGGCAGCCGCTTAACCAACTGAGCCACCCAGGCATCCCGACATTAACTCATTTGACAAATATTTGTTGAGTGCCTACCAGGTACACTGTAATGTCAGTGCTGGCCTTAACTTAATTTTTACCTATGTGGCCAGCCAGCCATTCACATCCGGAATAAGCAGATAAGTTAAATATATTCATCAAGGAAGCTTCGAATTCAAACCTTGGTTCCAACCATTTGGTCCTGAGCAAATAACCTTTAGTTCCTCTACTGTATAATGAACTCTAAAGTCTGTTTCTCTATTTCACTATCTGTCAAAAGAACAAACTATGGTTTAAATCACAGATCAGGAAAAAAAAAAAAAATCACACATCAGGCAGTTACTGGTCTTCTCTCTCTTCTCTTGTTCACATCAGACCTGGATGTGTGATCTCCTTGTCCTGATCTGACACTTCATGGGCTTGTTCTGTGACTGTGAGTTATTCTAACTGCTACTATTTAGAAAGGGCCTCCAAGCCTCCAAGGAACTCCCCGACCTCATTCATATCATTACCCTTTTTAAATTTTCAGTGAATGGAGGAGATTGGATCTTGTTCCCCAAATGTTATAGGAAAAGAAGGGAAGCCCATACCTAACCCTTTTGTCATCTTCCTCTTCCTAGTCCCCTATTTTCTGCCCTTTCTTAATTAAATTGCATACGTGCACATACACACACATCTACACACAGTTCATTTATGTACTCCTGAGCACAAGGCCTTAAGATCTATTTTTTAAAAACTATCAGTGCCTAGCACCCTCCTAGTTCCGTACACTTGCTCAATTCTGCTTGCCAACAGATGGAAACTGACCTGTCATCATGGAAATGGAATTCTTTGCTTTTCTAGTGGTTTCCACGTGTGGGTGGGCTCTGAACTCTACCCCCACTCTGAGTCAGAATTTCTGGAGGTAGGGCTTGGGAACCTGGACGTTTGACGAGCATCCGGGTAATTTCCCTGCGCACTAAGGTTGTGTGCTGAGCCTGGCCCACGTGTCCAATTCATGTCAATGCGCACCAGCTAGACAAACCCTATTCACTGTTGGTTCAGGGCCATAGCTTCACCGAAAGGGGCAAACCGATGCTATTCGGCTCTGGCTTGTTGGATGGCCCAACTTACCAATGCCGACTTGTTCGATGCCAACTTCCTGTGACTCAGTCCTGAAGCATGGTGTTCCCACACACTCCCTCAGTGGTTTTTGTCACCAATGGGGTCTTCACCTTCTATTCTCGGCTTTTGTAATGCATGGCTTTCCTAATGAGGTTGAAGTTCCTTTGGGTATGAGATCTGCACACCTACGCATGGTCCAGTTGCTTGAATTCCTCAGGAATAGGTTTGAATTCCGGGAGGTAGCATATTCTAGAGCAGATTATGGATTTCAAACTTTTTTGGACCATAACTTCGTGTAAGAAATCCATTTTATGCTGAGACTCAAAGTCCATACAAACACACACAAGTATAAATATGCCCAGTGAACAGACAAATCGATCTATATGCCCTTTGGTATTTTCTATTTATCTCATTAGGAAGATAGTCTTTAGGTACAAAATCCAGGCAGGTCTAGAGTCTCCATCCAGAACCGGATAGAAGCTGCAGTTTTACCCTTCATCATCTTCAAATGAGTTCAGAGGCCACAGTCTCCCTACGCCGTCTACAGAGCCCAGAGATGCGGTTTCTTACTTGCACTCAAGAAAGCCCACCACACTGCTAGCAAGGCAGGGTGACATTCACATGGGCTTCTGGGGCTTAGATGGGGAATTATTTTTAAAATATGCTGCTCCCTCTCAACACACCTTTGGAATATCTGGTGGCAAGTCTTGGGAACAGTAGTCGAATAGCTTCTCAAATAATTCCCCCCCTCCTTACCTGTCCTGGGGACAGGGCAGGGCTTAAACCCTCTGAAAATCCCTGTAGTTGGGAGCCACCTTCATATTTTCCAAGTGGACACAAAGTTGAGAATCTTTCCACTGTTAATAGCAAAGTACTTGCAATGTATACCACAACCAACAGCATGGGATCACACCATGGCTGAAAAGCAGGTTCCATTTGACCTGGCTACACCTTCTCTGTGGGCCCTCCACACCTGCCTCCCAGCCACCAGCCTCCCCTTTCCTCATGCCATTTCCTTTCCCCTCTGAGCTTCCTCTCTTCCTTTCGGAACGGTTCTCACCTTCCACGGTTTCTCCCCCTGAAGCCCACTGGCGCTTTCTGTCTGTGCTGGGGAACTCCCTGCTTGCATGATTGATGGCAAGCCTATGCAACTTAACTCCAAAGGAATGGAGGGAAAAATTAGGTCTTGCTGTTCTTTGGATTTACTGCCATGTCCTAGAAACAGCAAATGCTCAATGAGGATTTCCCCCTACCAGCCAGACTCTGAGGTCGGCACTCACGCCTCCCGCATCCCTCCTCACTTGTAGGCAGGGGCAATGTGGCAAAATGGTCATCGGCACAGACTTGGGAGCTGGGCAGTCCGGTTCAAGTCCCGGCTTTACGTATACCAACACAGAGAGTTCTCGAAGAAAATATTACTAAGGGTTATGAGGGCGAGAAACAAACTATAGGGCAGTGTGTCTACTCTGCTACACTTGTGAGTGAAAGAGCATGTGCACACGTGTTTGTTGATGGCACGGAGTTTCTTTGAGTGAATCCAAAAGAAACTAGCACGAGCAGCTTCCTCTATGGAAGGAGACAAGAAAGGAGTCTTACTTGCTTATTTTTCACTCTACACCTTTTGAATTTAGTTACACGTGCATGTATGGCTAAGTCCACAAGTTTAAACATTCAAAAAATTCCAGTTCTGCGGTTTACTAGCGGTGCGAGTTTTAGAAAGTTGTTTGCTTTTCTGAATCCTCAGTTTTCTCGTCTGTAGAACGGAGCCGAGAAAGCTCACCTGACTGGATTGGGCTGGTTAAATACGGTAATTCATACAAAATCCCCAGCAGACTGCTTGGCACGTGTATTGTGAGAGTTCACAAAATGGTAGTTATTATTCGTTGCCTGCCCCAGGCACTTAGAATCGGCCCCTTGCTCTCTTATTTTAACTCAAAGGCTAGAAGCATGGAAAATCATGGCCACGGTCTGCCTTTGCCACCTCTGTCGTGGCGTTCGGTGGCTTCTAGAAAGTCAGTGCCCAGAGTAGCTCTTGACGCTCTTCATTTCACGCCCTCAAGAAGTCTTCCATTCCCTTTTTACCCTCAAGCTACTCCGAGCTTTGTTCCTTCCAATGTTTGTTCTCTAACTCAATCCCTCACATACGCCTCAGATGACTAATAAGCATTTTAAAAAACTGGAAATTCTTGAATTAAAGCAAAGAGCTTCTACTCCAAGTTACCTGACTTCCAACTGGTGGCTTTTGCCATGGTGAGAGAGCTCTCCAAGCAGTGATTCATTTCAGCTCTTGCTGCTCAAGTCCGCGTAACCTTGTCAGGGGTACTTGTGAGTCAGATCACCGCTCTGTCTTAATTAACTTGTTGTTGTTGTTGTTGTTAAAGTGGTTACAAACTGATTTACTTGCTTTACCCGAAGTGACGGGACATAAACAGAAGGTCGAACTTCAAGGGGTTAGAGGTTGGTGCAAAATGATTGTCAACTCCTGCTGGGCCAGTTTTCTCCTGAAAACCTTATGGTAGTGGCGGCCATATTGAAGCGGGTTCCTTTCCAGAGTCTTGCTCAAGGACCATCTTATTCAAGCACAAGATGTATTCTAACTTGGAATGGAGGGCAGGGGAGTGTAGAAGGATAATATTACATGCTCGTACTTCATCACATTAAAACACAGTAATGGCCCACCATTTATTGAACGCTTACAATGCACCAGACCCTGGGCTGAGCACTTAGTTTAGTTTTTGCCCTCAATCTACAAGGATTTGTCCCCATTTTACAGATAAGGGAATTAAGTGATTCCCCTGAGAATATCCCGAGTGCCAGGACATCTACCCCGACCACTGGCCACAGAGCACATGCTCTCAACTACCATCTAGATCAGGGATCCAAAAACCTTTTCTATGAAGGACCACATAATAAATATTTTAGGCTTTGAGAGTGGAAAGCAGTCACAGATAATATGTAAACAAATGAGTGTGGCTGTGTTCCAATAAAACTTTATTTATGAGTAATGCAATTTGAATTTCATACAATTCTCATATGGCAGGGAGTATTCTTCTTTTGATTTTATCCCCCACCATTACAAAAAGTCAAAACCATTCCTAGCTCATAGGTACAGAACAGGTGGTGGACCTGATTTAGCCCGAGGACCCTAGTTTACCATCTCCTATTTTAGATCGCTGAAAACGGGACCAGTTGTGGGAGAATGAAAAATGTCTATAATAGGCTTGCTTAATCTATTCTAGATCCTTCAGGACTTCAACCAGGGCCCAGGTGAAGAGATGGGGAGAAATGTGGCCTCCCCTGTCTGCCTTAATTCTCATGCTTGCAGTTTATTTTGTCACTTTTCACCAGAAGCCACTCTCTCAACACCCAGAGCCTCCCCGCTCTCCTGGGGTGCTCAGAGACCCTAGTGGGTCCCCTGCTTAGACTGCCCCCCCACCCCCGGCAGTTTTCCTGCCCCCTTGTCCCCTGCCTTCCATTTCCTCAGGGAATCTGGCATAGGCTAAATTGCTTTTAAAAAATTTGCCTTAATGCATTTGCCTTTCTGGACAGGGCAGTTCAAAGATAGGACTCTCTGAAGCATTCAGTCTGGGATGATGGGTGAGGTGCATTGGGGATGGGGGAGGGAACGTTTCAAGAAAGAGATTCTTATGACCTTCAAAATCACACCTAGACAGAGCCATAGGTGAGGCCGGCCCTGACCAGAGAATCCTGGGGCTTCCCAGGCCCCTTGACGAAGTTTGGATGTGGATAAGTGATGGGCTACTGGGGACATCCTGTGAAAACCCTCAGAAGCTCTTTACCAGACAGGCTGAAGTGGCCGAGTTGGTTCTGAACTCACAGCTCTGATTGATTGATGTGATTGACGAGCTGAGGGCCAGATGCAGGAGGCTTGCCTTACTTCCTTGGTCCCTTAGTCAGATTTCCTCCATGGTAACAACCATTCCAGATGCCCACCTCTGTGGCCAGACGACCCATGGGAAGATGTTGCATCAGCTTTGTGGTCCTTTCAATTCCATCTGGCGGTTCTCAAATACCATATGTGGTAGAGGTTGTCGGAAGCCCTGGACAGAGCAGAGGAGCAGAACGCCAGTCTTCTGGAAGAGGAGCATGCTTCCCTGGCTGTTTTGTGTTTCCTGAGCTTTCTTGTGATTGCTCGTACTCCCCCCACCACTCCAAATATGAGTTATTGATATTTAATCTTATGTCAACTACAAATATGTTTCTGAGCCTACCAGATTCATCTGCATCTCTTTTAGCCCCTTGTCAACCTCACAAGAATAAAAATAGGTCCTTGTCATAAGCCTTTCTGGGAAGGTGGGAGAATACCTTTTATGATGGATCCATCTTAGACCCTATGGCCGTACAGAGCTTTTTCTGTAGTATTCCTGTGGTAATTTCAACTGGGGGAGGAAAATATTCAGCAAGCCCATGTTTAAGGAATAGCAAGATAGGAAGAAATGACTCACCATTATTCTCACAGAGGTCGACTTTCCCAGGGAAATGCCCTTTTTTGTCAAAAGGCTTATTTTTTTCTTCTCAGCTAAGTGTATATGTGCATATATGTGGTGTGTGTATGTGTTTGGAACTGGGAAAACATTGGAATGAACAGTTGATTTTTATTTCCTTAGGTGTTTTTTTTTGTTGTTTTTTTCTGTTCTCAGATTAGGCAGTTTGTAGGTAGTCTTTATAATCCCAGAAATCTTCTTTTATGGGGAGGAAAAAAAAGTAAAATGAATAGTTAGCCTGGATATTATTTGGTATTCTCACATAGCTTCAGGAAGGAAATATGTATAGTAAGTATCTATCTTTGATCCCTTTTACCTCCAGGGTCAAGTTTGGCTTTCAGATGTGCCCTATAATATCTTTATATTAATACACTGTATTCAAAACCCTCCAATATTTGAACAACATTCCAAAGCAGATAGTGTGTGGGAAGTGTATTTGGCCTTTGTGTCTGTCTCAGAGGTGTGGGTTTAGATGGATTGATTAATTCAGAATGTTAAGGCTAATAATGACGTTTTGGATTCTGAGTTTGGAGCTCTCTATATAGACTTTTTGCTGCTGAAATTTGGTGGCTCCATTCACTCCATGTAGCTTTTTAAAGACCTGTACTCTTTTGCTACACCCACAGATTGGAATTTCTCTTCTTGTCTGAACAGAGGAAGGGAGCAGTGAATACACAGGCAAGATGAAGCACGTGAGCGGGCAGCCCACTCACACGAATCACTTTCAGACAGCCCAAATTCTAAAAGAATGTCTAAAAGAGGTGTGGGCATTATTTAAATTTGTTTCAATTCAGTCTCCTACATAATCAGTCTAAGGACAGTGCTGTTGCTATGGTGATGTCCCTTACACATTTGGGAGGATGATCAGAGCTATAACGGTATATGATAACGAATACCATTTATTGAGCATCTACCACAGACTAAGAAGCTATGCATGTTATCTCTTCGGCCTCCACAACAAAGCCACGAGGTGGTATTTTCTTCATTTTGCAGATGAGGAAACTGAGGCTAAGAGCTAGTGAGTTGCAGAGCCGCATTTTTGCTCAGGACTGGGGACTGCAGCGGTCCGCGCTCTTTCCGCTCCATGACCCGGCGCCGCCTGATCCCGCCAACACGGCGCATGCGCGAGGCTCGCGGCGCCCCGGGAGTGTCGGTTCTCCTTTGTCTGCGGCGGGGGCTCCGCGCATCGGGCTCTGAAGCAGCCCGCTTTTGTTTTCCTGTCTGTTGCATTGTTTGCGAGACCTTTACTCACTCCTTGAGTGGTTTGCTCAGAGCACAGTAAAAGAGGTGTTTGGTGTTACCGAAATTTATGTTCACCGTCTTGTGACATGAAATGGTTCATGGGGCTAAGACAAAAAAGCTGGGTAACAGAGCAGCGGAATTGTGTGCAAGGACTAACATTTAATAAATTGTTACAGAAGCACTTCAAAACGTAGTGAGTTATGTGAGTTGAAAGAACCAAATACGTGGATCTGAGCAATGTAGAGACTTCTCAGAGGTTGTAACAACAGTGAAGTGATGATAGCACAAATCCCTTGACTCTCTCCTGCCTCTGATTTTTATTTTATAATGCATTCTTTGAGAGTTCATTATTTTTAATAATATCTTACTCTATTGAAAATGATTCTTCTTTTCCTATCATACATGATTGTCTTTAAATTGCTCTCTTTTTTCCCATTTAAGATGCATGTTTTTATTGAAGTTAAAAAAAAAAAATTTGTAACCAGACAGAAAGAGTAAAGTAGACAAGAATGTTATAATCTGACTATATAATATCTTCTCATTCTTGGAGGATCACTAAAATATAACAAGGGATTTTCTCTATGCTAATTATAAGGTTGTCCAGTTAAACCATTATTTAGTATCTTCAACAGGTTAACCTCTTAACTATTTAGAGTTTCTTCTCAGAAACATTCATATATTATACAGGAAACATTCATAGTTTATTTGGGAAACATTCATATCCATAAGAAAGCAGAGGGGACCGAAACTGGAGAGGAATACTAAAGTCTATGTGAGAGGTGACGAAAGGACTGATTTTTAAAATTGCAAACCACCACCTAGATCTACCATTTAAATTGCTCTTAAAAAGACCTGGTGTGGGGGGGGCGTGCCTGGGTGCAGTCATTGAGCGTCTGCCTTCAGCTCAGGTCATGATCCCAGGGTCCTGGGATCAAGCCCTGCATCGGGCTCTCTGCTCTGCGGGAAGCCTGCTTCTCCCTCTCCCACTCCCCCTGCTTGTGTTCCCTCTCTCACTGTGTCTCTCTCTGTCAAATAAATAAAATCTTAAAAAAAAAAAAAAAAGAACTGGGAAGGAATACTATTTCAGAGAAGAGTTTCCAGAAATCTCCCCCATGACACTATTTCCTTGTTAATAAACACTGTCGAGGAAGTTGGGACGACCCCTTCAGAGCTTATAAATTATCCAGAATATTGAATTAGAGTCCGAAACAAAGTGACTAAAATCGAGTTGTGAGAGATGAAGATATGTGAAGAAGAAGGAATTTTGAGTTTGCTTGGTCATTTTATTTTTAAAGATGCATTTAAATGACAAAGCATCTGTATCAGGTTACCTCGTTTTGTTTTTGACAATTATTTAAATTTCCTAAATACTCTAATAAAAGCTAGCATCCTAAATACCGCAAGTTTGAGTCCTTCCTTTCTTCTTTTTCTTTCCCTCCTCTTACCCTGTCTCCTCTTCTTCCTCCTTGTAATCACAAGGCATCATTCCCTGGTGGGAATGAGACAAGCATTTGAAAAAATATATTAATCTTTTTAATTTGCTTAGAGATGTCATTTGAAGTGAAGTTTCCATACTTTTCTTCCTTTATACCAAAAAATAAAATGTTTATCTTGAAGCGAGTCTTGTTGAAGTCTAAAAGACAGAGAGACCTATTTTAGCTATACGGTATTTTTATAGAGACTCTGATAGCAAATGAATTGAGGGAAATGCTAATTGATGCACTGTGGAAATGTAATGTTATTGTCTTGCTGTCAATGTAACCTGGAGTGATATATAGCCACCTCTCCCTGGCATGGGAGATTAATGAAATGACTCTAATTTTGGCAACCCTTGCACATGGAGGGTGGGTAACATAACTCTAAGTTGATTTGCGCAGAGGGCGGAGCCAGCTTGAAACAGCACATCATAGCTTCGAGTCGGTTTGGTGACATTCGTGGGTCTATCCGGTGCAGGCTGTCCTGAGCCTCCTCCGTCTCTTTCCCAGCCTGTACCAAGATGGCGCCGACTGCAGTCAAACTCACATCCCCTATCAGATGATAGGTCCTTTCAACGACTGTGTTTGCCCGTTAATAAACAGTTACTTGGTACTTTGATCTACTTTAAAAGAATAAATGCATGCTGTGTTTTGTTAAGATTCAAATGTTTTTTGGCTACAGTTTCACGTCCCCCTCTCAGGGTGCTTTGCTTCTGTGGTAGCTAAGACAATGGGCTTTGGAGGAAGACTGACTGGGGGTTCAAATTCTCCCCTAGCACCACTTCATAGAGGCGTTAAGAGTGATTACGTGAGGCATGTGTGTGGTAGAACACTGTGCCTGGCACAGAGTAAAATTCTTTTTATTCATTTTTTTTAAACAGAACCTCCTCAGTGTTGTGGTTCAATGATTTTCTCTAAACAGCCTATATTAACAGAGACCATCGATCATCAATGGCCACCAACATCACAGAAAGAGACAACCAGACACCATGACGCTTCTGATGGAAGCACATGACACCTCTAATAAAGTGGTCTTGTCAAAAAAATCAAACCTGAATCTAATCAGGGCTCCATCTAACCATCACCTCTCAGAAAATAATAGGGCACAGAGGGCAAAACCCAGAATGTGGGAAACTCTAGGACAAATGACTCTATGTCTTCAATAACCGAATAGCCAGGAAAATTAAAGTGGAGGAGGGGCGCCTATAGACTAAAAAAAGACTCAAAAGCCACGACAACCAGCTGTAACATGTGGACCTTATTTAGATGATTTGAACAGACTGTAAAAAAAGGCATTTAGGAGACGACTAGGAAAAATGAACACTGTGTGGACGCTTGATGAAATTAAAGAATTATTGTTAATTTTTTAGTGGTGATAATGGTTTTGGATTCGTACTTTTTTTAAAGCTTATTTTTAGAAATGTGTACTTAAATAGTTTAGAAATATGCACTTAAATATTCACTTAAAATTTATGGGTGAAATGATATGATGCCCAAGTATATATGAAACAAGAGTGGCCTGAGGTGGTAATTCTTGAAGCTCCATGATGGGTAGAGATGGGGATATATTATACTGTTCTCTCTACTTTTATGTATGTTGAAATACTCCTTGAGAAGAACTAAAAATGAATCAGAAGAAAGCAAAACAGTAACAATCACTAAAACCAAAAACTCTGCCAAAATCTAGCGGGCATTCAATCTAAAGCAACAAATTCCCAGTGTCCCTTAGCAGCTGATCCTTTCCACCCAAATCATGGTGCCTATTTCTAGGTCATTGATTACAAGAGGCTTCCTTACTCAGGTGGGTGATTTCTCCCTACATGGTTTATTATCTTTAACAGAATTTGAGAAAATGGCTGTTTCAAGTTGGTTTCTGTCACCTGGCTCTGAGGTCAAATACTGCTATCAGGAGTTGACAGTTGCTATTTGGCTCAAAGTACTTGAGGTCATGGTCATTCCATTATCTTTCTAAGACTGCAATTTTTGAACATGCCTTTACTGGATATCAGGTGCTCAGTTGGCCATTTTTTTAATAGATGACATCAATATCAAGTGGCATATAAAAGCTATCCCAAACTATGATTGCCTTATTAATCAATTCGTAAAATTAATCAGGAAAATGTTCAGGGATCTGTTAATGTAGTAATTAGGAAATAAATCTAAAACCTACTTCTGTTGGATAAGTAGGCTTTTAGAAAGGTGTGGTGATAAAGTTCCAACAAACAAATGCATCTTATTATTTAATTTGCTCTTCTCCCTCTTGACCTATACTTTTTGCTCTGTGGCAATGTCTCCAGTTAACAACTAAAAATATTTCTCTTTTCTGAGTGAGGCTAGCCGTAATTTGACAGCCCAGATTCCTTTCATTATTCTTTTCTTCTATCTTAGAGAAGCTGAGCTTATGATTTCAAGGTTATTGAAAGAAATCCGGAGCTAAAAGATTAGATATATATATTTTGAATTTTTAAAAATCATTTCATATAAATACGATTCTTTCTTTATGCCATCACATTTAATCAATATGGGCAACATGAATCTTTCAGAAGCAGTAATCAGTTTATCAGGACTCTGGACCAAACCATTTACTGTTAAATGAAGGAAAAATATTTATCTTATTAAAATCACTGTACTGGAGAATTCAAATTAGTGATTAAAAATCCATGGCCCCATTAAAAGTTGAGAAGAATGATATTTGACCAGAGAAAGAATGGGGTGAGCATAATTGCTATAATTCACTGGAAATTCCACATATTTTATGAAGGATATTAAATTTCAATATGAAGTTGGAATCTAAGAAAGAGTTTCTGATCCCTGCCAGCTCTGCAAGTTTCTAGAGCTGCAGAACACTGTGTCACTCTCCTCCACAAAGTGTACTGTATTTGTGTTCCTGGTTCCTGATATCAACCCAAATGCATGTTGGTAGTTTCCTTCACCTTCTGACAGTGATCTCAGGGCCAGCTTGGACAAACATGGGGACAGACTAGGAGTCTCCTTTCTCTGTTTGTCTAATTCCTCTACATTCTGCAGGAGCCGAACGTCTAAATGTTGTTTCTTCTGTGAAGTTTTCTACTTTGCTAACCACCTCCCTACCCCCGCAGCTGAATGACTCTCACCCTCAGCACTTAATCTGTTGTCTAAACACTGCAAAACTGAGATAATCCCCAAACTCAGCCCTGAGCTCCCTCAAGGTCTCCTGAGTTGCTCCTCTTGGCTACTCTAAGGGGCCTTCACCGATGTTTATTGAACAAAGGTGTTTCCTGTTTCCGCTTTGGCCTCTGTTTCTCTTCTGAGCCTCTTTATTTGCATTTGGATGTTGCCTTTGCTTTATACAGGACTTTCCTTTCAATGATCCCTTTAGCACCTTGTACCAACCCTGAGAAATGGATAAAGTAGCTATAGTCCTGAGTTTACAGTCGTGGACAATTTATCCAAGGTCCTACACTCAATTTGTGGAAGAAATATGACTGCTACCCACACCTTTCTGTTCTCCGAGGATAGGTGTTTTGTTTTGTTTTGTTTTTTGTTTGTACTGAGCAGCTGTCAAAGTAATTTAAATATTAATAATATCTCTTACATCTTCCCCGCTCGTGAGAAATAAGAATCCAACCGTGGCTCATTCCTCCACGTCAATCCTCTGGCTGACTTTGGAGCTTTGCACGAAATCTCAGGGAGGCCCTGGGCCTCAGCTCTCCCTGGGGGATCCTGAGGCTCCCCCAAGGGGGAGGCATCCTGACACCTGGGTGAATCACCTCTGAACACTCTTGAGTTTTCAGGCTTGAGGTGCTACCTTGATGAGAGTAGGATTCACAGTGGGGAAAGGAAACTCCATCCCAGTTTCTTGCATTTCTCTTTCTGATTCACTGTACCTTGGAGTCAGGAGTATTTTCCCCAGAGTGTGTCACTAAAATGTGACAAATGGATAATCTCCATTTCATAAGTCGGTGGCTGTGACCTGAACAGAGTGGCCGAGTCCTTTACAAAAGAGAATTACTCAGGCGGGCAGTCACTGGCTCAGGTCCGAAATCAGCAGCCTGCCCTGTCTTTTGGGGTACCGATGGGACTGATGTCTCAAGGCTGAAGTTCGATGTGTTTTCTATGAACACACTCCCATCTGACTATAAAGAATTAGAGCAAGGACTCCATGCGTAATTCGCACATGACTCTGCATATTGGTTTACAATAATCATGGAATAAAAATTGCTTCGCCGAGAGATGCCATGCAGCACTGTTTAGCAGCTTGCTTCCAATATTGCATTTACAAAAATTACATATTTCATATAATCAGGCCTGTCTCTTACTTAATCATCCCACACATCATATAAATCTTTAAAATGGACAGGTCTATAAATCACTAGCTTTTTTCATTTACCACTTATTCTAAGCCAGGCAGTTTCTTATTTAAATTGCCATACGAATAAATCTAATAATCCTTATTCACTTACATCATCTCAAACTTTAAATCTTATTCCGGCTGAGGTCATAAGTGAAATCAGTATTGAGGGCAAAACTAGCAGCTGTAACAACTATAATGGCTTGGCAAATTATATTAAAGGGCCCAAATAACATTAAAAAAAATGAGGAAGAATTGCATTACATTATGAAAGTGTGATCTGCTGAATCAGGCCACTGCGGGGCCTCAACAGGGCTCCGGCATGGGCTGTAGCTTCCGTGCAGGGCTTTGTGTACGGAATTGGAAGAGGGGGAGGCTTGCCTAAATCCTCTTATTTACACACCTTGATTAAAAGCTAGATCAGGATTTCTCAACCTTGGCACTAATGACGTTTTGGTTCAGACAAGTCTTCATCCAGGGGGCCTGTCCTGTGCAGAGCCAGATGTTGAGCAGCGCTGCGTCTCTCTCCCTGCTAAATGCCAGGAGGGCACCCCTGCTCCCGACTTGTGGCAACCAAACATGTCTCCAGACATTGCCAAATGTCCCCTGGGGGAAAATCACCCCTGTTGATAACTACTGGTCTAACTGATCAGACGGGATTGAATTTGGGCCACTCCCAGGGAGCATCCAGGGAGGTTCTGGTGGCTCCCGGTCCTGTAAGGGGACCGCCCCACACTGGGCTTCCTTCCTTACCTTCTGTCCACTGTAGTGGAGGAGCAGAGGGTCCAACGTGGTTCTCAGACTCACTGAAGGGTGGTCAGGGGAGAAAGAACCACGACAGGGAGAGTAGAAAGAACAGTCGGTGAACAGGAAAACTCTCCCAACTCCCAGGTTCAGGACAGACTCTTTCCTCGCCTTTCCCAGTCAAATGAGCAGCCTGCATCTCTACCGTTCATGAGAGCGCAAGGGCATCACAGACCCGACATTCACAGCAACTACGTCAGCAGGGCTGCAGGATAACGATTACTTTTGTCTGCATCTTAAATGGTCCAGAAAAGTTGTGGGATTTCGTAATGATCAAAGGAAAATGGCGTATGTTTGTAAAGGGGACGTTCAAATCTCAATAACTGGCTTTGGAGAAACTTAGCATTATCAGGCCTGTACAAATGTTGAGAATGAGGAATCTGGTTTCCTCTCTTCTTATGGTTGGCAGATTGTATCTTATAATAGCTGGCAGAGATGCCGATAGTTCATCTTCAAGCAGTGGAAGGAACTGGCTGCAATTAGTTTTCCCAGAAAGATTCTGCCAGGTCTTTGACAGAATAAGGAGTTATTCCCTATATAAATCATTCTTGCTCTGCCATCTTAAATGCACATGCTTTTCTAGAAGGGCATCCATCTTGTATCACCCAAGCCTAAATAAAGCAAACAGTGCCATTATAATTTGGAGATGAGACTCACTGACAGCTCCATGTAACAGAATGCTGGGGGGGTGGGGGAGTGGGGGGGTGGGGGGGAGGCATTTGTAATTATGAGTTGGCAGCACTTCATGTCAAACTAATGGGAACAATGATATCATTTATACTGGGGACCCAAAAGACAGAACCAGGAAACAATATCAGAATGAAATTTGTTGTGTCCAGGAGCTCTCCCTTCTGAAACGTTTTGGATCAGCATGGAGAACGGCAGAGCCATTCCATTGTCTTAAGCCTATGGTGACTTCAGAGTCACCACGTTGTCAAGTTGATTCGTTTTGTATAGGAAAGAGGTTATTAATCCAGCTCAATTTTACCCATAATTTTTGGAAACTTACTCCATCTTTCCCTTCTATTTCTCTGTATAAAATACAATTTTCATTCATGTTCTTTAGAGATGAGTTGAAAGCTCTCAGTGACTTTGTTTAGTCATACGGTGGAAGACACAGATTATGTGTCTTCCCACCTAATTAGAATGTTCCAGAATGCCTGCTATTTAAGGTGGCATTGTTACTTCAAACGCAGAGTATAAATCTCCCTCGTAGCCCATTTTCCCTGAGTAGATGGAGACAGGACGAGAAAGCAGGGAGTATCAGATGCTGCCCTGGTGTGGCCAGGCCCCAATTCCATGGTCAAGTTGCTATCGCGGTCTCTATCTTATCTTTCTGCTGACCATGAAGAGTAGCAGTTCTTAGCATTTGTGCTTTCAGAGTGGTTTCTGCATCTTAGTGAAACACACTAATGTATTTTTCAAGCTGCAGCACTAATACTCTGTAACTCAGAGGCTTGGGATAAGGGGGACAGATGTTAAGACAGGATTTCCTGGCCTCTAAATAGCAGCATCTATGGGCTCTGCTCGGTACCACGGTGCTGAAACCCCTCACCCAAGGTTTCATGTCCTCAGTGTGGGGAGCATGTTTTATTTGAGAAAGCTCTTTCTCAAAATAAACTTCCAAGGGTAAAGCCATCTCCTTTATAGGAGTGCATTAAGTACTTTTAAATCAGACATGCAGTCAGCTGTGTGAACCACATACTCACAGTCACTGTCTTATCGAGGAGGATGATTGAGCTGATGCCTATTTTGATGACACATCATTTTGTGTCTCACATAAAAATATTTTGCATTGTTAATGACTTTTTTTATTCTAGGAGAGGAAAACATTTATAGGGCAATATTGGTCTGTTTTTCTCTGTAATCACTAATGCCTGATGGGAGATATTCATGGTCTGAAGTTGGTCCCCTGAACCAATATGGCGGGATGACGCCCACTAGAAGATTTCACTCCAGAGGCCCACAGATGGCATCATAGCTGAAAAATGGGCTACGAGGTCCAGACTGCTTGCTATTGACGGCAGAGACTGTCTTTTTCATTACCCATGCCTACTCCCGTGCCTATTAAATATAATAACAACAATACCTTTCATTAAGCACTATTATGTACCAGGAACAGGGCTAACCCCATTACGTGTATCTCATTTAATCTTGCGGCAGCTCCATGAGGTCCTGAGCTGGTTGCTTGCCTATTTGCTCCCAGATCCATCTCTGCCCTTCTCTTGCTCTGCTCTGTACCCCGTTTCCCAGGTTACTTGGCTTTGAGTTAGGTTGAACCACGAAGAGACAAAGGTATAAGCTGGCGGGCAGAAAGGGGGAAAAGGTGAGAGTATTTCTCCTTTACTTTTTAAAAAAAGATTTTATTTACTTATTTGAGAAAGAGAGAGAGAGAGAGAGAGAGAGCACGAGTCGGTGGGGAGGGGCAGAGGGAGAGGGAGAAGCAGACTCCCCACTGAGCAGGGAGCCGGATGCGGGGCTTGGTCCCAGGACCCTAGGATCATGAGCGAGCTGAAGACAGATGCTCAACCAACTGAGCCACCCAGGTACCCCCAGTATTTTTCCTTTCTTGCTCTGATGCAGGTGGTGGCCCTGGCTTCTGGGCAGGCAGGTGTCCTTACCTGCCCTGACACTATCTAGATGTGGTAGTGGCTTCCTGGTCTCTGGATTGCCTCAGTATCTTATTTGGCTTCTCAGCCCTTCCATCACCCAGGTAACCAATTCTCCATATTAAGTGCCCTGTCTCTGAGATGTCTGGAGTGATGCTTCTGTCCTGATTGGAGTCTGACTGACAGAGGTAAGTACTACAGTACTCATGTTCCCCACACGAGGAAACCAGGGCTCAGAGGCATTAAGAAGTGTGCCTAAATTAGATCATCAGCCCATGCCTCTTATCCAGGAAATAATCCTGCCTCAATATACAAATAAAAAGTCATTGAGTGATTAACAAAGCAACTCTTGAACTTGGGTTCATGGTTCATGGCACTAAGAAAGCATCTCCTATACCTGCATTGCTAGGCCATTCGAGAAGACCTCTGTTCTAGTCTCATTTATTTCTTCCTCTAGCAAGTTGTGTGACTTTGGAGACATTCCTTAACCATCATAAAACTGCCTTGATCATCTCACAGAATGATTCAAATAAAAAATACAAAGCAAATGGGAAGTGAGACTTAGCAATTTGGGTTCTTCCAAGAAACCATGCCCTGCAGGCTGGATCTTAATTGTACCATAAAGTTTATATGGTACCTGTGTAGGAGATGCTACATATCTCGTTTTGGTTCAACCACAAGTTCAACAAATATTTTCAAATGCCCATTATGTGCCAGGCATTATTCCAGGCTCTTGGGGTTTAGCTGTGAACAAAACAGACAAAACCCACGGCCCACAAACACAGTCCATGTTCTCTTTTGTTTTAAGTGCCCATGATGTTAGAAATACTGTTCCTTAGGGCCTCAAGGTGTCATACAGTTGTTGACCAAGGGTATTCTTTCTAAAGATGTGGCACCACTTACCGTCTGTGTCACCTTGGGCAAGTCATTTAACTTCTCTAGACCTCAGTTTCTGCATCTGAAAAATGGAAATGGCAATACTGGTAAGCCTAATGCATGGGGTTATCAAGGAGATGAAATGACAATGCATGTAAGTCCTAGGAATGGTGAGAACCGCTAATGTATTATTTTTACTTCATGATGATTCATTGAGACAGCAAATTTCATGAACTTCCCTCAGGCCAACTCTTAAAGCTTTAAAAATAATGGTTCCGTTAATGTGGAACACTGATGATTTTTCTTACAATTTCCCCCTTTGGATTTTTTTCCTTCTCATTATTAGAAAATGTCCCCCTCTCTCTTTTCCTGTGACTCTCTTATGCTCTGTGCTGAATAATTCCTCTTCTTCTGAGGTACTGACATGACTGAATATGCCCTTTTAGAAGAGCCTAGGCAGTTAGGAACCACCAATAAGATTTTATTGTAATTTAACTCAGTCCAAGGGGCTTTTATTAAGTATCTACCATGGGCATCTGAATTGCTGAGGGAGACGTAGGGCCTGATCTATGCTGAGGTAACAGGAAGGGGAGTCAAATTTAGTCAGGAATTACATGGAGTGTAACTGTCTTTAGCCATCTTTACAATCTATATTTGCCAATTATTTTCTTTACTTTGTTAGTCATCCACCTTGTACCAGTTTTTCATTCACTCTACAATCAACACCTACTATGTATTTAGGCACTTCACTGGGTTCTTGGGGGTCTGGTGGTGAGCAAACAGTCATGGTTCCTGCCATTACTAACATCTGAGAGGTTGGGGAGTGTACCTGGTTGTACAAAAGAACATTCTCTTACATAAGAAGAGTAGCCCTTCCATGTACGCCCTCCAAACACACACAGTTAGTTTATGGGAAGGCCCACAAGGTTTATGGAGAGATCACTCAGCTCTAGTAAGACCACCCAATATGAAAGAGAACTTTGCAAGGCATCACATTGACAGTGTCCCAGGATCCTCAAAAGTTCTTCCTTCTTGGGAGCAGCAGGAGGGGCTTTGGCACCCTGTCCATGTCCATGTCTCCAGCTGTGAAGAGAATGCAGGTGACCTGAAGATGGTGTTCTCGATGGTGGATGGAGGGCAGGGGAGTCTCGAAGCAGCTGCTGAAGCCAGATTAGTGCTGATGGGTTAGAAAGTGGTCTCCCTCCGAGTGCTGGAATCCAATAGGATACATTAATCTCCTTGGGGACAAATGAAATTAATCCTCTTTCCAGATGGCAGCAAAGTGACAAGAGTTCGGAGATTAAAAGAGATTGCGAGGTTGTAGGGTGACAGCACCATCAATTGGGTTACGAAACCCAGCACTCTATTCCCACCAAAGGCAAATGGCACCATTTCATTTTTGCAAGTCTGATGGGTTTGGGATTCTGGAGAAAAGCCCGTTTCAATGGACTTTCCTCTGATTTAACTCCTTTCCACTTTAGAATTTCTACTTAGAAGAGACTGTTCTCATTTATGTGTTAAATGCTATTTATATATTGATCTCTTTATGTCAAACTCTTCCCTGATATTATCATTTTTTTTCTATTGACTTCCATAAGACAGCACTGCTGTCGTGCTTCTGGGGAAGTCAGATTGTGAGATGGAGATCTTTAGACCCCCGTGTCAACCAGTCAGCTTGATGCAAGCTGCCCATGACCTTGGACAAAGTGGCTTTCCTCAGCTGAGGCAACAGAGAGCTGTCAGCCTGCAACGTTCCCTGGGGAATAAGCCCTTGGGTCCAGAGGGGGAAATGTGGGTGGCCCAGCACAGCATTCATGACCGACACGTAGCAGAGGCCTTCAAGATAACCTGCACTTTTGGAACTTCCTGACTTCATCAATGACTTCATTATCACCTCATCCAAAGGCATCCTTGGTCATCCTTTATCTCTTAGTACCATTTCACAGGTGCTTCTCCATCCCTGTCAATAATTTGCTTCTCTTCCTAACCTTCTAATTCTTCCCTCTTTCACTGGCCTCTTTGCTGATCTATAACTCTGGTTGCATCTCCTGAGACCCATCCTCAGAGCTTCTTCCAGCCACTTCTCTTTCGATTACCTCAGTCATCTCCATGGCTTCGAGGATGGTCCTGCTAGGCAGGGATTCCAAATCCAGGTGGAATCCCTCATCTCTCTTCTGAGCTCAAGTCTGACATCCCTAACCTGTCTGTTTCAAATTCAGCATGCCTCAGGTCAAACCTGCCTTGTTGCTCAAACCAATTTCCCTTCCTGACTTCTCTTTTCCTCCCATCTTACTGTTTTCCTAATCACTATGCTTGAGACTTCACATTCATTTTGAATCCCTTCCCACAACCCATTTACCACCTTCTTGTCACCAAATCTGGTATGCATCAGTCAGAAACACCTGCCCTTTTTATTCCATTTCCATGACTATTTGTTCAAATTATTACCACATCACATCCGGACTACTGCAGTAGTAAAGATAGTAATGGTGTGACTTTGGAGACATTCCTTCTGTCTACATAGTGTTTATAAAGTGCCTGGCACTGATCTAAGCATTTCAGACATAACATTAACACAGTTATTCCTCGTAACAATCTTGTGAGGTAGGTAGATTATTAGACCCATCCTGCAGAAGACAAAACTGAGGAACTGAGAGATTAGTAACATGCCCGAGGTCAAACAGCTAGTAAGTGATGGTGTCAGAATTATGAGTCCCCGCAGTCTGGCTCTAGACCATTAAGCTAAATTGCCTTAAGCTGGGGCTTGGCTGCTGGCGACATCATCTTTTCATCATCGTCATCTTCGTCAGCATCATTCTTGCCTACCCAGCTTAGCAGTTACTCACTGCCTCCTGTCTTCCTTACGTTTAAGGGGTGTCTATCTTATTTCCCCGAGTTGACTGAAAGCTCTCTGAGTGCAGAGATCCTATCTTAATCTTTGAACCTGTCCCAAATAACAGGAATTTGGTAAACACAATTGATTGAATTGTTTGAATACCGCGTCAACAGCCTCCTAATGGGTGTCATTTCCCACATGCAGTTAATTCTCCCTGTCACACACAGAATGACTTATTTATTTATTTTAAGATTTTATTTATTTATTTATTTATTTATTTATTTATTTATTTATTTATTTACTGACAGAGAGATAGAGAGAGCCAGAATGTACAAGCAGGGGGAGTGGCAGAGGGAGAAGAAGTGGGCTCCCTGCTCAGGGATGTGGGGCTCGATCCCAGGATCCTGGGATCATGACCTGAGCCAAAGGCAGTAGCTTAACTGACTGAGCCACCCAGGCGCTCCAGAATGACCTATTTAAAATGGAAAGTAGATTTACTTAATTCTCTGTTCAAAATTCTCCAGTGGATTCCTATAGAATCCTAAGTTCTACCATTGCCAGACTCTGCATCGTTGGGCTCCTAACTCTGGTCTCGTCTCCTGACGCCCTCTGCCTCCCTCATACCATACCTGGCCTTTTGGCTGCCCTGCTGACATCAGGAGTGCAGGCCCCTGCAAAGTCCTCTCCCTGGCTGTGCGCCCCCGCCTGGATCTGCCACCCCCCTTCATTCAGTTCAAACGTTCTGTCTCCAAACTACAGCAGCATCCACCTCCCAACCTCCTCTACTCCTCCCTCTGCTTTGTTGTGAGTCACAGCTCCTCCGGTCATATTGATCCCTACTCGACATTCTAATGCACATTTACCTATTTCTGTCTCCCCTTCTGCAACTTAAGGGCTCCAAGAGGGCAGAGGCCTTGACTGTCTTGTTTAACGCTATCGCCAGAGCCTAGAACAGTGCCTAGAACAGTGCGGGCACATAGCAAGCCTCCACAAATATTTGCCCTTAATGAAAGAACAGGGGGAAATGGGGTGTCTCAAAATGACTGCCACTGGGCCCATTCGGGCTCTTCCTCTTTCAGCCAGCAGGGGGCTCTTCTACTCTCTCTAGATTTCTGAAGAGTCTCCCGCCTCACGAAACCAGAAATACCCACGTCCTCCTTCTTTCCCTCCAAGTAGGATTTTTTCCAACCCAGACAAATATTGAACTTTGTGTTAACAAACAGGTTTTGCTTTTTATAGGTGGTTCTTTAAGGATTTTCAGGTTTTGGTTTTTGGAGGGTGTAAGATTTGCTGCTCGAAATTCCACTTTTTTATTCACTCACAAAGACACGTTGTCATGAACAAGATGTATGGGGGCAGTGGGATGATAGGACAGCGGTAATGTGAGTTTATGTAAGTGCTTACGCCCCACAGATTAAACAGCTGACCCAAGGAAGTCGATCAATTACAGTGTGTGTTTATGTCCTTTTGACAGGGAGATGCCTCCCTCTCTGATTTTTCTGACCACCTTCTCCCCAGTAATCTGGTGCTATATCTTGTTGGGAACAGATGTCAGAAACATGTTGGTAAACGTAACATCTTCTTTTGAAAATGGAATCTTCCCCCACTTGAAATAGGGTGGTTTTCAAGTTTGTATCAATTTAAAAATTGAAATATCCCCACTGGATGACATGGCTAATGCACTTGAATGGGCTTATTGTCTCTTGCCCATTTCCTTTACAGTCAGTTTTGGCAGGAGCACCAGCCTCGCTGCCAAGACGAAAAGAACTATATATTATGGCGTCTGCTCTGCCAACACAAAGTAAAACTAGTTTGGCAACACTTAACCATTGTTGGGAGGGCCCAGGTATCTTAAGGATATTAATATGCCTAGCATTCTGTTATGCATGTCTGTTCTGTACAAATGGTCCTTAATTTTGTACACAAGAAAATTCGCCTCCTTCGTCAGCAGTAGTTTCCTGGAAAAACCACAGTAACCTTCTGTAAATGCACCAGAGTAAATGGATTCTTGTGGAGGAAGGAGCAAGGAGGGGCTCGTGGGAATGGAGAGCTTATCTCAATGGAGAAGGCTGCCTATTAGGGCATTTTTAACAGCAGGATGCAAACCAATTTCAGTCCAGATATTTATATATATATATATATATATCTTTCTTTTTCTTTCTCGGAAAAAAAAAAAAAAAAAGGATTGAAACCACTGACTCTGGGCCAGGGGAAATGAACCCTATGACTCAGATGGGCTGAGGAAGCAGGTGAAGGTGTGGGTCGAGTCTGTTGACCTAACCCAGCAGCTGTTGTTTCAAGGGTTTCCTCGGAAGACAGTGCTTCATATGGAACTGTGTTAAAATGTTGTACTTTGTCAATTGATAACATTCACCCACTGTGGGCAGAGGTCCTTACTGGGTGGGTAGGCTGTGCCACCTCGATGGAATAGATGCAGTTCCTGCCCTTGGAGAGCTTACCAGACTGCATGTTGAAGAGGCACACTTGAAAGAGGCTTAAGATGATTACAAAGCCTGATACTAATGACTGACCCAGACTCATCTATTTCCAGAAAATGTAGTCTTGACCCCATTTTTAAAAACTGAAATGGGGAGGAAGTTTAGGTCTATCTGGTCTCCAGAAAGAACATTGATTATATCCAAAAGTATGTAGCAACATGGCAGCTCTGTTGAGCACAAAGGCACCACTTCACAAGTTAGATCTGGAGGCGGTTGGGGTGGAAGGCCATTGTATTTTAATAAGTATAAGATAGAAGATTCTTACTGAGCACCTACTATGTGTTAGGCACAGGGCTGGTAGTCTCGAGTGATATAAGGGGACATGACATGTACTTAAGTTGCTAAAATGGAGTGGACATAGGGATGAGTGACTGGAGGGAGGTGTGGGTAAAATGTTGAGGGCGTTCAGAGGAAGGGGACTACTCGTGCGTGAGAAGCCTGGTGAAGGTGTCCATGGCAGGTGGGTCTCGTAGAACAAACAGGACCTGACCACTTTGGAGACGGGCATGGCCCTGGGGCTGAGTGCAGGGCAGTAACAGCTTCTGAAGCTTCAGGCCCCTGTCTTTGTGTATCAGATGCCCAGCCAGAGCTCCGTACTGACAAATCAAACATGGTACTTGATTGAAACTGCATTCAGTCTCTGGCCCCATTCATAATCCTCTCCCTCTCTAACCTGCAGTAGTAATTTCTCTAGGTTATTTTAGTTCATTCACTCGAAAGTCATTTCTTCTAGTAGATCGAATGAATAAATTGGTGTCTCTTTCCCCGATTCTCCCATGTCCTCCTTATATACACGGGCAGTTATCACTCAGGTTCACAAGATCACAGGCTTTTTTACAGATGTGGCATGGCCCTGCCTGGATGCAGTGATGGTCAAGGTGCTTTATGCTTTTGCATCACTCGTTCGCATGATGCTTCTGTGTTGACGTCTACATACTGGAGCCTGGAAGCTGTCTGCATGTCCTGCTGCCTAAACAGCAAACTGATGTAAAGTCTTCAAGGCAAAGTAGGAAATGGAAAGGAGCAAATGAAACCTGAGTTTGGGGGATGGAATTTCCTGTCTGAACCACTGAGTCTCCCAGCAGGGTGTTAGCTTCCCTGGGAGACTAGCGCCTCCCCCAGACTCCCCAGGTTTTGAGTGGATTCAACATTGCCACAAAGAACCGCATGTCACATCAAATGGTCAGATGGCAAGATACCGAAGCAAGTGAGACGACCCACCAGGAACAGATGCTGGCTTCGACACAACTGAAAATGGACGATGTGACTTGGACGTGGAAATGTCATGATAAGTGTACTTTTTAAGAGCAGAAGCACTCTGATCATAATACTTCAGAACCAGAAAAGGCTTTGACACATATTGGATGCTTTTCAAATGTCGTTAGCATCATATTCAAATGGAAAGGGTGAGTTTTCAGGAGCTTGCTGCTCCTGCCTGCCTACGGACAGATGCCCTTCAATGACTGGCATTTGCAAATAAACCTAGCTGTTACCACACTTCCACATAATGCTAACTCAGCTGTTCCCCAAACCATATGGTTTCATACCCATTTCATGTGTTTGGAATCCCTGCTGAAGCCTCATAAACCATTTGATGGAAAACAGAAACAACCAACTTTGCTGACTGCTGAAGACTTTAGACATCACCAAACAACCTAACTACTGCACGGTTTTTATCAAGGTTCCTGTATTTATGAGAATATCCACCTGCTTTTATTGTCCCTCAGTCATGCTGCAATAGGTCGTTGTCACATTTCTTCCAAAATCTGTTTCGTGGATGGAGAGTCCCGGACCGCCTGAGTTCGCCCCTTGGTAAACCTGTAACTACTACTTCTACGTATCTTTGCTGAAGTCCTTCTCTGCCCACTTTCGTTCTCCTCTCCGCCAGCAGGTCGCCTCCTGTCACACAAGGCAGGCTTCCATGTGGACTGCTGCTAACCATCTGTGCTGCTCACGGTTCCCGTCCCCCCACCCCGCAACCTGGGCTCAAACTGCTGCCTCTTTTCAGATGTGCAGAAGGAAATGTGGCCACACCCTGCATTTCCTTAGCCTCAGCTAACTGTGAATTTAGAACCTTGGACATAATTAGATTTTGTAACCTTCTTCAAGATAAATTAGCATCCAGGTCACCCTTCAGTATCTGTGAGAGACCTATGTGCACCTTCTGTTAAAGGGCATAAAATCCATATTTTTGTTTAAAAAATGGATCTACTTTTATGCAGCATCCAAATGTAATTATTCTTAAAGCACTTTAGGATCCCAGATGAAAGATGCGACGGCAGTGTAAGTTCTTTTTTTTTTTTTTTTTTTTAAGATTTTATTTATTTATTTGACAGAGAGAGAGAGCACAAGTAGGCAGAGAGGCAGGCAGAGGGAGAGGGAGAAGCAGGCTCCCCGCTGAGCAGGGAGCCCTGTCAGTGCAAGTTCTAATATTATTTATTTCCCTAGTCATCAACATTAGTTGGTTTCTCCTTTCTCGAAACCTATTTATCATTTGTATAAATATAGTATTTGGGGGAGCTTCCTGCATTAGATCATCTCCTATCCTTTCAGTGCCCTTGACGTTAACTGCACTTTCCCGGTGAGGCTTGCTGAGACATTAATGCAGTGGCCTCTCCTGTGTTAATACCATCGGAAGGGCTTTCATGTTACTTATTGCTCTGAGATGAGTGTTGATGATTCTTTTTCTTGTTTTTGTCCTGTGTAGAACACTATCTTCTTCCTTACTGGGGTGACCAGACTTTTCTCTTGATGTCAATATTCATTCACAAACATTTATCAATGTGTGCTAGCCACTGTGCTAGGTTCTGGGGCTGCTAAACCATTTCTGGGTCCTGAACCTTCTTCAAAAGCCAACTCAGACTGTGTGTCCTCTGAGAGGTGACATGTAGCCTGTTGTCTCCCACCCACCTGCCTGTGTAGTATGGCAGACACACGCTAAGGTAGCTCCCATAGTCCTGTCTCCTTGTATTCATACCCTTCTGTAATGCCCTCCCCTTGAGTGTGGGAAGGGCCTGTGACTTGCTTAACCAATAAAATATGGCAAAGGTGTTGGGATGTCACTTCATGATCATGTTACATAAGACAGTGATATCTGTCTTGCTGTGGGAATCTCTCCCCTGCTGGCTTTGAGGAAGCAAGCAGCCATGTTGGGGAGGTAGATGTGACAAAGTACTCAAGATGGCCTCTGGCTGACAGCCAGAAAGACATCGAGGTCCTCAGTCCAACATTCAGGAAGGAACTGAATGCTGCCACAAACCATGTAAGCTTAGAAGTAGATCCTTTCCCAGTTGAGCCTTTGGATGAAGAGTTAGCCCTGCCCAATACCTTTTTTTCTTTTTTTAATAAGCTCTACACCCAATGTGGGGCTTGAACTCACAACCCCGAGACCAAGAGTTGTATGCTCTATCGTTTGAGCCAGACAGGCCCCCCTCCTGGGCCAATACCTTGATGGAAGCCTTACAGAGGATTCAACTAAACCACACCCTGACTCCTGACCTACAGAAACTGGGATAATGTGTATTACTTTAAACCGCTTTGTTTGTGGTAACATTGTTACGCAATGATAGAAATCTAATATATGTAGCTAATTTCCCCCCTCTTGCATATGACACATAGCTCTATTACTGTATTTAGATTGCATTATGATCTTTTTTTTGCTGTCTGGCTTCCCCATGTACAGCGGAGACCATAATAGTAACAACTAAAGCAGAGTAGAATTGTACACTGTATCTCTCAATGTGCAGAAAAGAAACAAGCAAATTTCTATTGTTTCCTCCAACCACTCTCAGGCCAGTCCCAAGACCCCCATCCCGCCGCTGACTGTGTGCACCTGGGAGGAGGAGTTACTTAAACTTGCGGATAAAACATAACTCTTCAAACTGTGTCCAGTTGGCTTGGTCTGTTTCTCTCCTTGCAAAGCTTTCCTCTCTTCCCTGGCCAAAGTTGTGTCAGCTACAGGGCAGCCTTGTATGTTCTCGTGGCAACGGGGGCAGGCGGCTGGGTCACTTGAGGGTCCGACGCTGTCCTCTACGTCTGCGCGGGCCGCCTCAAGGTGGTGACTCCACCTTGTCGTCAGGCGTTCCGCCGGCGTCTGCAGGATGCTGAGCTCTGCAGCTGACCGAACTCTTGGCCTATCTCAGCCTGATCAGGAACCGTTAGCCTTCTTTTTGTTGCCTGAGCGCCACGTTGGCCCTTGCTGGCTCCGTAGATTCTCCGCTTCTTTTCCGTGCTCTCCATCCAGTACTCGCCTGGAGTGTCTCTTCTGTGGTCTCTGCTCTGTGTCACTTTGACAACAGCCACGCCAGGACTGTGGTAGTCCTGTGGGTGATCAGTGATCAACTGGCTTCTGTGTCACCTACGGGAAAGCCCAGTGAATCATGTGAATTCCTTCCATGCTACAAGGGGGCAAGGGGAGGCTCAGGACTCTTTCTGTCCCACCTTGACAGGGCAACACCCTGGGAAATGGCTTTCCCACATAGTCCTGAAGAAGAAGTGGCAGAAGCCTCATGTTTGGCTTCCCTCTTACTCCGTGTTATAATCTTATGGCCAGTGTAAGGTCTGAGTCTGAGAGACTCAAGTATAATCTTCTCATTACCTTCTTTCTCTCCAAATTTCTATCACCACCACCCCTCTTGGCAGGGCTTCAGATTCCTCACTCTGTCTGGGAGAACTCTCCCTATGTCATGTCCTTCTGCTTTCCTTCCCCACCCTAAGTGGGACTTGCTCTTTTCTTCCCTGGAACACTACGTCTCGTGGTTTAGCCTTGGTGGTACATAGTCTGCAGGAAAAGAAATGGCTTACCAATTAAGAAAGGTGCACCGGGAGTTTTTATTTAAAAATTATCCATACTGCCAAAGATGAACATATTTTGCCCCAGTTTAAATTAAGAACTTATGTTCAACAAAGGATTCCATAAAGAGATTGAAAAGACAGGTTGCACATTGGGAGAAAGTATTTACGCATGTATAACTGACAAAAGGTTAGCACCCAGAATATACAAAGCGTGCCAAAGAAGAGAGAGAGAGAAACAAAAAAAAGACAAATTATCCGAAAGAAAAATAGGTACAGGACACAAACAGGACCCCACAGAAGAAGCATGAATGGCCAGCAGACATACAAACAGCTGTTTAACTTTCATAGTAATCAGTGAGATGGAAATTAAGACCACGGTAAGATGCTATTTACATCCATCAAATTAGCAAAAATTTAAAAGTCTGACTGACAATGCTCAGTGTTAGGTACAATGGGGACTTTGATATTCGAATGGGAGTACAGATTGGTTCAACCACTTCAGAAAGCAAGTCGACATGACCTAAGTACAGTTGAGTATGCGCACACCCAGCGATTTCCCTCGTAGGTGGATCCTGAGAAATTCTTGCACCTGTGCCATGCAGAAGAATGTTCACAGCAAAGATCTGGAAACAATTTAGATGACCATGAACATGAGAAGGGATAAATAAATAAGTTGTGGTATATGCATATAATAGAATACTATTCAGTGATGAAATGAAATTAATGAGTTACAGCTACACCGATCAATATGGATGCATCTCGAAAACACATTGTTGAGTGAAAAAAAAGAAAGCCATAGCCTGGAGAGAAGAGGCGACGTGAGTTCTTTCATCGATAGGTCCAAACCAGGCAAACCAAGCAATATAGACCTGAAAGCTAAATAGGAAAGCAAGGGAATGGGACAATATTGAGGATAAAGATGACCTCTTTGTGGGGAAGGAAGGATGGAGGGAAAGGCAATCAGGGATAGCCACCCTTCCCTTTCTTGAGTCAGGGGTTGGCAAACTTTTCCAACCTTGGGGTGCCAGAGAATAACAATTTTAGGCTTTGAGGGCTGTGTAGTTCCTGTTACAACTACGCAACTCTCCCACTGTCGTGTGAAAGTGGTGGTAGACAATAGGTAAAGAATGAGTGTGGCCATGTTCCAATAAAACTATATTTATGGACTCAAATTTGAATTATATATAATTTTCACACATCATGAAATATTATTCTTCTTTAGATTTTTTTCAAACATCTAAAAATGTAAAACCATTAGCTTATGAGTCCTACAAAAACAGGCCGAGGGCCACCAGAGTTTGTATATTTATTCTATATACATGTTTGTCTATCATCTATCTATCTATCTATCTATCTATCTATCTATCTATCTGCACTTTTGTGTATGCTTGATGTTGTTTATAAGAATTTTTTTTTTAGAATAAAAAATTGGGGGCACCTGGCTGGCTCAGTTGGTGGAGCATGTGTTTGATCTAGGGTTTGAGTTTGAGCCCCACATTGGGCGTAGAGATTAGTTAAATAAATAAACTTTAAAAAAAAGAATAAAAACTTGTTATCCATCTTATGCTATCATCTATTTAAGATCTACTCTATGCCAAGCAAAAAGGTAGGGGTTACACGTAATTTTAAATTTTGGCAAAAGGCATGAAAGGTAGATATTTTTTGTTCCTTTTAGGTGCTGAAACTAAGCCACATGGGGGTTAAGTGACTTAAAGAAGGGCCCACAGGAAGTAAGGGCAGATCCAGGTCTGTCCCAAGCCAACATTCTATACATTTTATGACTCTGCGCCCCTGAAGGGCAGCACGCCATGTTCACCTCTCACCCTTGTGCCCAGCTCAGAGCCTGGCACATAGTAGGCATTCCTTCAAACTTTAGTAGTATGCTGCTTCCTCATGGCACAAATGAGCCTGGGGTTTTAGCATCTTTTTTCCCCAAATGTATCAGCTAGGGTTCGGTTGCAAGCTACCCAACCATCTCTGGCTGACTCAAGATAAAAAAGACTTTTTTGGTAAAGAAATTGGGTATCCTTTCCATAGAGCTCAATAGTCAGATCTTGGGAAGAACTAGGTAGCTGGAACAACAGATATTCTCTCTGTAGCACCTTCCTTGGAATGACTCACTCCCATCACTTTCCCCTGGGAACTCCTTTGTTTCTAGAAGGGTGACTGGTTGGCCTCTCTTGGGTCAGGTGCTCAACCTCTGGATAAGAAGACACCGTGATTGGTCGTCCCACAAAGGCCACATGGGGTGGGGGAGGGAGTATTTCCCCAAAGGGAAAGCTGCTATACACTACTCCTTGGAAAGAGATGATCTGACCCCCCTGCTCCTGGGACAGAACCTCAGAAGTTAGCAGGAGCAGTGTTTGTCCTTCACCACTTTGAGAGAAAGGGCTTAGAGCACTGGCAGCAGATTAGCAGCTGCAGATTCATGACAGAAGGATACTTTAAAGCAAAAATATGTTTTTTATTGGTAGACTTTATTTTTTTTTAAGATTTTATTTATTTGAGAGAGAGAGAGCACATGAGAGGGGATAGGGTCAGAGGGAGAAGCAGACTTCCTGCTGAGCAGGGAGCCCGATGCGGGACTCGATCCCGGGACTCCAGGATCATGACCTGAGCTGAAGGCAGTCGCTTAACCAACTGAGCCACCCAGGCGCCCCTGGTAGACTTTATTTTTTAGAACTGTTTTATTTTTAATTTTTTAAGGATTTAATTTATTTATTTTAGAGAGAGCGCACATGTGAGAGAGTGCACTCTCGCAAGTGGGCAAAGCAAAGGGGCAGAGTGGGGGGAGAGGGACAAGCAGACCCCCAGCTGATTGCGGAGCTCAACACAGGGCTCAGTCTCACAACCCTGAGATCATGACCTGAGCCAAAACCAAGAGTTGGAGGCTTAACCAACTGAGCCACCATGGCGCCCCTAGAACTGTTTTAGATTCAAGGAAAAATTGAGCAGATAATACAGAGATCCCATAGAACCTCCACCCCTCCCCTCCCAGTTTCCCTATTATTAATATCTTCATTAGTGTGGTACATTTGTTACAATTAACTATGTCCACAGTTTACATAAAAGTTCTCTGTTGCACAGTTCTATGGGTCTTGACAGAAGTATAATGTCTTACACCCACCATTTTAGTGAACTGACTGAATAGTTTCACTACCCTAAAAATCTTCTGTGCTCACCCTATTCATTCCTTCCTCCTTCTAACCCCTGGCCACCCCTGATCTTTTTACTGTCTCCACAGAATTGCTTTTTCCAGAATGTCATGTGGTTGGAATCATACAGGATGTAGCCTTTTTAGATTGGCTTCTTTCACTTAGTGATATGCACTTAAGTTTCCTCTTGGTCTTTTTATGACTTGATGGCTGTCTTTTTTTTTTTTAAAGCAGTGAACAATATTCCGTTGTCTGGATGTGCTACAGTTTATTTATCCACTCATCTACTGAAGGACATCTTGATTGCTTCCAAGTTTTGACAGTCATGAATAAAACTGCTCTAAACATCCGTGTGCAGGTTTTTGTGTGGACATAAGTTTTCAACCCGTTTGGGTAAATACTAAGGAGTGTGATTGCTGGAGTGTATGATGAGTATGTCTCATTTTGTAAGAAAGTGCCAAACTGTCTTCCAAAGTGGCTGTACCATATTGTGTTCCCACCAGCAATGCATAAGAGTTCTGTTGCTCCACATCTTCACCAGCTCTTGGTTTGTCAGTGTTTTGGATTTTTGCCATTCTAATAGACATATAATGGTATCTCATTGTTTGAGTTTGCAATTCTCCCATGACATATGATGTGGAGCATCTTTTCATATGCTCATTTACCATCTGTTTATCTTCTTTGGTCAGGTGTCTATTCAGACCTTAAACCCACTTTAAAATTAGGTTTGTTTATTTTCTTACTATTGAGTTAAGAGTTCTGTGTATATTTTGGATAGTAGTCCTTTATCAGATGTGTCTTTTGCAAATATTTTCTTCCAGTACTGTGGCGTATCTTCTCATTCTCTTAACAGTGTCTTTTGCAGAGCAGAAGTTTTTAATTTTAATCAAGTTCAGCTTATCAATTCTTTTGTTCATGGATCATGCATTTGGTGTTGTATCCAAAAAGGCATCTCCACACCCAAGGTCATCTATGTTTTCTCCTATATTATCTTCTAGGAGTTTTGCATTTTACATTTGGGTCTATAATCCATTTTGAGTTAATTTTTTGTGAGGACTGTAAGGTCTGCATCTAGATTAGTTTTTTTGCATATGGATGTCCAGTTGTTCAGCACAATTTGATGAAAAGACTACCTTTTCTCCATTGGACTGCCTTTGCTCCTTTGTCAGCATGGACTATATTTGGGTGGGTCTACTTCTGGATTCTCTATTTTCTGCCATGGATCTAGCTACCTCTTCTTTCACCAGCACCACACTGCCTGATTGCTGTAACTCTGTCTCGAAGTCGGAGAGTGTCAGTCTTTCAATATCATGTGTTTCTTCAATATCATGGTGGCTATTCTGGATCTTTTGCCTCTCTCCCTATAAAGTTTAGGATCAGTTTGTTGATAGCCTCACAATCTGGAAATAATTTTTTTTTTTTTTATTTGAGAGAGAGAGAGTGAGAGAGAGCATGAGAGGGGAAGAGGGTCAGAGGGAGAAGCAGACTCCCCACTGAGCGGGGAGCCCGATGCGGGACTCGATCCCGGGACTCCAGGATCACGACCTGAGCCGAAGGCAGTCGCTTAACCAACTGAGCCACCCAGGCGCCCCCTGGAAATAATTTTAAATGTAAGTTTTCTAATTAAAGATACCTGCTGCCTTTTCACAGGAGACTTTTATATAACCTATGCTTTCCTTTTCTTTTTTTTTTTAAGTTTTATTTACTTATGTAATCTCTACACCTGACAAGGGTCTCAAACTCACAACCCCAAGATTAAGAGTTGCATGCTCCTCCAACTGAGCCAGGCAGGTGCCCCATGTCTTATGTCACACTTTGTGACATACTAGGAACATTTTCTTTGCGAAGTTACATGGTTAATGTCACTGCTTAAAAATGCAGATTCTGTTGTCTATAGTGGAGATAATGCTTTTGTACAATTTTAGCACACTGAAAAGAATTTCTAAGATTTTTACTTGTAAAATACATATAATATAAAACTGACCATCATAGCCCCATTCTTGTGTATGGTTCAGTAATGTTAAGTGTATTTGTATTGTTGTGCAACTAATCTCTAGAACCTCTTTCATCTTGCAGAACTGAAACTCTATACCCATTAAACAGCAACTTTTGATCCCCTTCTCCCCCAGCCCCTGGCAACTTCCATTCTACTTTCTGTCGCTATAATTTGGCTACTCTAGGTACCCCATATAAGTGGAATTGTACAGTGTTTGTCTTTTTGTGACTGGCTTATTTCATTTAGCATAATATCCTTGAGGTGATTCCATGTTGTGGCATAGGACAGTCTTTCCTTCTTTTTTAAGGCTGAAAATATTTCATCGTATGCATAGACCACATTTTGTTGATCAATTCATCCATCGATGGAGTCGACTTGAATACATTCTAAAGTGGAGTGTGTGAGCTATCTGCTCGCTCCACTTTCCCTCCACGGTGGCAGACATGGCCCAATGGGAACGAGGAAGGACAGAGGAGATTGAACTCCAGCATCTGCAGGTGCTGCTTTGTGCTGGGAGCTATAACCACGGTGACAGACGCATTTTAGTTTAAGAAATCGGACAGAATCAAGATAAACAGGCAAATGCAGAGTGTTTTACTCTATTTCTCTCCATTGAAAAAGACAGAGTAACATTTTGAAGGGCTGTGGGAAGAGGAGTTAGTGATGGATCGTGCCCTCTTCACGTCGTGAAGGTGATGACATCCCCAATGAGAGCTGCATATTACTATAGAGTTTTCTGCTATAATTATACTTATCTACTATACTAAACTGCTTGTCTATGTAAGTAATTATATTCAAAAATCCAGGATATAATCATTTAGTAGGTGATAATTCCAGGCATGGCTTTGGATACGTGGATTGAACTAAGACTAGATTATGTTTAAACAAAAGCTGAATATAAAATATAGGCTGAATCTTTAGGATAATGATATTGTTAACTCTGATATGCTCAATTTGAGAGTAACTTTTGAAAATACAATGAATAAATAATAATATCCATGAGAAGAATAACCCAAAGGTTTTAAGATTTGCTGAATGCCAAATAGGAGAGTGAGCAGCATTCTGATGTGTAAAGGAAGGTGCTGTCTGAAGTAAAGACACAAAGCAAATTCAAGTAGCTTAAAACAATGTATTTTGGGTGCCCCTGGGTGGCTCAGTCGTTAAGCGTCTGCCTTCGGCTCAGGTCATGATCCCAGGGTCCCGGGATCGAGCCCCTCATCGGGCTCCCTGCTCCGCGGGAAGCCTGCTTCTCCCTCTCCCACGCCCCCTGCTTGTGTTTCCTCTCTCACTGTGTCTCTGTCAAATAAATAAATAAAATCTTTAAAAAACAAAACAAAACAAACAAAAAACAATGTAGTGTGAAGAAAGAAATCTAAACCCAAAGTACATGATTTAAAATCTTAGAAAAAAAGTCATTGCTCTCAGGGAATGGAAAAGAGACAAAAGATCATCATAAAAGTGGCACTGAATCTGGAAGTGGCTCACGGCCCCAAACTCTGTCTCTGCAGTGACCCTGTGGGGGCGTTTGGTGGCAGGTCATGCTTGGGCCTGGGGTCCCACATTACACAGTTATCAGAACATTATTTATGGATTGATATAAATGTCAGTTTCTACAGTTTGTGTTAGCTTTGGTGCAATGCTTTCTATAGGTATTACTTACCTTGTATTGAACCAAGAGCTAGGATTTTCAAGTTTCACATCTTTTCCTTACATGTTAGAGTCTTGGAATTTAGAGAACAGATCTTTGATCCACATAACTGTTTCTTCCACAGTTTTCAAACTTTAGTCTTTTGCTCTTTTTTGTTTTTTTGAGAGAGAGAGAGAAAGTGCATGTGCATGGGTGGGGAGGGGCAGGGGGGAGGGAGAGAGCGAATCTTAAGCAGAATCCATGCCTAGTGCAGAGCCCGATGCAGGGCTCAATCTCATGACTCTGAGATCATGACCTGAGCTGAAATCAAGAGTAGGACGCTTAACTGAGTCACCCAGGAACCCCTCAAACTTTAGGTCTTAACACTCTCGACTTTAACATCCAAACCCTCTGTTTGTCTGATGTATAGGAATCACACCATTCCCTGACTGCTTTCGTTTCTTCTCTCTGTCTCTTCTCCAACCCTTTGGCATCTTCCTTGAGGTCTAACCACAGAAATCTTTGCAGTTTTCCAAGTGGAGATGCATCACAACTTTGTACAAAGTGGGGAAGAGTGAATGCTACTGTACCCCTCCCAGCGTATCACAGGATGAAGCGAGATGAAGTATAGGCAGGCATAAAGAAACATATATATATATATATGTTTTCTGATTTAAAAAATAATATATGCTCACTGTAAAGAAAAGCATAAAAAGAATATGTAATGAAAAGCAAAATTTCTAGACATCATGTCTGCGGCTACCTTGGTTATACTCCTGTAGATTTTTTGTTTCCTTCTCTGGCTAATAACATATAATACAACTGCAAAAACAAGATCATTTTACAACTTGAATTTTCTCTTGCTTCATTCATTTCAAACACTGTGACATCTTTCTAAGTCATTGCGCAGAGATCTACCACATTCTTTTTCATGCCTCTGTGAGATCCTAACTGCCTGGGTGCTCCCATAAATTATTTAATCCATTTTGTAGTGGTGGCCATTTTAGCCTGTTTCCAGTTTTCTACTTTTTGAAACAGAGCTTCAACAAACAGCATTTTGTTGTGACATTTTTACATTCGAGTGGTTATTTCTGTGTACCCTAGGAAAGAAGCTGCCAGGTGGAAGGTAGGCAACCTTCAATTTTGATGGGGGGTTTGGCCCTATTGATCCATACCACTCTCTTTTCTAGGTCTTTCTGAAAGTAATGTTAAAATGAGCTCCAAACCTCCTGAGGCTTATTTTCTAAACTCTTCCTTTTGGAGTATCCAAAGAAGTACCTGGATGTTCCTGAGGTTTCTCTCGAGTGGAGTGAGGTCCTGGTGATTTTTTTCTCTCCTTCTCTATTCAGACTCTCTCTGACTATCCTTTCACACTATACTTCCTGTGCGCCTTCCTGTTTATTACTTCGAACTGTGTCCGGTGTATCCTCTTTCCTTGTCGTTTCTAAAACGACCTGTACTTGGAAGTTATCATTTAAATCTCTCTCCCACATAGGCCTGGCTGAGCTTGCCCATGGAGGGAACTAACTGAAGCGACAGGTATAATTTCTCCCTCAAACCTTCTATCTTCCATCTTCATTCATTTAATAAAAATTAAGTGCTTAATATAAACTGAGATGTAGTGATGAACAAGACAGGCAAGATCCTTGCTTGCATAGAGCTTGCATTCTAGTGGGTGTTTATTGGAAGGTGGAGCATGTGGGAAGATGGCTCTGCAAGCCAGGGTTTCTGGATGGTGCCAGCATGAGGAAAGTACTAAAAAGGATGCTGTGGCAGAGCATGATTGGGAGGGGTATTTACATCAGGAGAGACCTCTGTGAGGAGGTGATATTCGGACTGACACATAAATGATGCAAAAAGCGAGCCATGTGGCAAGCCCAGGTAAGATCTTTCCAGGGAAAGGGAGCAGCAACTGCAAAGGCCCTGGGGCAGGACAACTTTGGACCATTCAGAAAACTGAAAGGAAACCAGTATGGCTAGAGCTGAGTTAGCAAGGGTCAGAAAGACAGGAGATGAGATCAGAGAGGTGGTGGGCCATATCATGCAGGGCCTTGAGGTCAATATAAGAAGTTTGCATTTTACATCCAGTGCAATGGGAAACCATTAAAGGAGAGTACCCTCTAATTTATGTTTTTAAGAGGCTGTTGTGGCTGTTGTGTAGGTAGTAGATTATGAAGGGGCAAGCAAGGAATCAAGGACCAGTAGGAAGGACATTTCCGGTCCAGATATAATATAATGGTGGCTTAGACTAGGAGATGGAGAGAAATGTATGGGCTTGGGATAGATTCTGAAGGCAGAGCAGACAGATATGCTGATGGATTAGACATAGAGGGTGAATTAGGAGAAGGATCATGAACACTACCTACTTTGGTTTGAGTACCTGAATGGATGCTGCGTGTTATTTACGGAGATGGAAGAGGGGGAACTGGTTGCGGGGGAAAGATTAAGAGTTTTGTTTAGGTCAGAAGGATCCAGCAGGCTCTGGGTCTGGAACTCAGACTAACTTTATGTCACATGTGCCAGGAGCTGGGCTTGATCATATAAAGCTCACAGCAGCAACATGATGCTCGAACAAAGAAGATACTTCCTAAGTGCTTAAGGGATTAAACTGTCCTCATTACGATGTAAATATGTTCCCAAAGTGATAACTCATCATGTGTTGTTAGTCATTCTCACCTTAGTATGAATTTACATGTCTATTTTATAACAACAGTTTGAAAGCTACTGTTTAAAAAAGGATACTAAAAGGACTTGGGAGCACTAGACTCAATTATAGAAATGTTAATTTTGCCTAGGGCTGCTATCATTCCCTCATTTTCAGTTGAAGTAGTCTTTTTCAAATATATAATCACTGTCCGCCTTGTTAAAAAAACTACTGATTTATATAATATTTCCAGTTTAGTCTCTTTATTTTAGTAAGCCAGTCCATCGCATAGTTGCATTATGATTTTTTGGTAACATATAGAATTGCTACCTACAGAGAGATTCATAAATGCTTTGCTTGCTTGAGACCACTGTTGTATAATACTACAATTAAAACCTGACGAAGTAGTCCTCCATGAGCTAGTGGTGTATGCTACCTTCCCACTTTTGGAGGCAATAGTCCTTTATAAGCAATGAATACTCACTCAGTGACAGGTGGTGTACTTAGCCCTCAGTTTTGGGTTCCTTGAGGACAGCACGGGACTTTCTCTCAAAGACTCTTGGGGGCTGGCCCAGTGGAGACCTAATGCTTTGGATGAAAAAGGCAGATTTAAAATAAGGCCAATAATAATGAAACTGTTCTTTGGGAATCAAAACTAAACAAAACAAAGTCTCCCAAATTAGGCTTTTGGGTCACTCTCTACTCTTCAGATCCAACTTCTCTGTGCTGTGGGTATGAATCTGCTTGTCTACACTGGGTGCAAGTATAGTTCCATTCCTTCGATTTTCTAAGTGGAATTAAATAGAATTCTGCCCCTGTGATCATGGTAAGGAAGAGTTTAATCCTGGGCAGTCTTTGAGGGTCCCTGCCCCCTGTTGAAAGACAGTTTTTCAATAAAGGTGAAATCATGACTCTCACATATAAAATGTCAAGGTGGAAGGTTTTATTTAACTCTTTAATTCCTGAGGAAACAAGATGTAACTATGTACTGGTTCAAGGGAGAATTCAAAAATCGCACGTGCATTTAGGTCATCAGGAGTGCTGAAATGAATTCACCTTTAGCCCCAGAGCTGGTCAGTAACCCCCAGGACAATAATCAGGAGTGTTCCACTGGACAAAATTCATTTGTATTTCAGTGGACAAGAATCATTTGCATTACGACCTGGGTTAGCTCCTCGGGCCGCCGTAAGAAAGTACCACAAACTAGGGGGCTTAAAACAACAGAAATTTATTCTCTCACCCTTCTGGAGGCGAGAATTCCAAAATCAAGGGGTGGGCAGGAACCAACTCCCTCCGACACTTGCAGGGGAGAGCCCCTCCTGTTCCTCCCTTGAGGCTGCCAGTGGGTTCGCTGGCCATCTTTGGCATTCCTCAGCTGCCAGGTGTAGCGTTCAATCTCTGCCTCTGTCACCACAGGCCCTTCTCCCTTTGTGTGTCTGTCTCTCTGTGCCTCTTCTCTTCTTCTAAGGACACCAGTCATACTGGATTAGGGGCCCACTGTACTCCAGGATGGCCTCATCTTAACTAATTACATCTGCAGTGACCCCATTTCCAAGAAAGGTCACATTCTTTTTTTTTTTTTTAAGATTTTATTTATTCATTTGAGAGAGAGAATGAGATAGAGAGAGCATGAGAGGGGGGAGGGTCAGAGGGAGAAGCAGACTCCCTGCTGAGCAGGGAGCCCGATGCGGGACTTGATCGCGGGACTCCAGGATCATGACCTGAGCCGAAGGCAGTCGCTTAACCAACTGAGCCACCCAGGTGCTCGAAAGGTCACATTCTAAGGTACTGGGGGTTAGGACTTCAAAATATCTTTTGAGGGGCCACAATTCAAGCCCTAACATGACCCATTTTCCTGCAACTCCAGAGTTGTGAAATAGCCCAAAGGCAAGGAAGGACACGACACCCAGTACCCCGAGTTTTCTGCCCATCTCCATCTTTCCCAAGTTTTCCTCACACCCTTCCTAGGGTTGCCCCCAAATTGGGGGATCTTGAGTCCACGCTGGTCACCACTGCTGTGCCTGCTTAAAAGCAAGAAGTTTTCCTCTTTCCCCGGAGGCCTTGGCTGAGGCTGAATTCCGGGGGCTGCTCTGAACCTGCCAGGCAAAGTCTCGGGGCACGCTGGTGAGCTGCACTTCCTAAGGGGGCCGAATTCCACCCCCCATCCCACTTGTCTCCGGGGCACCCCCTGGCCACTCTGCCCTCCAAACACTTCAAGCCTTTGTCACGGTTCCTTTTCCTGGCAAATCTCTGCAGACGCCTGCAGAAACTCTCTCTCCCCGCTCTGCGGCGACAGTCGGTGGGTGAGTTTCTCCTGCTCACTCACCTCCGCCCCACACACTCCTAGGACCTGTGCAGGATGCTGTGACATGCCTTTGCCACGGCCACGTTCTGCACCCGTAGCTGTGCCGCATGCGAAGGCTGCAGAGCAGATGTGTGAGTCGGAGAACGCTTGGTGTTGAAAGGAAAAGGGGCTTCCCGTCATCTGGGGTGAAGGGCAGAGCACTCCACGCCCTGCGAATTCTGAGACTGAGGTTTACTCCGTTGTTGCTTAGTGGTTCCCCTCACCTGAAGCTGCTGCCTCTTCTCTCTCTCCTGCTTATCCTTCTCTGGGAAGCAATGGCATCCAATGCGTGAGCACGGGAGGCCAGTTCCACCACTGGTGACGTCTTTTCTGACTTCTGCAGGGGCACCTGGGCCTGGCTGTGCTTCTCAGCCTGTCTTACTTGCTATCCCCAGGGGGACATTCCCTTAACCCCTGGCCAGCCTGCAGGGTTAGAGAGATCTGTGCAGGTGGACAATGATTGTTTAGAAATGTCTGGCCCCTCTTTAGCACATTTAATCTCAGCAGCTTGATGACTTGCTTTCTAGCCCATAGAGTTCTCATTTATCCATATAGCTTCCAAAACCCTTCAAAGACCCCTCATCTTTGCAGTTTAAAATAGTGGTTTTATTTATTTAATTTTATTTTTAAAAAATTATTAACATATAACGTATTGTTTCAGAGGTACAGGTCTATGATTCATCAGTCTTACACAACACACAGTGCTCACCACAACACATACCCTCCCCAATGTCCATCACCCAGCCACTCTATCCCCTGGCCCCCCTCCCCTCAGGCAACCCTCGGTTTCTTTCCTGAGATTAAGAGTCTCTTATGGTTTGTCTCCCTCTCTGGTTTCGTCTTGTTTCATTTTTTCCTCTCTTCCCCTATGATCCTCTGCCTTGTTTCTTAAATTCCACATATCAGTGAGATCATATAACTGTCTTTCTCTGATTGACTTATTTCACTTAGCGTGATACCCTCTAGTTCCATCCACGTCATTGCAAATGGCAAGATTTCATTTTTTTGATGGCCAAGTAATATATACATACATACCACCTCTTCTTTATCCATTCGTCTGTTGATGGACATCTAGGCTCTTTCCATAGTTTGGCTATTGTGGACGTTGCTGCTATAAACATTGGGGTGCATGTGCCCTTTCGGATTACTACATTTGTATCTTTGGGGTAAATACCCAGTAGGGCAATTGCTGGGTCATAGGATAGCTCTATTTTCAACTTTTTGAGGAACCTCCCTACTGTTTTCCAGAGTGGCTGCACCAGCTTGCATTCCCACCAGCCATGTAAGAGGGTTCCCCTTTCTCCACATCCCCGCCAACATCTGTCGTTTCCTGACTTGTT